>NW_018127881.1:3488370-3498215 GCF_001952655.1 Monopterus albus
TATCTCCTCTTTGGCCTTCCTCTTGACCTCTTGCCTGGCAGCTCCATCTCCAACATCCTTCTACCAATATAACCACTATCCCTTCTCTGCACATGTCCAAACCATCTCAATCTGGCCTCTCTGACCTTGTCCCCAAAACAGCCAACCTGGGCGGTCCTTCTGATGTGCTCATTCCTAATCCTGTCCATCCTGGTCACTCCTAAAGAGAACCTCAGCATCCTCATCTCAGATGGAGGTAGCAGAGATGAGGATGTTGAGGTTCTCTTTAGGAGTGACCAGGATGGACAGGATTAGGAATGAGCACTAATATACTATAATATCAGCCTCAGGTGCTGCACAACATTTTTGACAATATTTTGCTATTTGAGCACTTAGTTAAGATTTAGAATGCTGGCCTTTTACCTGTAGTGCAGTATTATTATGTTATTTTATTGGTACTTTTACTTAAGTAAAAGATCTGTATATTTTTTCCACCGCTGGTGTCCTGATAGATGAAGAGTTTGTTTTAAGAAAGAAAAAAACATAGGCAAAGAAAAGTGGAGGCTGATAAGTCAGATCTTTTCAGTAGCTGGTAAAGTAAATGAGCATGAGGTCATGACAGAACGGAACTCGTTTTTTTGTTTGGCATGAGATCAAGCAGGAACATGCCGTCTCTGCCCTGTTACTGCAGGACTGTGAGCAAAAATGTTCCTTCATTTGTCTCAGAACCAAGAAGACATATTTTTCAGTAGAAACTTACTGTTTCATCCAGCCAACCTATGGCTGATGTTTTTATGGGGCAGCTGCAGCTCATATTCTTACAGAAATAATAGGATTGTCTTAACTTCTTAACTGTGCCTGAAATTTGAATCACTGAGGGAGGTTGGAAGTTATCCATACTACTGCAGTGATGTCACCTCAGTGATGTGTGTGTGCATCAACTGCATATGCAAGATTTTTATGGGAAGGCAGGAGATGGTAGAAAAAAAGCATACCTTCTGCTCTATTTTCTATTGAGTTTCTTTCCAAAAGCAGCACTGTTTCTTTTTTTTTCACCACTAGAACATTTATCAGACTAAACCACCAAACTGCTGAGGTTTGGAAACTTGGTTTAGCTGAAAGGAAACTCCTCAGAGCTTGTTTTGTTTTTCTTTCTTTCTTTTCTTAATCTATAGGAAACTTGGCCATTTCTGCTTTACCTCTTGTATTGTGGCCCTTAAGAGTTTCCTCATTACATACAGTATGTTGCTGGACTGACAGAATTTTGGATTTAATTTCTGCTCTGGAGGATTTCAACTGCTTGTTCAGTGAAGGAATTTTGACCAGTTTGCTCTTATATGACCATTTATCCCTTAATCCTAGTGTTGTTTACTTGGTGTGCCAGCAAAACATTAAGTAATTCAAAGTTTTATACAATGCAGCATCATTTCTATTTTGGCATAAAGGAATAGTTTCTGGTTTTGGGAAATATGTTTGATCACTTTCTTGCTCAACTATATAAGGAGATCAGTATCACTAATAAAGTAAATGGCTACACGTGATCATTTATTGGGAACAGTGTCTAGTCTTCTGCAGTGCCTATGTGGAGTATTTTTACAATGTGGTGTTTATTACTTCAGCTTAAGTAAAGGATCTTAATACTACTTCCACCGGTGTGCTATGCTAAGCTAACAGTCTTCTGGTTCGGGCACATAAGAGTGGTACTGATTCTCTCAGATTCTCTGCAAGAAGTCAAATAAGCATTTCTCAAAATGCTGAGAATGTTACTATATCTCAGCTCCAAGAATTACAAAGACTCACTCACTTGGCTTATGGAGCTTAAGCCTACCAGTTTCAGTGCCTCAGGTTAGACACTCACAAACCTAACCAAAATGCAGTGATGCTTGGTTTTTACATTGCTAATAAAAACTGGATCCATCATTGTTTGTTGTTATTCAGTGAGTTCCTTCAATGCGTCACTGGGCCTGATTGCTAAAAATCTGGCTCTGCACTCTGCCTAGACAGTCTCTGTACTTTATGGCGTGCAGCAGAAACCACAGACAGACTATGAACATCCGTCACCACCCAGCCGTCAATGCGTGACAGCCTGGGTGAATCCGTGCCGTTCCTGCTGGATTAGGCAGCAAGCATTTATCCAGATTCAGGAGCCATTCAGTGACAGATTCTGCACATTTTTGTAGACATAAATGCCACTCATCCACCCTCAGTTTTTCCAATCAGTCTCTGCTCTCTTTTTTTGCTTTTTTGTTCTTTTGTTGGTGGCTTGTGGGGGTTTGAGACCTATATTCTCCATCCAAGTTTGAAGGATGACCTCATGGGGCAAGCAGCTGCCATCGTTATTCACACAGGAGTTAATAGGAACAGTATGTAGCATTTGGAAAGGACCATCTCTCTTTTTCTTTCTTTGTCTGTCTCAATGGGTTTAACACTAAAAAGCCAACTAGCATCATTTATCTCATTATTTATTTATTTTAATTTTTCTTGGAAACCAATTTTTAAACTACCCCTTATTTCTTTGCTCTAAAGCTGCACCACAGATAAAAACCTGTTGGAAAGAACTGTGTATTGTTATAGGCTTGAAAAGTTGGTTTTAAATCTTAAATAATAATCCATATTTTTACATTAACTGTGCATTAGAAACCCACAGAAGTATCTGTAATTACTGCATCTAATTTTGTGGATGGTACCAGTTTGTTCAGTATCAGCATTATTGTGACTTGCCAAATATGTAAATTAAAAATGTCCCATTGTTTTTATAGATAATTATTTAATAGATAATAGATTTTAGGAGACAGGGTTGTACATTCATCAGGTGACATAAACACATCTGCTAATGTTTGCCAGTTTATTGATGGCTTAACACTCTAGTTTGCCTCATTGGTAATGTTGCTAACTCTACATGGAAAGTAGCTACTTCAAAATATTTTATATGTAAAGGTCAAGACATTGTTGACAGTTGAGTGATAAAGTTGCTTAATAAATTCGCACTGAGTTGAGTTGAAATGCCTGCAGTCAGAAGAAGCAGGTGTCAGGACTTTACGAATGGAGAATATCACCCTGTGACGCACGATGCTTCACTTGCTTCAGTCATAACACTGGAAATCTGGGTTTAAATGTTCCACTGTTGTCTCCTGAACTTCTGCTTGTCTTGGCTCATTTGTTGTTGGAGCTACTGCGAAATCTGTTTTGTTGGCTACAGCTGTGCGTTCTTATGATGCACTGTGCAACCAGTCTGATAACTGTCTGTGTGTTTTCAGCAGCTAGACCTGTGCCAGAATGTCTTGTGTAATGTGTGAGCCATATGACGGTTATTAATCTAATGGTAGTAAGCTTGCCCACTGTCTGGGCTTTGAACCAGACCACAGTATGAACACCAAAGAGAAGACAAAGTCCAGCTGATGCTACAGTCACAATTTTCTGCTTGCTCCTTGAAATAAAACAGCAGCTTTGGGACACACCACAAGTAAACTTAAATTTTTACTTGTGTCACTTGGTTGGTCCACCACTTTGGTCCAGGCTAAGATATCTCATCAATTACTAAATGACCATGAAAGTACAGACATTAATGGTTAACCAGAGGATGAATCATCCTGGCTTTGATGATACCTTGACTTTTCATTTAGCATGACCTTAAGATTAACATGTGTGGTGTGACAGTTAACCTTCACTCTCTAGAAGCTCCTTCCCCTTAAGCAATCAGTTGACAGGTAGCTCTTAGGAAGCCCTCCCCATTAGACAAACAGGTAATGTCTAATGACCGACACCTGTATAAAGCTAAATCTGTTTAGGCCGGTGCAGGTACCATGAGCTGCTCAGACACGCTTCATGTTGCTTGGCAGACTTGTAAGATGGGTATTCTTCTTCAAAGCAGTTGAGGTTAGGTATACGGATCAGCAGCATTACAATGTTCTGCACAGTGGCAAACAGGAAAAGTTTCAGGATACCAGCTGCTGTTTTGCCCTTGCCTTTTTATGTGGGGTTATACAGCTTTATTTATTTATTTTAAGTTGTATGTGAGCTTTAAATGACTACATCTAATCTTTGTAGTTAGTTCTGGGTGTGAAGTGGGACTGATTATGGAAGGAGTTTAGGGCTACTTTGTTCCTGCACGTGCATGTGGTGGATTTGCAATAATCTCTGCTTCTTTTGGTTTTCACTGAAGTTGCAGTTGATGGGTTTTCCTATTTCCTTATTAGTTACACCTGCTGTTATTAGTGTGTCAGTGGTGATTCTTTTACATTTTGAATAGTGATTAGAATAGTATTTTTCTAATCCATTCTAGAATTGTGCTCACTTACCATTGGGGTAAACCCCCCCCCTCCAATTAGCATGTTAGCATTTAGCGTAAAGTCCTACTTTCTTGCTTGTACTGTACAGACTCACAGACGCTGCAGACTCTTTTAGCTGTGTTTTACTGACTGAAAACAAGATGTTATAGAAAGCAATTTTATTACACATAAAAATCATTTAAATGGCAGAACTAAGTAAAAATATTAGACCATCTTTTTTTGTGAGAAAGTACAGTATAAAAGGTTAAAATAAATACTCCTTTGACTTGTTTACACTGATTGGTAGAAAAGCAGACTAATGCATGAGCTTTGAAAGAGGATAGAGATAAAGAAGCATTTCACTCCACAGTGGCATTACACCAATGAAGGTGGTAGTTGTTTAGAGTACTGATAAAACACTTTCAACTTTCTGGCTTTTCTTCTTTCCAGTAAGTTGGTTTAAAAAAATCTGTACAAAGTGCTTCAGTTATACTGCATCTTGGTGTAAAGTCTATTGGGATGTCTATGGTTTTCATTTGATGCAGAAATAGCTGGTCTACATTTCACCACAGGGACCTTGCTTTGTATTATCAAATGTCTCGTGATTTTTCTGGTCATCATCCTATAGAAGAAGAATGAAGGAAAGCTGCCAGAAGACAATGCCCATCAATGACTCCAGCTGTGTAACAGACTTGATTTGTGAACAATGTCTCTAATAAACACAGAATAAGCTACACAGTGCAGATCCAAACGCCAGTAGCACCAACTGTGTCAGCCTCTCTGTCCCACTTGCTGCTAATTGGACCTGTTTGCTGTTGAAAACTGATCCATAGTGATGCAAAGGCTGAGTCTCCCCCCCACTGCAAAGCACCATGGGAGCTTGAAAGGAAGTGGGCCTCCTCTGTGGGTGGTCTGGACTTGACCCGTCAGTCGGCCTTTCTCCAATGAACAGCAGGGGATGTTTCTTGTGGTCCAGCTCAGTCTTGAAAAGCTCAAACTCCTTATGTGGCAGTTTGATGCCCAGCACCGTGCACCCATCTGTTGGAGTCACGTCGTGTTCCGCTCCGACCTTCCAGCCTCCTGGTCGACCACATTTTCCTGGCCTTGTCCCATTCAGCAACTTGGCTGTGGGCTTGTCCATGGCTCTAACCCTCACCTGGGTGACCTTGAAGACAAACTCAGAGGCTCCCGCAACTTTAGCGGAGGGGCTTCCCTGAGCATAGTGGCCAGAGGCCCTCAGGGTGAACGTGGGCCGAGAGCAGGCAGGGTCCAAGTAGTGCCGGTAGATGCCTTCCCATGCATGCTGGTCAGGATCAAAGGTGAAGTCTCGGGTGAGGAAAAGGACGGTTGGACGGGTTTCACAGCGTTGGCTGACCCAGTGTCCAGCCAGAGATTGAGTGGCTGCAGGGCTGTGAGGCAACACTGGCGGGCGCTGCTCCGAGGAGCGGTAGACTAGAGCGCACAGAGGGCAGGGGTGGAGGTGATGCTGCAATAAGTCAGGGAGAGGTAGGATAGTTCAAGCAACAGTCTAAAACCAAAAGTGTTTTTTGTTGTTTAAATCTGAAATAATTAGTTGAGCAAATGATCGCTTGATTGTCAACTGGCCACAAATATATGAGCAATAATTTTGGTAACTTATTTTTTTGAGCAAACATGCAAAACAATTGATGTTTTCAGTTTTTCAAATATGTTTTTTCACTTTTGTGGTGATATTGAACTGAATATTTGGGGACTTTGGAATGTTGGTCAGACAATGGGAATTTGCAGTTACTGTTTTCAGTTATGTTTTTGTAATTCTTGTTGTCCATACTGTTCTGTTATAATGTGAAAAAATAAAGCATCAAAAAAAGATGACCAACACTGATCAAGTGAGGCTTTTAGATAACGAATATTTAACTGTATAATGTGATAATATTTTACTCGTTTATTCAATCTTTTGTTGGCTTTTTCCGAACAAATATGCACCGTCATTTCTCACCATGGCGTTCTGGAGTGGCTGCTGGTACCCTGTTGGTCTGTGCTGCGTTCTCTGTGCCCACTCAGTGTGGATATCTCCTAAGAACAGCTCCTGGACCTTCCCTCCATGGTTGTGGTGCTGAGTCTCAACCCTTATCAGACCCATCTCCATCATGGAGAAGCCCAGTGCTGCCAGACATCCCCTCCCTGTCCGTGTGTTGTACAGATCATACAGCTTCCCCGGCACCACTTGGCCCAGGATCAGACCCACGCAGGTCGAAGGCAGCCTGGAGGCCAGCCTCTGCTTGGCTGCCAGGCTGTGGACCACGATGCCCACCTTGCTGAGGTGGTGTTCAGCTTCAGTTCCTCCTTGGGTGATCCAGGAGGCCTGACGCAGACGGAACTTTCCCCTGATCATGAGGGAGTAGGCCGGGTCCTCGCAGCTGCTGTCAGTGTAATAATGCTGCAGGGCCTTGAAGTGACGACTGGGGTGAAAGGTGTAGGAGCGGGTGAGGAACTCTGGGCCGGGCCGAACTTCACATCTGAACACAGAGGGGGAGGGGAGAAATAGTTAGAAAGAGAATAGTGTTAGTGCTAAACTGAGGCATGACCATCAAAATGACACGGTATTTGAACATTTTCCCTCAGTTTAGCAATGCACATTGTAATATCTGCAAAACATTGGTGAGCATTTTTATAGGAAGCCCAAATAAATGATATTTTGACCTAGTGTGTCATTAGGCCCTGCATAGGGTGTCAGGGTGAGCCCTCAGACACTCAACACGCTGTTTGAATTCTGCCCTCAACCAAACAAACAGCAGATACTCAGCTCCTTAACCAGGCCTAGACTAAACTACACTAGCTGGCCCTACTGGCTTGATAGGCAGTTTCATCTGAATTCCACAGCATGGGAATCTCTACTGATTATCTAGATCCATTAGTGTTACTGTTAATAACCACTAATTAGCAACCAGAATCTAACTATCTAATCAGAAACTTTTCATGCATGTTCCGTTCAGCATGAATTTGTGTGTAAGTGTAAAAGGATCACAGACAAATCTGCCCACAAATTTAAGAAGGCTTAACAGTGTTTTGCATCATCCCAGAACTGCCTGTGTTTTTTTTATGCTAGATTTAAGCTCTGCTCGTATCTACTTCAGTTAAAATACAGGAAAACAACTTTTATGCAAATTCTTCACAAAATTAGCAGTTAAAAGAGACAGTGTATTAAAAGATGAGGTAATGGGTGACAGAGCTATTAAGCTTCATTGCTCCTTGGCATAGATTCTCAAATTCTCTAAAACTGGAAGGATCAATGTTACTCCTCCAAAATACTTTCGTATTTGATTATCGTGAGTGCTGTGCAATACATTTGTCTAAAACCTCCCACTTGGGTTAACTTCTGGTATTTGTGAAGGTCATAGCATATGAGTCACATAATCTTCATCATTCAACCCATTTCATGATCCCACATACCCTGTGTGGAAATGTCTGCATTTGATATATTTTTCATTAATCTTATTTGAAATGTTTACTCACCAACAGGTGCTCTTGTATGAAATGTATTTCATATTAGTGAGGTAAGTGCATATCAGGTAGTCATTGCTGTAACAACTGAATGTCAGTTTACCTTGTGGACACCCAGGTGCCGTCCAGTCTTGGCGGGATTTCTGCTGAGATTCTCCTTTTGTCCTGTAGGTGGTGGTACTGACAGTGGGGCTCCCACTGCAGGATCTCACTGAGGTTGAAGGAGGAAGTGAAGGAGGCTGTCGGCACCTCCCATTGTTTACTCCCAGTTCCAGCCACAAACACAGCTATAGGGTAAAGGAAAATGAGTAAACAATGCCACTTATCTAATGAGATAAACACAGAGGCTCCACTACACTTCATTTAGATTTCCAGGCTAGACACCAAAATGATTCATTTCAGATCAGCCTCCTTCATAAGGAAAAGAAGGGAACAAGTAACAGATATAAAGAATTATTCACATCTTCTCTCTGTTACATCAAAGCTCTATTCTGGTTGACTGCAGGCTGTTTCAGGACTGTAATTGTGGTAAATTTTCCATGTAATGAGTGATGACTCTGAGCTATAGAAACCATACATAACTGTGAAACGGGATGTTGGCCACAGCGCAGACGGTTTTGGCTTGTCACTTCAATCAGCCTGCAGCTGCAATCTGCAGTCTGTATTTTGGGGTTTGCTTCTGGGCAGGATCTGTTTGTGCATGAGCATGTGCTCTCTGTATACGGTATATGCATTATTATCATCAAGATAAAGCAAACTCCAGGTCACCGATAGCTGCAGGCCAGCTGATCCAAACACATCAACTGATAATATGAACCACTTATGATGATGAATGTCCTAACTTGAGTTTTCCCAAACACTAATAGTTAATGAAAGGAGTAGTCAGTCTTTGCATTTGTTGATCTGGCGCATGCACATATGAAATCTGACCGTCATTGTTCGTAACCGCACATAACTGTTTCAGACAAGACAAAAGCAAGAAGATTTTCTGATTGCACCCTCAAGGTTGCAATATGAAGACACCCACTGAGGTATCTCTGGACAACGTGATTGTGAAAATTATAACTTTTCATCCTCCCATAACAAATGTCAAAGAGCAAGGGGAGTGAGTTTTCACAGATGCCTCCATCTCCTGTTTTCTCTCTGACCTTTTCCCTCTCATTCTTAAACCTGCAATAACTCTTATTTTGCCATTTTGGAGCAGTGAAACAAGTTGTGAGCACAGCATTGAAATGGTATACCTCCAGATGTTATGGAGCAACATTATTATTCATTTGGAGTCATGTTTCTGGCCTCTTGGTGAATGTAAGTCTAGTGTTCTTTCTTTTCTCTTTTAGCTCTGTTTGGGTATCCACCAACTACTGAGTGAAATGCTCCACTCTGTTTAGAAGCTAGTTTCTAGCTGTGTATTCTTTATTCTTTCTTTCAAGCATGTAAAGACAGTTATGTCAACACACATAATTTCACACATATCCACAAATGCTAATCCCTTATCAATTTGCTTACACCTATTACAAGTTTGAATGGAGTAGGAAGAAGTCAGACTTATCCAGTCCTACCCCATGACATCATCTTACCATCATTGGTTTGCAAGTAGTATCTCTACATAAATAATTCTCTTCTACACCACACAAGTAATATACTAAAAATTATGACAGTGTTAACATTCTTACATAATTACATTCTTAAATAATTATCTTCTACACCACACAAGTAATATATTAAAGAATTATTCCAGAGTATTAACATTCATACAACACACCCACAATGTTCCATCTAATTAATCATTAAACCTGTTCTTGCATGTATCTTGATTGACACATACCTTTATATTTATGTTTAAACTCGTCAATTCTATTACTATTTTTTATGTCCGCACTTAAATTATTCCATAGTTTTACCCCACTTATGGAAATACAAAATCTTTTTTTGGTTGTACGTATAGCATGAATTTTTAAATTTAACTGACCCCTTAAATTGTATCCCCCTTCCCTTTCATTAAATAGTTTTTGAATTCCACCAGGTAATAAATTGCTCCTGGCTTTATACATAAACACTGCAGTCTTATATCCCACTAAATCAAAAAATTGTAACAATTTAGACTGTATGAAAGCT
>NW_018127881.1:3499839-3506796 GCF_001952655.1 Monopterus albus
AATATCATTTATAAGTAATCCACTTGTCATTTTGCTGTCAATATCATTAGTAAATATATTATCTATTAGTGTTGCATGCTGGGTTGTTACTCTACTTGGTTTTGTAATTTTTGGGTATAAACTGCATCTATATAATGTGTTAATAAACTCCTCAGTTCCTGTGTGCTTGTTAGGATTTAACAAATCTATATTGAAGTCACCACATATGAACATTAATTTATGACTTATTGTCAAGTAATTTTCTTCCATCCAGTCATTACATTTTTCTATGCTGGCTCCAGGCGCTCTGTAGATACAGCTTATTACAACATTTTTCTTTTTTTCCACGAGTATTTCTACAGTCACACACTCCAGCAAATTATCCACCACCCTAGACATTTTGTCTACTTTCTTATAACAAAAGTTTTTATCTATGTACAAGGCCACACCACCTCTCATCTTATTCTCTCTGTTTGTGCATACCAAGTCATAGCCATCAAGGTCAAAATCCATTCCCCTCTGTGTACCTCTGCTGTTTGGTGCTGAGCAGGTAGTGTACACTGGGATTCCTGAGTTTTTTGGTGGAAATAGTTGTCTGCTGCTGCCTACAGCGATGCTCTGAAAGTGGTGAGAATGAACCAGAGTGGTAAAGCTGTGGGCCAGACACTTAAACAAACGCTCAATAAAGCCAAGGTGAGCTACACAATAAAAGGATGGTTCTCGAAAGGTTCATGGCTACAAGCAACTTGTCTGACACTGTCACATTGTTTTAAAATTGTCACTGATACATTGCCATTATAGAAATATTGATTATAATAGCTCTAATTAGCATATTTTCCCCTCTCCCATATTCACTTTTGCCCCCATAGTCATCAGTTTCTTTCTCTCACTTTCTAAAATGACAGCTTTATGGGTGTAATCTCACTTCAGTTTACTCTAGCCTGAGCGAATGGCATTTATTAACCTTGGTGATGTCAGATGGAGTGTATTTTTTTGTTCCCCTCACTCTTGGAACACTTCTCATTTATTGACCACAACCACAGACGTACACAGCTCAGTCATTTCCTAGCTTTCTTTCCACCTGATGCATGCACACATATGTACAGTTTGGATTGAGTCTGTCTATTAATCTGTCTTTTCTTTGTCACAGGCATTGAAACATGTTTGTAATTTTCCCCATGCATTGATGTGTTTGTTTACGCTCCATGTCACTGCAGCTGGCGAGGGAGCTTAGTCAGTTAGACCCAGCTGCGTTCCCACGGGAGAACCCGGAGCAGAAAGAGTAATCAGGATTAATTAATTTCCACTGTTCCTTGCAAGTCATCCAGTCGGCCTGTTTTGTGTTTTCCAACCTTTGTAGCTGCATGCAACATGCTGCCTAAGTGGTTACAATGAATGGACAGAGAGGCTATAGTCGCAGTATGTGATGTGGAGCCAGCTGGGTTGCTATATTCAAGTTTCTGTTTGTGCCAAAGCATTTCTATAGGGTGTTTCTTGAGGTCACTTGTCATTCAGCCCCTCTCGCTCTCTTGGATCTCACTCCAGTTGGGCATATGGTTGCATTTACTAAAGGAGTTCTCATAAAAGCAGAGCTTAATAAAACAGAAATGCTCATCGTGGGATTTGAAGTATTTCTCTACAAAAGAGCCTTTTCCAACCTCAACTGAAGCAGAGTTGTAATAGTTATGATAATATCCAACCAATATCTCAATCTGGAGGAGGTAGGGGACTATTTTAGTTGATTTACTTCCTACATAGACAGTCAGAAATCATTAGTTTTACCCTGAAATGGTTTTCAATGATTTATTTTTCCACTATGGCCTCAAAAACATCTCCCTGTTGCAGGGTGCACCTCCCTGTCACAGTGTAAAGCTCAGTGCATCTTTCAAGAACTGATTATATGTATTTGATGCCTCCTAATCTTTTGCTTTTATGATGATGTTGTGGATGTTTTAGACTTGTTGTTGGACTTTGAAAATGAATGAATGAAAATAACCACTACCAAATAATGAAAATAAGTCCTCTGACTTTAGTGTGTACTCCCTGATGGAGATATTGTCTATATAAACAAAATATAGTTTTGCTAATAAAATTCACTGGAGGACTGATGCAACCATGATGAATGAATGGTTGAATCTGAGTTTCATTATATTATATTAATGCAGTATGTGTGTCAAATATGGACTCTCACTATAATGCTATACTATGTTGTGTTAAAATCATAATTTTGATACTCCACTAATTGCTTAAGTAATTTTTCAAACAAAAGGCATCAAGAGCACCTGAACAACACACTAGAATTCATGAACTACAGGCAGAGACAACACTCATCCCCAGTCATCCTCATGCAGTGTCACAGTTCTCCCACAAGGGGTCAGTGCAGTAGCCTGTGACCCGTTTGTGGGACCTTTTTGTGGTCCTGTCACTCAGTCTGTCATCATCACAAAAACTGCCACTGCTGCTGGCCTTCGCTTCAACCGACTGATGATCAGCCAAAGTAATCTACCTGTCTCTGAGCTCCAGTACTCTTCCTCTTTCATTATGCATGTGAACACGTTCTTACAAACACAGTGCACACATTGAACAGTGTATTGCAGAAGGGATGCCATTTATAAAGGACCTCCAGGCTGAACTCTGTTTGTTTGTTTGCATTGGTGATTATGGTTTGGCAGCCATCACCCTCCTCTCTCATGTCTTATGTACATCTTTATTTGGAGCTATCCTGTAAAAACAGGAACCAAATCTAGGTACTTTTGATTCAGGGCTTCCAGAGGGAATCACATGCTTGACATTTAAGTCAACCCTAGGCCTTGTTCATCAGAAAGAGAGACGCCATTGTCTGCTTCATAGAGAATCATTAAACCTGCCAAAGTGGAGGCAATGAAGGTTAAAGAAAATCCACAATGTCCTTGAAAAAATATTGGTGCACTGAGATGATGACAAAGCTGGATCAGCCCTTCCTCATTTCAGTTTTACTCCTTCTTCATGTGTTTATTTTACAACATCCTTGCTCCATTTCTTTCAATCTAGTTGCCACAATGTATTGTAAAACCACTTTCTCATTACATTTTGCCTCAGTGCTGCAGGACAAACCCCTCCAAACTGTCCCTGAAGTGCCCGTGCCCTCCTGTCCACCTCCCCCTGCTCCCTTCCCCTGATGAAAAAGCCATGAAGTTTACGCCTCATTTCTTCTGGATGGATTTAAGATCCCTCCCTTCTTCTCTCCTGTCTTTACTTCGTTTTTTTCCTCTCTCTTTCTCTGTGTGTCAGTGGTTGATGAGGTGAATGGAGTTGGTCAGGAGGATGAGGGGCCGGAGGAGTGTGGGGTCAGACGTCTTCATGTGCTAGAATGACAAGATTAGTGAGGTGCATGTGTGTGTTTTTCTGTGTGTGAGCAGAAATATTAAATGTTACAGAGATTCCACATGTTAAGGTGACTGCTGGACATCATTCACAGTTCACAGCTGCTTTTTCAGGACTTCTGAGTCGCTGAGCTTTCTTCCAGATCTTGGATAGTTGTAAAACAGTAAGACAGCGATTCTCACATTTTTTCTGCTTGTGACCCCTTATAGTGAAGGATTGTCTACTTGCATCCCCCTGTCACAGGCTGCATATGTGTATAAACTATGAGCAGTGAGAATCATAGTCGTTTTTCTCTGTAAACATCTGAGGTTGTTTCATTTCACTAGCTGCTAAAGGCCTAGAAGCAAAACAATTCAAAATTCTGCAAGAAAACTGCAAAGTTTAGAGAAAAGTCCACATTTTAAAACAAAGATGTTTTCTTCTTTCTTATCATATTCTTCTTCCCACAGCACCTCAGGTTTAACTTGTGACCCTATTTAATTTGAATAATTATCAGATGACCAAAAAAGCAAGATAATGCAAAGAAATGCAGAGTTTAAAAGAATCCAGAATGAAAAATAATAAATAAATTAACAATGAAAAGAGCACATTTGTTAAAGAACTTTTTCCTTCTTTGTTATCTGATTATTTATGTTCTCAGATTTCCAGTATGATATGTAAAGACCCTTTTATAGTTATTGATTTGGGATTGCCTCAGTTGAAATTTGACAATTGTGAGAGAAAACGTGGTAAAATATTCAGTCGTCAGTCTAAAACAGTGGTCCAGGATCTCACTGTGAGATCCTTCCACCAAGCCAAAGACAAGCATGTGGTGAAATTCTGATGGTGTTCATACTTCAGGGCCAAGTTCTAATAATATGATCTTGCTGTAATCACTGACTACAAAACCTAAATGAGATTGCAACATGAAATGTCGGGAGGGGGATCCAAACACACAAAAAGAGGTTTGTGGTATTGGCAAAGAATAAAAACCTGTCTTGCTGCATTTTTAAAATCATTTTTCCTATTTATATCATAGATGTACAATTTCTTGCACAGTGGGATAATCCTCACAGGGATATTATATGGTCTGTCACAGATTGTGACCAAGGTATTGATGTTACTCTTGTACAGTGTTGAGACAATAACCTTAGACCACTGGTTCTGTAGCACAGAATTGCCTCAAGACAGCAAACAAGTTGACCCCTCTGATGGAGAGTTACTGGAATTCATGAAAGTAATATAATTGCCCAATTTAAAATTCCTTATCTTCTTGTTACTGAAAATAATGATCTAGTAATGTAGTGCTGTCCAACACTGTCAGTGACCAAGAAAAATTAACATTAAAAGTGTAATGTTAAAATGTTTGAACTACTTGAAGCCTTCTTGCTGTGCTCTCCCCTTTCTTCCACTTTTGTCACCAAAGTCAGGCAAAGGTCAGTTTGATTTAGAGGTTTTTCAAGAACATGAGGTCTGTTGCGTTATTTTAACCCCGGGTCCACCTTCCTTTTTTAACTCCAGCATCAGTCTCCCTGACTAGGAGTATGCCTGTGTCCCCAGGGCAGTGCATGGAAGTCTACTGTTGTCTTTTCATCACAGTGTAAGCTGGTTAATCCAGCGGCCTCGTATATTTAGACAAGGGCTCTACAGGGGTTTCTCCAATGGACGCTGTTGCCAGTTCCACAAAGCAACCACACACAGACCGTCCGGCCGCATCTCACACGTTCACCATGAAGAAAACAGCTGCTACATCAAGCCAGCACATTCTCATCTTTTTTATCCTCTGTGTTATTTCTAACTAATTCATACAATGTTCCAACAAAGCATTTAAAATTCATCAAGCACCAGTGGCTTTCAGGCACAGAGGGTCCTTGATTATAATGGCACCTTATGTTTGTTGTGGTGTCTTTTCTGGGTGGACGGCTGAGGCGGTTGACATGTTGATAGAGGACAAGAGAAGTTGATGGTCCATTGATGTTTTGGAGCTGAGATGACATCAGTTTTACCTTAATCAAACATCTCCAATTTGGAGATGTTTCAGGAGATCCTGTCGGTGGTTGTTTCATATACTTTTGAGAATTTCAAGTCGGAACAAGACTATTAAAGGCCAAAACAGGAATTCTGCACCCAGCGTTAGTTTGGATGACAAAATGTTCCCATCTACTTCAGTTTAGATCTTTACCTACCCACAAGAGGAAATTCTTTTGTCCAAGGATTCACTAGACCGTATCCAAATATTTAGTCTTTTCCATACAGGAACTGTTTGTAGCTTTAAAGTCAAAGTCTGGGTTCAGAGGGTGTTCACTAAATGTCAAGCAAAGAGTTTCTCAAAAGCTTAGCTCAGTGTGGAATGTTTTTTATATTTTGTATGAAATATGCCAAAACCTTTATGTACAGCTGTTATGACATGTCAAAATTCATCTGAATACAATTCTGAATAATTCCACTTTTATATCAGGGGCCGCTAAAATGAATTTGGTTTGGAACCAACTCTTTACACCTACTCTGGGTGTTAAAAACATGGAGAAGTGGGTGGCGTTGGGTTGCTGGGTGGTAATTATACAGTGGCTGAGCAGATGCTTCTTCCTGCCTGTCTCCCGCTGCCCATCACCCTAACCGGCCCTAATGAGCAAAATGCTACACTTCCACGATCAAGACTGTGGCGGCTGGACCACAGCCCAAGGTAGCATCTCAGGGCTGCTGTTATTTTAACCATTAACATAATAGTAACATTAGTTCCAGGGCCACGCTTCCCTGCTCCTTGGGAACCATTGTTTAAAGGCACAAGCCAGAGACTCTTCCACAAGCCACTGATGCTTTGAGGAGGAGAGTGTGGACACAGACCAGCTATTCATAAGTCTAACATCAGTGCAGGTTATGTTTTTATTTTTCAAATTCCTGAGCCACATGTTGAACTTGAACTTGTTTGAATTGTGACAAATTACATAATAACTTCCTCGTAATTATGAGTTTGTCGGTTTTAATCTCCTCCTTTTTGTCTCCGTGTCCTGTCATGTGTCATGTTCCCACACGAGAAGGTGTTTATCTCATTGCTTTTGTAGCAGGAAAGCTTAGGAGGAAATGTCTTATAGACTTTGAAAATCATACCCTAAAAACAAGGTTTACACTACCAATACAACAACAAATAATTCTCACACTTAGAAAATAACTTAAAAAGTAACATCAGTGTTTAAGCTTTTCTTAAACATTCAAAAATTATTTTAAAAATTAGATCAAAATAAAGCATATGAGGCATATGAGTTTAATTAAACAAAATCTGCACCAATTCACTGAACAAATATTTGTGGATTTAAGGAAGGAATTAAAGACACATGATATGTTCAAAAAGCTGTTTTGACAGCTAGTAGACTTTAGAAAATGCAATGTGATCCTGCTTGAACTCACCTTGCCACAGCCACATCAGCCAGACTCCCCTCAACAGGTGACTGATATCTCCGTTTGACATGTTTCCTGCTTCCGTGCACTTCATTCACAAACTCTGCTTAGAAAACAAACTTTGATGACAGGGAAATCCTAGAAACAGAGAGGCTCCTGTCAACAAGAGATGATCATGGGGGATATCACCATGACACAGGCTCATAAATGAAGTGTCCAGTAATCCCTCAGATGAAAATC
>NW_018127881.1:3506850-3515350 GCF_001952655.1 Monopterus albus
CATCCACTGCTTGGCTTCCATGATCTGGTAAGAAAATCCTCATTTGGAGCCACCCGCTTCATGCAGCTTCTCCACAACAGTGCTTTCCTTTAGTTGGCGAGAGGGAGAGTAGATTCTCTTTCTCTGTCTCTCTCTCTCTTTCTCCACGCCCCCTTTCTCAATCACACACCGTTGCCTCACTACTGTGCAGCACTGCCGAGCTGTTCCACTCAATGCACGTGCAGCGAAAGTGTGTGTGCATGTCAGCAGGAGGATTTTTTTTGTATATGTGTTTGTGTGCAGTCCTGTCTAGCTGTTGTAGTTCATGGCTAAAAGGAGGGAGTATAGACAGAAAGAGAGTGAAATCTCAGAGACATAGAGTTTCAGAGTGTGTGTTTTTGTGCATGTGTGAGGAGGAAGGGGCTTGAGCGTCAAATGTCTTATAGTGGAGGCTCTGGGGAGATTTTAGAGCAAGGTGCAAAAGGGCAGTAGTGAACAGGAGTTAAGACTGCAGATACAACGCAGGTACCTCTAGTAGTATTTTAATTTCATTTGTCCTGGTTCTGACACTCATTTACCCATAGGTAAAGTTAATTTGTCAGTTGCCACTTTAAAGGAGCACACCACCAATTTATCATTGCACCCCTGAAACATTATTGAGCTTGGGGCAGGAAAAACAAACAAACAAATAGAAATGCTGCATTCTGCAGCAGAACCAGACAGGTCTTCTCTCCTATTCCACACATTCTCCTTCCTTGTCAAAGCCTGGTGCCTCAATTACCCACAATGCAATTCCACCACTGACAGTTCAATGAGAGTTTCAGGAGTGTTATGCAAGTAACAGCTATTGTGGAGGGGTACAGAGATGCTCATTTCTCTCTAACTTGAAACAACTTGTTTTTTTCTAATCTATTCAACAGATAGAATTTCAGTTGATACAAAACATAAAGCAGCACAATACCAAACAAAACAAATCTGGACACACACAGTAGTTCTTCCAAGTATGATAAATGAAACCAAAATAATAATAATAAGGAAAAAAGATGGAACGGGGACATATAATATAAATAAAATACCACATAATTACGACATAAAAATGGCAGCACATTTCCATTATAAAAAAGTAGAACATTTAAAACAGCTTTAACCAAAAAGCGTTTCCTTTGTTCTTCTGATGAAAGTTCCAAAAGGGGCAACATCCGTCATTAAGTTGAACCAACACTCGCATTGTCTGACTTTTCAACTGACAGAAAACAACGATCACTATCTTCACACAGCTCTTTCTGGAGCCACACTTTATTTTTTCACATATGCAGTACTACTCCCCAAAAACCTGTTATCAAACTAAATGCATAAAGTTGATGGAGTTCTTCTTTAATTTCTTCTTTGTTACAATCCCTCCACTGTAGCTCAGCAAGGAAACACTGTCCAGAGAAAACACAGAAAGGGAATTTTTTTCATCAAGCTAGAAAAGGGTCACATCAAAGCCGGTGAAAGTAATTACAGGGGCCAAAAACTGTGTTGTTTTATGATAGATCTGAAAAAATGTAAACCAATTTTTAAAGTAGTAACAAGCGTATCATAAATATTCTTTATCTTCTGTTCTGTCAAGCCACAGTATATGATGTTTACACTGAGTGTAATATACAAACCCCAGACTCCATGTTCTTTTTTGACTACACCATTGAATCACAGAAATATTTTATGTCTTGTGCATCACTTTATACACATTTCCCAAAAAATCTGCCTCACTTACTGGGTCTCTGGAAACTTTGGCTTTCCTCTAGAGTTCAAAATAAAGTTCTCATGGAATGAACAATGCTTGGATACACAGCATAAGTTTGTATTAGGATTCCCCCCCCCCAAAAAAAATATCAACCGCCACATGTCTAAATGTCCCAGTTACTCCGAATAATCCACAGCCCTCACTGTGTACAGTTTTCTTTGGAAATGCATTCTACTAAAGAAATAGTCCCAGTGAAAACTGTTGACTGTGAGGTCTGTGGCTTATTAAGAGTAATGCGAGCACTGTTTCTGGGAAGAGCTGCTACTGTTGAAAGTTTAAATGTGATTTTTAATGCTGTGACAACCACAAATGAAATTTCATTCACCTCCACATTGTTTTGGCGGAAGCATGATTCTTATTGACAGATACTATATCTTTTTCTACATGAAATCTTGAACTATCTTCATGGCTAGCTACCATTAGATGGGAGCAGAAAATGTGTTTTTGATAATTTGGGTGCAGTGATCCTTAAAATGAAAGAAATTAATCTTTTTTTAAAAAAGCACACAGTTTTCACAAACCCACATCGCGCCCCATCAGAAAGGCACATGAACACACACAAACCCTCTGGTCATACTGACTCATACATGTGGTTACAAAGAGCTGTTGCCACTGTTGACCGCTGCAGAGGTAAAGAGGGGTTTCAGAGTGCCTGCCAAACGAGAGCTGGCAGCACATTTGTGACGGGTGGGCTGACCAGAGCCCTGGCACACAGTCAGGGGTGCGTACACTCCCAACACCACTGCACACACAGCCAGCGGCCAGTGCAAAGGCTGAGTAATTTAACCACCAATACAGTGTTTTATATGGAAGACTTTTAATGCATCCTCCTCCTTATATTAACATTTTTTTGCCAGTTGTAAGTTTACCTAAATCTGGTCTTCCTGAGCCATATGTTCAAAGCACTAACCCAAAGGTTAAACACTTTAAAGCACAATGATAGTTCTGTTTTTATTTTTAATCTGGGTCTTATTTTTTATATTATATATATTGCTATTTTTAAAAATCACACCACACCCACCAAGGTAACTGCTGAGCAGCATCTCCAAGGATCGAGAAACATAACAGTTAGACAATATGAGAAGTTTAAAAAGTAGTACTTTGGGTAGTCAAACCTACTACAACTTCACCCACTGTCAAGGTGCACAAATGCAGGGCAACAAACTGGAAAGCAAAAAGTCTGGCAACACTTGTAGTTGTCCGAGCAACTTTAATGCAAAGATAAAAGACCAACGCATTCCAGCATAAAGCCTTTGTCAGGGTCAAACCTATTAGAAAGGAAAAACAAAGGCAAATGAGAAACCATTTAACAGTTCACAGACCCAAGTCCTGCTTCAACTCTGGAGCAACATGTAATTGTGGATACATGCAGTTTTCCTGTGCAACATTTCAGGTGCGCTGCCCTCAGTTTTACCTCCAAAATGTTTAAACCAGTGGTTTCTAACATGATTGCCTTATGGATTTACTGAGGACACCACAAGATTTATTACTGTACCTTTTTAATAATGTTACACCACATCCATGTTTCCTAAAAACTCTTTTTATACACACTAATTTGTTTACATTTGTTTACATTTTTGGACCAAACAGGCACAGTGGGAGAAGGTGGGGCTGGGTGACTGGGGTACAAAAGTGCAGCATTACATGAAAGACCGGGGTTCTCATCCTGAGTCATGGTTTTAGTTAAATTAAACCTCAGCGCAATAAACACTGAATCTCATGTTTCTACTCACTATAGACCTTTTTGTATTAAACCAAAAACCCACAATCTGTGAATGAAAATTGTACTGATACATTCAATATCAACATTTCAGCTTTAATTAACAATGTTTAAAGTTAACCCAGATGGCTTTCTTTGAAACACATTTACTGTGGCAAATTAGGAATATAGAAATGTAATTGTTAGTAGATAGGGTTGTATAAAGCTGTTACTTTAGTTATCAAGAATTTACGTGATGTTTTTAAATAAGCAAAAACACTGAACATACCATATTAAATATGCAGTAATGCTGTGGCTAATATTAGTGACATGACAGCTCATAGTTCCTGGTCGCTGTGCCTTGACTTCTGTGGATGCACAGCAGGCAGAAATAGTCATTAAGAGAAGTGAAGTCATTGTAAAGAGGAATGTTGGTTTAAAAAGGCCAGGATCCTCTGGTTTAGATTATTTGGCTAAACATTTATCCTGTTTATAGCCTCTCTTGTTGTCGGACACCATGTGTTTCCTTCCCTGTTGTTCAAGTAGTATTAAAGAGAGTATTCCATCTTTGGCTGTTCTTTTTTTGAACAGTCCGATCCTCGCTGCCAGTCGTCACAGTCATTACTTCTGACTGTCGATCGCTGCTTTTGGCTAAGCGCTAACTTGCTGTGACAGACCCTACAGAGAGTAGAAGAGGGAGGACAGACACTACTGAGCTCTGATCTCAGGTCTGACAGCCGCTGGCTCCTTTAGGGGGATACTACCTGGGGTGTCAGCAGTTTTGATCCACTCAGGGTCCTCTTAGGAAAGGGCAAACACATTCTCACACAGTATTCAAATACTGTGCTCTGATTTATAAGTAAATACATGTATATCCTTTTTTTTTTAACCTCACCTCTCTCTCTTTTTTCTCCTTTCCTGTCTTTAATACATAGACTCATACTGCACATCCACACACACAGACACACTCCCACACAAACTACTGGGGCCCTGGTACACACACACACACACACACACACACGGAACTTGGCATGAGTTGCATAAGAAAGCCATGTCAACGCTATTTTATAATCAAATCATTTCTCAATCCTGTAACTAATACTCCTGCACCAAGCATGAGTTATGAAATGTGGCGGGCTATGTGTGTGGTGTATGTGTTTGCTTGGGCATGTGTCCTACACATCACCACACACATTTGAATAATCACATAAATACACATGGACTGTATATTCACACAGGATGTTACACTAGGTTCATTCATGATGGTTATTTTGTGTTCTGGCTGCTCGGACCAAGAGGTGTTTGGTCTCTCCACAAGCTAACAGCGCCCCCAGTAGGCCAGACTGTCAGTGTGCTTCAAATAATTTTCCTTTCTCTTCTGTGGCTCTCTGGTCTCTAAAGTTCAACATCACACTTTAGAGAGATGACTTCACCCGTTGCACAAAGCTGTCTAGTGCCATCTTACGTAGGGCTAAACTGCAAAAACATCAACGGCCACAAAGTCATTTTAATGGAAAAATTCAGCAAAGAGTGCAACAATACAAAGGACGTCAAATAGAACAAGATGCTGACCAGTAGCAAAGCTGAAATGCTTTGGCTTCCTATTGTTGCAGGACGCATTACTTCTGATAACTCATTCACATATTGTTGGCAGAATAGGAAGAACAAGAAAAACCCCACTTGTTCCAACGTGGGAGTCTTCATACATTATTCCAAGGTGGTTAGCTCTAATGCTAACCCTGTTGTCACACCAAAAAACATTAACTATTTTTCATTGTTACCAGAAAAAACAAAATAGAGACAAACACTGAATAGCTCCTCTGTAATTATAGACAGTGTTAGTGTTAATATTGGGTTTCATGTTAGTGTAACTGCCAGTGGTGGTGCATTTGCAGCCATTCTCCAGATAGTTTGTTGACATGTCTGTAGTTCTTTTCACCAAGTGGGAGACATTTTCTTGTGGTTATGCTCAACGTGGAATCATGATAGTTCATTTCTGTATATTTTCAACAAACTATTACACTTTCCAAAGCCTTCTTTCTCTTCTCATTGCTCAGTTCACAGCATGTAGCAAATCACAAAGTATGTGCCATGTTTTTCTCTTTTTTGTCATTTGGTACCGTTGGTCTGCAAGTGTCACCGATTGTTGCACTGAAAATGTAAATGTCATAAAGGAGAACTAGATACAGTGTGCAAAGATGGTACCCCTTATATATAAAAGTTGCTGACTGTGCACATATGCCAAAAAAAGTCTTGATGTACTTCTTCATGCTTTTTGCATTTTTGGGCCCATAGTCCTTCTCAGTGTGGGGCCATGTCAGTGCGTAGCCATAGCTCCAATGTTCATTACAGTTGTTGCTGTTGTTTGTCAGACCTAAATATCTTTTAAAGCCCTGAATATATCAGTTATTGGTGGATGTCTGTGTGTGTATATATATATATATATATATATCCCCCTCTCTATTTATTTATACAAACACAAATCCTCTTCGTGATTCCCATTTGCCTGTGGGATACCAAGGTACTTGTAGCTGTCCTCAACATCTGCTATGGTGCCTTCTGGTAGTACAATCCCCTCAGTTCTGACTACCTTACCTCTCCTTGTTACCATTCGGCCACACTTATCCAGTCCGAATGACATTCCAATGTCCTGGCTGTAGATCCTAGTGGTGTGGATCAGTGAGTCGATGTCTCGTTCACTCCTGGCATAATAATAATAATAATAATAATAATAATAATAATAATAATAATAATAATAATCTTTATTTCTATAGCGCTCTACAACTCCAAGAGCACCAGAGTGCTGTACAACACACACAAAAACAATAGCAATAGAAATCACAGGTAGGGGCATAATAAAATACTAAGCCATAACTGAGACTTAAACAATAAAAACATATTTAGGCTGCGCAAGCCTGCATAAAATAGTGAGTTTTCAAAATAAACAGGTAGAGACATGCTAAAGTGCTAAGCCATAGCTAAAACTTAAACAGTCAAAACAGGTTAGGCCTCAAAAGCCTGCCTAAAATAAAGAGTTTTTAAGGCCAACGTAAAGGCCACTAGCTCACTTTCAGCCCGTAGTTCTATAGGAAGAGCATTCCACAGTCTGGGGCTGAAAATGGAAATAGATTGGTCGCCCCATTTTTTTATAGCGGGATCGCGGCACTGCCAGCAACAAATGATCAGCAGAGCGGAGAGCTCTACACGGCACATAATTTGACAGCAGGCAAGACCATGAATAGCCTTAAAAACATACAATAGGATCTTAAATTTGATTCTAAATTGGATCGGAAGCCAGTGAAGGGCACGAAGAACCGGGGAGATGTGGACAAACCTGGGAGCATTTGACAGCAGCCGAGCTGCGGCATTTTGGACCAATTGTAATATTTGAAGCAAAGTCTGGGGTACTCCCACATACAAGCCATTGCAATAATCCAACCGTGAGATAATAAACGCGTGAATAGCCTTCTCCAGATCTTCATGCGACAGAAAAGGTTTAATCTTCGTTAACAGTCTTAGATGGAAAAAGCAAGACTTAACCACTGCCCTAATCTGTTTCTCAAAATTAAAACCACTATCAAAAATTATACCGAGGTTTTTCACCACATCATATAGAGGGAAAACTGAGGTGCAAAGGTTGACTACATCTGGCGACGGGTCAGGACTAATAAGAATGTATTCGGTCTTGCTCTTGTTCAAATGCAGAAAATTTAGAGCAAGCCATTGCCTAATATCCCGAATGCAATTATGCAGCGGGGTAAGAGATTTGGAGTCAGATAGGAGTAGTAGCATATAAATCTGAACATCATCAGCGTAAAAGTGAAAATGACCATTGTGGTTGGATATAATTGCCGCAAGAGGTGCAATATATAATGAGAAGGGCAATGGAGCCAGGGTCAAACCTTGCAGAACGCCTGAAGTGAGAGGAGCTGTATTTGAGACGCAATCACCAATACTGACCGAAAAAGTTTGATTGGTTTAAAAAGAAGAAAACCAGTTTAAAGCAGTGCCTTTAAGCCCGACAAAAAATTCAAGTCTCGACAAAAGAACAGAATGATCAACAGTATCGAAAGCTGCAGATAGATCCAAAAGAACTAAAAGAACAGGGCACTTGGTATCAAGCGCCATAGTGATATCATTATGAATCTTCAGTAATGCTGATTCTGTACTGTGGCGGGGCTTAAAGCCAGCCATACAGCTTGATGTCATCCATGTAGAGGAGGTGGTTGATAGTTGTTCCATTCCGTAGTCAGTATCCATAACCGCTTTTGGTGATGATCTGGCTGAGGGGGTTCAGGCCTATGCAGAACAGCAGTGGGGACAGAGCATCTCCTTGGTAGATACCGCACTTGATGTTGACTTGGCAAATGGCTTGAAGTTGGCCTCTAGGATTGTTTTCCACATTACCATTGAGTTCTTGATGAAGGCTCTTAGAGTCCTGTCGATGTTGTACAGTTCCAAGCATTCCAGGATCCATGAGTGAGGCATTGAGTCATAGGCTTTCTTGTAGTCAATCCAGGCAGTGCACAGGTTGGTATGCCTGGTCTTGCAGTCTTGAGTGACTATTTTATCAACCAGTATCTGGTGTTACTACCAATTCCTTTCTGGGTGCTGCTCATGTATTAAGCCATGTGCCTGCTCATCTTAGCTGCTATGATGCCTGACAAGAGCTTCCATGTTGTGCAGAGGCAGGTTATTGGGCGGTAGATGTATGGTACTGCTCCCTTCTGAGAGTCCTTCAGGATCAGGACTGTCCAGCCTTCAGTTAACCACTCAGGGTGGGTTCCATCTACAGTGGTGTGAAAAAGTGTTTGCCCCCTTACTGATTTCTTATCTTTTTGCATGTTTGTCACACTGTAATGTTTCAGATCATCAAACAAATTTAAATATTAGTCAACGATAACACAAGTAAACACATCATGCAGTTTTTAAATGAAGGTTTTTATTATTAAGGGAAAACAAAATCCAAAACTACAAAGCCCTGTGTGAATAAGTGTTTCCCCCCCCTGTCAAAACATAACTTAACTCTGGTTTAT
>NW_018127881.1:3515482-3546856 GCF_001952655.1 Monopterus albus
CATCCAGGCATTCCAAATGAGACTGTAGCTGCAAAAAGACAATTTTTCCAAACTTTTGGATAAAAACGGCAGAAGAGAAATTGGGCAGAAATTGGACAGAAGAGTGGGGTCAAGATTAGGCTTCTTAAGGAGAGGTCTCACTGTGGCATGCTTAAGGGTGGAGGGGACAATGCCCAGCCTGAGGCAGCTGTTAAATGTGACCAGAGCGGGTCCAATAATGTCAATGACCTCCTAAATTATCCTGGCAGGGACAAGATTGAGAGGGCAGTAAGTAGATTTTAACTGTTGCACACATGTTTTAAGTTCCAGCAAAGAAATCAGAGTAAAGATTTCCAGGGTAAACTGGACAGAGGGGACAGTTGGTACAGTAGGAGTAGTCTTAGGAATACTCTGTCTAATGGCCCAAACTTTATCAATGAAGTAATTTTGGAACTTATTGCAGATCTGAACCGACCCCTCTTTAGACAGGATAGCAGCAGGATTAATCACGGATTTTATGGTATTAAAAAGAGCTCTAGATATCTAGCTTCGAGATAATGTTGGATAGGTAGTGAGTCTTAACATCTTTTACAGATTTCTGATCCAAGCAGTCCCTTAAAATGCCCAGGGAGAAGTGCGGGCCATCCTTTTTCCATGTATGCTCAGCCTGCCTGCAGAATCTCAGTAATGCACGGGTGGTGTCATTTAGCCATGGGGCAGGAGTAATTCTATTTACAGTATCTTCTTCCTGAAGGGTGCGATGGAATCCATAATCCGGGAGCATGTAGAGTCAAATGAGGAGAGAAAGGCGTCAGGGCACGGAGGAGGCTTCAGAGCTTCTGAAGAATAAAAGTCAGAGACTACAAAGGCAGAAGCAAAATCAGAGGCCATTGAAGGGGTGAGAATCCTGCGACGCTGACGTAGGGTCGTGAATCTAGATGCACTTAATGGAACCAGGACATTGAAATGGATGAAGAAATGATCAGAAATAGCCAGATTTGTTACAGCCCCAACGCACACAGACAATCCTTGTGCGATGACAAGGTCAAGTGTGCCCCCATGTTGATGAGTGGGGCAAAATACTGATTGGGAGAAATCAAAAGAATCCAATAGGGAATTAAAATCATTCGCTAGTTGGTCAGAAGAACGATTAACGTGGATGTTAAAATCACCACAGATCAGAAAACTGTCAAACTGTGGGATAAGCTCCACCAAGAATTCCTCAAATTATTGGGCAGTAGTTGGATGGTACTGCTCTCTTCTGAGGGCTCTTCAGGATCAGGACTGTCCGGCCCTCAATTAACCACTCAGGGTGGGTTCCATCTATTAGTAGCTGGTTCATTTGTCCTGCCAGGCACTCATGGAGTGAAGTTAGCTTCTTTAACCAGTAGGCGTGGATCATGTCAGGGCCTGGTGCTGTCCAGCTCTTCATACTTGAGACCCTCTCTTGAATGTCTGCCATTGTGATAATTACTGGGTCTTGTGCAGGGAGGTTGTTGTGGTCTGCTCTTAAGGCCTCAGGCATGGACAGTGAGATGTATATACAGTTATACTGTATATACATACTGTATGTATAAAAGGCTGGAGTTACTCTTCAAAATAAGTCTTGCTTTCTGTGAGACTGTCCATATTGCAAATGAATCAAAGACCACAGTTAAGGTTGGTCTAACTCTGCTTACCAGATTGTGGAGCATAATGAAGTGTAGTGTGTGTGTGTGTGTGTGTGTGTGTGTGTGTGTGTGTGTGTGTGTGTGCGCGTCTTTGAGGGTGTGTGTTAGCAAACAGGATCCACACCCACCTCCCTGACATACAGCCACACACATGCTAAAGCTGCTGCCGATAAGACCCTGATCTTTAATCATCACACATTCACATCCCGTTCTCTTATCTGTAAGGTGCATAACTCCAAACACAGGGAGAAAAAAGAAAGACACCCACATCTTCCGCACGCTATTCTTTGCCCGTTGTCCATTAAACTTCACTGTGCTAAAGAAACCAAACTAGACTGGACTAGTACCAGGATTTGCTCCAGCTGCCATCCACATCTAAACAGTATACACTGTATTCATGGACCTAGGGTTTGTTGACACTAGGTGGTGTAACTGGGTGAGGGCTAAGATTCTCTGATGTTTTTGATGGTCCCTAAATGTGCTGATGAGAAGATAGGCACTGTCTGATTCTGATGTTGTAAGCCCCCCACCGGGCGCAGATATCCAGACAAGCAAAAGGATGAATGCCATCATTACTGCCACCCCTAGTAGGAGCACACAAAGAATCTGGTCAAGTCATTGCTCAGAGGGAGAGCCACTATGTATCTAATACACTGTGATAGTACTGTAGGTCTGAGTTTCAAGTGTTTTGCCATGAATGATTAGTTAATGATGGTCTTTGTGACGGTACTGAAAGCTGAGGAGATGATAATAAAGCTGTCAGTCACTCAGCTACTGACGAGAAGCTAGTTTGTGAAGCTTGAGTACATTACTGTGCTGCTCTGCCAAACAATCACCCTTCATCCACCCACCATAATACACACCACTGGTATTCCAGACACTGGCATATGGAGCAGCTATGGAGCTGTGCAATGGATTCATAGACTGTTGTCACATAGATGTGGAGTTCACAGTCACTCACTAGCTGATGAACTGGATAACTCAGAGTTTTGGCTGCAATACTCCTTGTTGTTGACGTCCATATAGATGCACAAAAGACAACTAGGTAGTAGTTACTAATTGCTCTGTGATGGGTTGATAAATAGCTAGTGCAACTCAGCCCAGTTCTAATAGGAACTTCGTTTGTGTATTATGGCTAATTTACTGAAAACTTATTTTAGCTACACTTCCAAAAATTCATCATTTGGTGAACAGGCAGTTTTTATGAAAATGCTTTACAGCAGGGGAACAGTATGAGTGGTCCCAGTGGGAATGAAACCATTAACCTTAGGCTGTTGCAACTCAAGTCTTGATTATTGGTTGAGAGATAATAGACAGCAAGACAGTGCTACCTGAGAAATCTGATGACCTCTGTTAAACTCTTCCTATTGCTCCTCCCAGGTTGTTGTTCTTCTACATACCATCATCATATCTGAAGTGAAGCTGCATTAAGCCCATGTGAAATGTCTGAGGTACATCATCACATATGCAGCATTCTGTAACTGAATACAAATGTTTCTTAGTAGTTTAATGTTTGGAGTCTGTGCCTGGTTTTATGCATTGTGAGGTTTTCTTGATTTATGCTTCTTTGTGTATAGATGCTGCTTCGCACATAGATGATGACATTGTCTCCCAGAAAGGGAAAAAAAGTCAAGTTGTGTGCAAATGCTCTCTCATGAAGAACAATAACATCAATATACTGTAGCGATTAGCACTGCTGCTATTTTAGGGGCTTGTTATGAAAATGAGTAGTGGTGTGTAATCATTCCCATCTAGTAACAGCTAAATAATGGAAGCTTTGTTTTGAAAGTAGCTCAACCAAATAAGTGTATTAAAATTTGAACCCCTGTGAGAGTGAGGGGTTATGGCTGTGACAGCTGGCTGGTATAGACTACAAAATGGAGCTAATGGGGTGAGCGGGTTAGGGTTTGAGGCTGGCAGATGTCAGCAGAGGCCGTGCCTGTTATTGACATAGCTGCCATCTTAGGTCTTCTTTTCATCCGTCAGCCAGAATTGACTAAGGATCCCCACTGCTTTGTAATATGACCCAGATGATGGATCTCCTGCTACAAGGAATGTGCTGGTACACGCACGCGGACATGCATAAAGGAAACACTTGAACAAACATGTTCACTCTTTAGACACACACAAATACACTCGCACACATTAGCTCTTCGTTGTGTTTATGCTGTCATCTGCCGTTTGGATCCATAGTGGTTGCCTTCATCATGTCTGCCCACGTATTATTTTACTAGGCCTCAACTGGCAGAACAGTTTTTGTCCCGGCCTGCAAATAGGATCTTTACATGTAAATGTCATGTAGAATTAGATCCACAGGCTGGCGAGACCTTTTTCAGACTAACCTGAGATACTGACACTAATCACTCAATGTCACTAATGATTAGGGAGTGTTGCACCACACAATCATCACATTCTTTTAGCATCAACCTCCCAGGAAATAGCAGAACTTTATTATTATGTAATATGTTCAAAATGTTTCTGTTCCTGGATTAAATGTGTGTTCTGATATATATTATGTGAGGTTTTCATAATTCATCCTGCCTGGCACACAGACTTTCCAGTTTCACAGTAATGCCATTGTTCCTTGTGTGGTAAATCAAACACACCTCAAGTATTTCATGTGACCCAGGTCAGCAACTATTGTGTCTCATATCCTCCAATTTATGGCTGTAGTCCACAGTCTGTTCATGAAAGAGGGAGAGAAACAGGGAGGAGGGAGGGATGCAGCAGTGGCGGTCTTTTGACTAGTCACATTCCACTGCAAATGCTTCTGGTTGCAGTTTGAGAGATCAGAGAAAGACATGAGGAGATGAGCTGAGATGAGAGCTGATCCTGACCACAGATATCCCCTCTGGAGGCAACAACAGCGTTCACCTATGATGATAGCCTGTTTGGGAAGCTTTCCGGCAGCGTTCATCAAGCTTATGGTTATCAAGAAAAGGGGAAGGGGAAGAAATAAATTGGTTCTGTGTCGGTGTTTAACTGAAGCTCCAATTATATATTCATTTGATCAACGTATCAAACATTGTCAAACCACCAGAGATTTATCATCTGCGTCTGCAACTCCTCTAATCTGGACGGAGCATTTTATCACCTTTGAGTTCATTGTTTGCCTGCTATTTTGCTTTTTTGGTTTCTTCTGATCATTCATTAGCCTTGTTTCCAGCAGGCAGCTGTTTTCAGCAAAAATGCTCTGACAAATCCACTGCTCAGTGCCAAAGGCACACAGCTAGTTGGTGAATATGTGGAGCACTTAGTAGTAAGGAATTGCTGGAGACCAAAAACACACCTAAAGTTAGAAAGAATACCGGACTTGTGTCGGAAATACTACTCAGATTAAATGCCACTGTTGATGTTGTTTATTGGGTGGTTCAGTAGAAAAATATTCCTAATGTAGTTTTATATGTTAAATTCCTGTAGAACCTTATGTGGATTTAGTAATAAAAATCACCTTTATTTGGCCAAGTATATTACACACACAAGGAATTTGTTTCTGGTACAGAACCGAGACAGCCATCTGCAGCACCAACTCACACTGATGGTTCTAACCATCAGGGGCAACTTGAGGGTTTGGTGTCTTTCCCATGGACATGTGGACTGCAGACACCAAGATTTGAGCCTCCGACCCCCCAGTCGGGAGGCGACTGCTCTACCCACTGAGTCACAGTGGCCCTAGTGATAAACAGGGTGTTTCAAAAGTGGACAGAAAATACAGTGCCATAAAAGTTCAAAACTGTTTAATAAGGCTGGGTCACACAGGCCTTTGATAGGACCTCTCCCCATTAATATTTTTAAAAAGTTATAGACTGTAGCTTTAAATATGTCACTGGCTCAGTCAGTCTTGTACAGATGGGGTAGTTTCACACTGTGGGAACTAATACAACAAAAGCCCGAGCTCCCTAAGTTTTAAGCCTAGTTTGTAGAACCTTTTTGTTTTCAGATCTGAAGGCTCTCTGTCTCAGCAAACGGGGTTAACAGAAGGGTACTGACCCTCCTGTTGTTCTGTAATTCCTTTGTTTCCTAAAGAGTGACAGCACTTGACTTGGCTTGGAGACTGGAGACAGGGGAAAGTGGCTAACCTGGCTCTCTTCAATGTGACTATATTAAGAAGAGACGTTTCTGAGTCTGTAAAACAAAGCCTCTCCATCATCTGGACTTTCTTCATACTCAGCAGGTGATAAGAAACCACTGTTAAGAAGGTGAAGTGGACTATGTGTTTAGTTTTAGACACCTCTGGATTATAGATCACCTTGTCTGATTGCAATCATCATTGCCTCAATTGTGCACCACACAAGTCTATAATTTAGTCTGAGATATTGATGTTGACAGATGAGGTGTGAGCAGATAAGGATGGAGAGATAAGCAAAGGCAAAGATGAGAACAGGCAGGTGAGACCATAGAAGACATTGTGTGCAAGTAAAAGCCCCGATCCGCTCCCTTTCTCTCATTTCATACCTGCAGACAGGTGCTTGGCAGAGCAGAATATGCGCAAGAGAGTCTGAGACAGGCAGGCAGAGTGAGGGTGGGAACGAGGAAGACCTTCAGAAGGGATCAAAGAAGGTCGCGGTATTCCTCCCGCTTCCACCCCCACCCCGTGTGTTCACTATCCCTCCTCCACTGATCTGGAAATGATAGATTTCATTCCTGCCTTTGCTCCTGAGAAGGGCAAGTGGTGTCGGATTACCGGGGTGGGGCCTAAGGATGTGATGTGAAACTACGACCAGAATACAGGACTTGTTTGGATCATTAGCATTCAAAATCAAAAGTGAGTGATGTCACATCTGCAAACCAAGAGGAAAACTCTGGCAGTTATAATGAACAATTCCTTGACTGCAACAAACAATTTCTCAGTATAATCAAGTCCAATGTCTTTCCTCTTTGCCTTAAAAAAACAAAACAAAACAAAAACATCAGACATTGGTCTACCAGCTGGTTGGCCCGTCACTTTGGTCCAGACTAAAATACCTTAACAACTACAGGATGGTTTGCCACTAGATGATGTTCAGACATTCATGGTCCCAAGAGCATGAATCATAATGACTTTAAGGATCCTCTGACTTTTCATCTTAGTGCCATCATCAGGTAAAATTTTTAATTGGTCAAATACAGTGGTTCATGACCAAAACTTCAAAAGTGGTGATGTACTAATTACTACTTGGTACCATGCTAACACGCTAAACTAAGATGGTAAGCATGGAAAAAAATGATATGTGCTTAACATTGGCATGGTAGTGTTATCACACTGAGGAGGCCTACTGACATTAGCATTTAGCTCAAAGCACTGCTGTACCACAATAAACAGAGACACAAATGTGGCTGTAGACACTTGTTTCCTTTCCTCCACTTCAGTGTGAGAATAAAGGGTGTCATGAGAAGTTCAGACTGTAAAGCTGGGTGATTTTTGGCTTTATACATCTTGATATGATGTTTCTTCAGTAAACTCTAAATCTGTAATTGTAAAACAAGTTGCCCTGTTTGTCCTCCACCTCTTTCCATGAGGCCAACAAGTTCATTAGCAACTGTCTTCTGCTTTGCACACTAAAACGTTCCCCAACACTGTTATTACAGCTGAACAGTCCACGCATGTTTGTTCCACCCATAATATTTTTGTACTGTATCATTCTCTGCTTCACTATAACAATAGGCATTCGATTTCAAGGCTTTATGGGGTCTAATTTATGCAGATGCCTCTGCACAGCCATAAGTCTCATCTGTGGTCTCTTTATAGAGCTGCTGGACGATGTAAATTTATGACTGCAGTCCCTTTATAATTCCTTTACTGTAAAGGAGTAACAATCTGGGAAGTAGAGGTGGAACCCTGAGGCCATTATTTACTGTGCTGTTGTACCCTGGAGACACACAGCCGTGATATGGGACAGGAGGCATGCAGGAATTTAATTACAGCCAAAATTTAGTGAGCCTTCAATAGAACGGGCTCCCTTACTGGATAGGTTTACCTATGTTTCGGCACTGGAGTCCCCCCTTTGGAAATGTCTGCAAGAGTAAATAGCAAAAGCAGGATTTAGGGAGCAAGTGAAAAATTCCAAATTAAGTGCTGGGGCGGTTTGAGGGTATAGCTTGTGGTTGACTTGTTGCCTCCAGTGTTTTGAGCTAAAAAAAGACACTGCTGTAGGTTTGGTTAAAGAGGCAACGGCTGATGTCTAATTACCTGCTGAGCTGTGGTTTGGACTGAAGTAGTTCTTGTGACAGCATGTCTTTCACCTTAATGAGGAAATTATAGTCTGCAGAGAGGCTCATATTCTTTTGATATGTATCTTCACTTGCTCCAATGCTTCTCTCTAAGCTTGAATTATCTGACGGAAGAAATTCCCCTTCATCAGAAGTAGTCAGTTTATTTTTTCTGCTGCCTTGAGGAGCTGAAGGCTTTCAAACTTCAAATTCACAGAAGAAGAAATATTTTGATTGCATTGGGTAATAACACCCAGCAATATAAACGGATCACAAAAGCAGACTCTGCACCCACTGATTGCTGAAATAATCATATTTATCTTGTGCAGTGTGTTTCCAGAGCTGAGTTACAGTGGTATTTTGTGCAGGAATGTATTGAGGAGTAAACCAATGACATGACGTCAAACAGCATGTAGGTCTGTATGTATATAGTGTGTGTGTGTTGGGGGGGGCGCAGATACAGGTCAGGGAGTATTATCAGGCTGCCCTTGATAACATACAGGTGGCTGATCTTGGCGCTTATTGTCTGACGCTATACCTCAGTCTACCACTTCCTCTGTATGCACACATGTACAAAGGTACACAAACACAACTCCTGTCTGAGGAGTTGCAATATCATGGCAGAGTTCAGGTTACTGTCTGGATGGACAACTTTAGGGTTGTATAGATTTAGGGGATAACATAGATGGTCAAGGGTTGATGGTGAAGGGTTGTTGATGTTTGAAGGATATGTCTAACTGCCTCAGGACTCCTGTTTGATTTACAGTTTAACGGCCGGTTGCTGGAGAAATGAATAATGCCATACTAGAAAAAAAGTGGAGCAAAAATAATTTTATAGCACAAACTCAATAAGCAGTAACTGTTTCTACGTTTCTGCAGCGCATTCTTAAATGACGACAATTCATCTTTAGTTTCACACAAGAGTTTTCCTGTGTAAGACCCCCATAAAGTGGCGCTCGAGTGAACTAAAACTGTCCGTGGTTGCTGTTAGTGTGCGCGGTGGGGGCTAGAAAGAGAAGGGGTTGACAGTTATGGATGAAGTTTTCCACCATCCCAACTATCAGGCTGTAAGAGTTGTTACCAGCAGGCAGTTCTTCTGTGTGCAGCGTTAAGGATCGAGCGCTGGGACGCCGGTGACAGGATCTGGGGTGGCTGCACTGTATTCACAGAGGCTCTGTAAACTGCGGCTGTGATATGCACATCCATCACAGCCTGCGGCATGCTGGGCTTTAGTTTGGGGGTGCATTCATTATATTGACAAGACCAGGGGGAGACAAGGAAGGGGGAGAGAAGGAGGTCAGGATTAGGGGAGTGGGGCAGAGCAAGGATGGGTCAAGATTAAGGTGTTGGGGTAGAGTGGACAGTAAAGATGAGATGATTCAAGACAAGGACAGTTTTGGGACGGGGGGTGTTGGGTAAAGCTCCATGGCAGCAGTCTAGCCACTGAAGGAACTTGTTCTTTTATAAGTCTTTTCATGTGAGGCCACATTTTAGAAATGTCATTAACAAAACACTATACAAGTGGAGACTAATAAAGCATTTCCAAACTTTATAGTAGCCAGAAAAGCATTGCAAACATATAAAAAATCATATTACATGTGTCTTAACATGTGACAAGTACTCCTAAATTTAAATAATGTATAATGTTTTGAAGTTTTGTTATATTTAAAGAATCAGGCTGGTAAAATTTTCCTTATTTTTTAACAAATCCCATTTAAAAGATCCAAGCCAACAATCTTTTAATGCTTTAATGTCTTTGGTCTGTATGTTCTTAAAGAACACATAAATCTTTAAAATAGTTTAGCTGAAACCCTCTCTTAAAACAGCTGGGAATTATTTTCAGCCCCAGATTTGTTGTGTCCGGAGTATTTACAGTGGTGGGTCAGTATAAATGAGATCAACTTAAAATAAACTGCAGCATCTATGTTCACTGTGGTAACGTAAAGTAATGCATTAGTTTGTTTTCAGTCATTTTTGGCAGGTGATGGAGAACTTTTGCTACACAGACAGTTCTTGTTTGTAGGACTGTAGGATTTATTGCAAATACAATAGAAACAGAAATCTCTAAAGGTGAGGGAAGTAACCAGAGTGTTTACCCGAATAAAAATATTCATCACATGCAAAAACTTCATCACAAAAAACACTTTGACGTTACCACTGTAGGTCTCTAACTTACTACTAATGCACAAATCTGTGAGCAGCATTTTGCTGTTTGCTGTTTGCTGTTGTTAGTTGAGGGGGCATTAATTTTAAACTATTTTATATGGATATCCCCTACTGTAATGTTTGGTTCTAGCATAGACTGCTGGTTGGTTATTTACTTGTTTATTTATTTTATTGATTGATTACTAAGCTTTAAAAAAGACACTTTACATTGTTAAATTGTTTTGTCCAGGAGTGAAACCTCTTTGAATTTAATGTAATTAAAAGAGAAGCAATAAATTCTTACTTTTGAGAAGATTAAATGCATTTTTATATAAAAAGTTACTCTTTATTTATAATTACTGCATATCATTTATCAAAACATTTGATGGCAATGTATCATATTTTCAGAAATTGTTCATATGTTTTGTACAAAAAATAATAATATGTAAAGTTTCTTAAAAAAAGTTCAAAGTCCAGGACTTTGAACTGGAGTGGTGTAGAAGTGCAGTACAAGTGCCACAGTCCTGTCACTTAAGAATGTGCAGCACTTACAGTAAGTAATTGTACTTAGTTACTTTCCATCAGTGGAAATCTCAGAGGACGATATGAAAAGTTTTTACGTTATTTTATTTTATTTGGGGTGAACCAACTCATCAAATGCAAAACAACACAGGAGTTTGACCTTCCATGTACTGACAACAATGAAAAAATGATTGTTTTGTGTGGCCGTTCCCCTCCACCACCCTGTAATCTGTGCTAACCAGGGTGTCTGGTGTTTGGGGAGGGAGGCTAAACAGGGAGCGGTGATGATGACAAGAAGCATCAAAGCAATGAGAGGAAGGAAGGAGGAGGGGTGAGGAGAGAGCGGGGAAACAGAGATTAGGCTGATGGAGGAGAGAAAGTAGAGGTCAGGAGCCAGGCTGCAGGGAAATCATGGCATGAAAACAACAGGTCTGAGCTAATTATCCTGTTTTCAGACCCTATCAGACTCATGAAGACTTAACTGTGTACATGATGAGAATCTTTGGCATGAAACATTTGGGATAAGTACAGATAAACTGCTGCCAAACATAATACTGAAAGTTAACAGTGATGCACATTGATAGGGAGTGTATCGAGACCTTTATCATCCTCTGGGCTTTTGCTTTATCTCAAATTCCATCTGAAAGCCAGTGGGTAGTCCAGCCATCCAGTCACAGAGACAGTCAGGCTTTTCTCCAGCAGCCAAACCCTCCAATCACACATAATGATTTCCATTTGCTAGCTGCAGGCAGAGGGAGAATTTTTGTCTACCTCAACACGAATCATTTCCCAAGGCTGAACCAGAAATAAGTGGAAGCCCTCAATTCAATGATAACTGGCCTCAAACTGTCTTTATGCTGCTCTGATCCAACAAACAAGATGTTTGTGTCTGGAGTTACATCCCAGAAAAAGAATGTGTAGCTGCTTTATCAATCATAGATGATCTTGTACCACAAATAAGATTAGGAAATACTTATAGAAGTCAAGCAGAGCAAGAGGAGGAGAAAAGAAAAGAGGAGGTAGAAGAGGAGGAAGAGGAACATAGAAAGGTTGAAGAGAAAATGATAGAAAAAGAGTAGAGGTGAACGAAGAAGAGAGGAGGAAGAGGAAAGTAGACAAGAAGAGTTAGAACAAGGAAAAGAGGTGGTAGAAGAGGAGGAAAAGGAAGAAATGAAAAGACAATAGAAGAGGAGAAGAGGAAGAGGAGAGGAGTGTTGGATGTAAATTTGTTTCACACCCCACTGCAGCTGAAACCCAAACGTCCACAGAACATCTGTTGTGTTTGGCCGTGACAGTGTTCCCGCCTCTCCCTTCTCTGCCCTCCCCTCATCAGGTGACCTCTCTGGCAAAGCATTTCACTCCTCTCCCACGACAGGTTTTTATCCACCGCTTTCATATACTGGTTCTTTGACTTGGGAGAAGGATGAAGAAGAGAAAAATACAAATATACAGGGTTTTCTGTGAGAAGAAGCTGCCCTAGTGGACAGGGGAGCACAGGATCATCACATGCTTCTCCAAACACAACAGCGTCTGGCTGTAATATGTGGTTATTATGGATCGTATATTTGCTGATTCAGTGATGATCTCATGCTCTTCTGGCACTAGATTATCTTCCAGCTGTCCTAAGCAGCCTCTCAGATTCCTATTTTTCTGGACACATGAAGCACAGGAAAATGAACTGTCTCCCCACGGAAAACATTTCTGAAAGCAGCTTCCTTTGTGGAATATTAAATGATCACACTCAGCTAAACAGTTAATCATAGATGTATCTAACCTGTGTCAAGAATGTAAACATTTCCACTAAATAGCAAGTTTTAAACATTCTTATTGGATTCTTGTGAAAACGGGTGATATCTATAGTACTGAAAGAGTTTTAAAAATTTTTTTAATTTGCACATTAAACATCTGGCTGAGGTGGAAAAGCTGGAGTACTGTTTAGAACAAAATGTGAAAAGTACAGTGGAGACAGTCGTATCGAATAAATCATGGCGTACTGAAGAATCATGTGACTTAAACATCCACTGGAGAGATGAAAAATAGCTGCAGACAAAACCATCCTGTATGTGTGGAGACTGTAACATTCCTCAGATCAACACAAATAACTGGAATTCACCATTAAAACCTGTACTGTGAATGAAGCCTTGGTTTGTTTGACACTATGCTAAAAGATATGTTAAATACAACACAAAATGTACAAATGACGTAACCTTCTACTAGATTTTGTCACTTTTGGGGCTTCACTAGTTTGTGTCTACTTATTACAGCTTATGCCACTTTGGCCGATTGTTCCATCTGTTCATGCTTCTTTCATCTTCTCTCTATGTCTCTTTGTTTCTTCTTCCCTGTGTGATAGCGACTGTCTCTGGAGCTTCCTGTCCTCCTGTCTATCTCCTTGCTAATCAGCCCCACGGTCGCTCACTGTCTCCTGCCAGTCCCCTGCTCCTGCAGCCATGTCAGGCATGTGCTCCAGTAATAGTCCGGCCAGGTAGCTCAGCCATTTGGAATTTGACATCGTGTCCTGGGGCACGTTGGGCCCTCAGTGGGGGAGTGTGAGTGAACAGGAAATGGCCAGTGTCAGGGGACAGCAGCTGCTAAAGCAAAATATTTGTTCACCATATTCACTTTATGTCTCTATATCTTAAGTGTTTATCTAAACTTTTTTTTTTTTAAATTAGACCATGACATCAGCCTGATCCCATTAATTTTGTGCCTGGTGTCCTATGGTTGTTTTTGTCCTTTACTGAATCTACTATTGTACACCTGGTATTGCTGATGTTTGTGAGGATGCAACTCTGTTTACACATTGTGGGGGCTTGACATCCTTATGGAGACAAAAAGCAAGTCCCCAAAACAATCATTTAGAGTAAGATAAAGGGTTTAGGGTAAGGGTTAGTGGTAGGCAAGTAGTATTGATGGTTCAGGTTAGGGTATGTGTCCAGGAAATTAATGTATGTTTAGCACTTCACTAAACAGTGCTTCACTCTGCTGTTGGCCACTGAATTGTCGAAGATGGTTTATGGTTGTTCATGTGCATGGCAGTATCCGTTTATTGTGTTATTTTCTGATAGATTCTAGAGGGGCTCCATCGAGGAAGATTGATTGCAAATTACAATGTAGCAACACAACTTTGTGTGTGTTTACATTATGTGGTGTTCAAAAGTGCACATACTTGCTGTTTTAAATTAGCCTGTAGTTGTTGGACTGCACTTGTTTTGATGTTTTTATTGCTTATACAGCCACATGTGTAATATATCATGGCTATGTTACATGTTGTCGATGACTGATAGATTGATGTCCATGTTAAATCTGCCACAGTGTCCATAGCCTTTTTGTTTGTTGATATTCATTTCTGCTTGTGTGAGTATGTGCTATTATGTAATTGATTATAGTGCTGCCATATGTAGGAAGATGGTTGGTAGCCTATTGTTTGCACAAGCCATTGGTTGCCCTTTTATAGGAATTGGATTATGGGATGAGGGCCTGGTAGTATGGTCTGCACCTGGGCCGGAGTTATGTTGTTCCGCCATTCCTTGTATGCATTTGTACCAGAAAGGAAGGTTAAACACAAAAAAAGGCGTGGATTACTCTTGGTTTATTAAAACCATCGAACAGAAAACTGATTATATGAAAACATTCCTCAAGCTGTGTCTAAATGTGTCTAAGTGAAGCCATTATTCACATTTACAGGGACAGTACTGCATGGTGCAGTCATGAAAAAACACTGATCATGATTTGTAAAGAATAGCCTACATATAATGCATATTTCTGTGAGAGAGAGTAGAATAAGATATGGAGAAAAACCTTGAAGCTACTTGAAAAGAAAGTAGATGGTAGCAACTGTCAACATATGTGATATACTTTCATTATCTTGTGGCATCACAGGCAGCTGCGGTTTATCTGTTGTCAACAGTAAACACTTTAAGAGCCTCAAACATGCTGCAGGTCTTTTCTTACATCTCCCCAATCAGATTGTTTTGTTCTAATCTCTCACAGATAAACCTTTGCTCCAATAAATGACATGTTTAGGCTTTATCAAAGCAGTGAAGTTACACATGCAGATGAACAGACAGCACCAGACTACACATACATAAAGCAAAGCTGCTACACTCTACATACTTGGGTCTCCTGCACTTCTCCTCATCCACCCTCCCATTGCTCCTTCGCTCTCTCTCTGAGGACTCCTGGCTGATGCCTGCAGAGTGATTCATGAGCGGGGTGAAAGGAATGTGTATGAGCACCACATGTCCTTTTCAGATACATGCTTTACACACATGCACTCACATGGCAACAGGTGCGGCGCTGCAGGAGAGTAGGTGGCACTGAAGGAGGCCCTTGTTAATGCTGGCACCACATTCTCAGCTGTACCCCGTTGCACCGCTGGAGACTGTGTGGTCACAGGCTGATATATGAGATAGTGTATAGGAGCAGACATGCCATCGTATTCGGCCATGATGGTGTAACAGTGCAGGAGTGAGTGCAGATAAACTCTGTATTCTATCCAATTGCCAACAGAAGGTAATAATCCTGATATGTTCTAACCACATTCAGCCTGTTAATTATCCAAAGACTGTTGTTTGAACTTGTGTTAAAGGGTCAGTTCAACTAAATTTAGAAGAAGGAAAATCTTTTAGTGGTATCTTACTATGCTGATTTGGCTTTGTGGTATCCTATCCAAGAGTGAGAAAGCCATCTTTGAGACTTCTGCCTCCTCTTAAATGTGTATTATTTCAAGAAACAAGGGACAGTTTCTAGGAAGAGATATTGCTACTCAATGAAATTTTTATTGCAGTGAGCACTACAAAACAATCAACTTTCACAGGGACCATAAAGTATTTGCAATAAAAACCATTCAAAATAATGGAATCACTGTTTCTAGAAAGAGATGGTGGTGAATCTTATTTTTTTTAAGAAGTGAAATCTTATTTTAGCCATGCAAGCAGCTTGGCTAGGGTTCAGTCTGTTGGCCATACACTTCTTTGGTCTAGACTCAAATGTCTTTATGAAAATCATGGTTCCCAGAGGATGAACTGTACTCTCTCAGGTGATTTGGCGACTTTTGTTCTAGTGTTTGATGGATTGCTGTGATATTTGGAACAGACTTTAATGGATGTTCAGGATAAATTGCAATAACTTTGGCGATCCCTTAAATTTGCACATAACACCATCATCAGGTCAGAGTTTCAGGTTGTCCACTTTGGTTTATGTACAGTACAAAAACCTACAAAACCAGTGACATTCCCATCATCCTCAGCTCACTGTGTAGTATTTATTTAGCAGATGTTGAACACTGTAAGCATTATATATCAACATTTTGTTAAATGTAATTTTTCAGTGATGTCAGCAGAAGGTTTAGCTTGTGGGAATGAGAAATATGAGACAATTTGTCAGAGATGGAGACAGCTGCATGCGTTGAGAGCAGTGATGTTAATAAATGCATAGAAATGTTGACACATTCATTAATGTCACCTGGAGATATTAGGGTAGTGTACATAGTGTTTCTGTGTGGAGTAAACTGGGTTGAGTTGGAGCTTGGGGTCCGTGTCAACCTCTTTTAATAGTTCCAGTTGTGTGTGTGTGTGTGTGTGCATGAAGAGGTGTGTGTGGACATCCATTTTGTTTGTAGTCATTCTAAACCATAATTATATTCATTTTGCAAGTTAACCATTGGTGCATTAAGGGACAACTGGATACAGCATTGCTAGACAATGCCTATTCATTCCTATGAAAGTTGGTCAGTGGCGCATACTCAGGAAAAAAAAAAAAAAAAAGTCATGCTTCCAGATTCCAGCCATAAAATTACCAGGGTGTTCCACACACTTGTGTCGAGCTGAATCTCATGCCGGATGAGCCGACTGACTTCTGGGTGGCTCCACGCACACATAATTGGGATAAAATAAAAATGCCCTACGGCTAAATTTGAGTTTCCAAATGAATAGCATGGCTGTAGACTTGTTGTTTTGTTTCGTTCTTTCTTTTTGTCTTTCGTTCTATTTCTTTCCACTTTATTCTATGCTGATAAATCTTATCGTCCTTTGTCATCTCTCTTCTTCTCTTTGACACTGTCATATTTCTCTTTCCAGCTCTCACTCCTTTTACCCTCACTTATCGCTGCACACACACTTTGTCACTCTACTTGTCTCTTCTATCTTCCTTTATCTCTTTCCCACTCCCTCCCTCTGCTTTTTGGGATTTTAATATCTTATTGCTACATTCATGTTTTGGGCCTCACTGAGACCATCTGCTCCTGGTCCACTCCCTCCACTGTTATCCATCATCCTCTATTGGTCCATTCATCACTTAGCCAGGGCACTATTAGTTCATCCATTAACCAGCCAGCAGCCCTGCAGCTGCAGACAGCAACCAGCTCACAGGCACAGGAATGTATAAGCTCAGGGTTTGGTCTCTAATATTGCATGGCACTTAAAACTGTGCCCTAAGTGTCCTGGGAAATTTTCCAAGAGGTAAGACTCCTTCTATGTGTCAGAAGAACTGTCCTAGACCCTTTCAGACATCCACCGGAGCCCTGGAATTCTCTAGACATTACTCAGGGGAGATGTATTTAAGAACACAAATGTCTGAGTCAGCTGACCCAGACCTTACGTGGACTTCATTCTGCCAGCACCTTGGTACAAAGTCCGTGTAAGGTCCAAATGAGCTGGAGTGAGCCCATGTAAGAATACAGTGGCATATAGTTCAGAGTATTTGCATGGAGCTAGTGGGTGTGTCGATGATATTTCATCATGTGACCAGTGTGAAACCGGAAGAATACAAACATCCGATGGTGAAGAAAAATGGTCATTACAATGAAGACACCAATGAAAATATCAAACTAGAGACACTACAAGATTCAGGAACTTGTGTCATTAAACAAGGCAAGGGAGCCACCCAGCTGTTAATGACCAAACTACAAACTGATCACATGACCGCATCATGTCCCGCCTCCTGATACAGACTGCCTCCTGTTGGGTGCTACATGTGTGAAAGGGTTACTCTACACAAAGTCTGGGCCTGATTCCACAGACACCAGGATTCATGTGTGACGATGGCTATAGAGTGGGTCTTGTTGGCAAGTCTGAGCCGATCTGCAGGTGTAATTTCTTCTGCCAAGGCAACTGGTATTAGTAATATCTACAGGGTGAACCTTTATGCTACAAAGACCTCCATAACCAGTGGTAGCTTGACAGGTAACCTGTAAGGCAGTCATGCAGGCTGTGCAGTAAACAGCTCTGTCACCACAACACAGCACTTCTAAATAAAGGTAGACTGATTAGACTTTGGGGCTGTGTGCACACCTGTTCGTCCTCTGTTATGAAAAAGAATCTCGTTTCTATTCCCAAGCTGTACATAGTCTGTGAGAGCCATTAAGAGCAGCCAAGCACAGAGGAAACTCAATGGATTGTTCATACACATAACTGAGTGATCCTGCTGGTGTTTAAAGTTAGTCGATGATGGAGAACATGCGGGTCTGTTTCCACCCACTGGAGTAAGCCTAACCTTCAGGGAGTGAATATCTGAGAGTCAGAGAAGGAGACAGGATAGAGAATTAGGGAGGTCAAAGGCAAAGATGACAAACTGGAGTAACGAAATGGAAGTGAAAAAGAATGGCATTGCAGTTAAATAAATAAATAAATAATCATCAAACTAGACAATGAATGAATGTTATTTATACCAGTTCACCCAAAACTTTTCCATTTGCTCTGACACTTCACTAAGGCAGTGAGACAGAGAGCTTTTACAGCAGCAGTGGTTGAGCATCTGCTTTATAGTGAAACAGGAAATACTCCATTATAAGTAAAAGTCCTGTGCTCAAAATGACTAAGTAAAAGCACAGAAGTATTAGCAACCAAATGTACTTTAAGTATCAAACTTACAAGTATCCACTGTGCAGAATTGGACCCTGCCAGCTATATTATATATTATTAGATAGGGATGGGGTTTAATAGCATTTTATCAAATCTGAATCCAATTCCAGATCTAATTATTGAATCTGAATCCCTTATGGAATTTGATTAATAATAATTATAATCATATATTTATTTATATAGTGCTATTCAAGGAACTCAAAGATACTTAAGAACTTTGTTAATATGAGTATTTTAACTCATGCACTACAGCAGCAAAATATTAAAATATTTTGTGTACAAACAATATAATATTTATGTAATGTAGCTTTTTCAAACCACAACTGGTCATATTAATTGTGATTATAGACCATTTACCAGAACATATTTTTGAGACAGTGCCTATGGTTACAAAGCTAAATCTTTTCCTATCAATGTCAGATGATTGACAGTCAAAGACTCTGGAAACAATCAAACAGAAACTTGGACAAAACCATCATTTCACTGTAACGGGTCATTTAGCAGCAAACAGCTCTGATATCTTCTTCTATGCTAACTGTACACCAGGGGTTGTTTAAAGGAGAGGGCCAACCTGACAAATAAAACACCACTTTTATCCAGCTTCTCTCTGGGGTTGCTCTCCTCCTGTCATTGTAATGAGATGAAAACAAACAGTAACTGTAGCCCTGTATGTGTGTAGACATATTATATCTTTGTGTTTATCTGCAGTGCTCTCCTGTCTGGAATCAATGGCAGTCTCTTAGAGAGTGTGAGTCAGTGTGTTTACTGTTTTCACAGATGGAGCTCTGACACTGTCTGGATAACTGAGATAAATGACTCGCAGCGCAGCTCAGCAGATGGGAAAAACAACAGCCAGTCACACACACACACACAGATATACTGTATGTGCTTGCGCATGCCTTTGCGTTTACCAATACATGCATGCGGATGCATACATACACAATAGGTGAATAAAAGTTATTAATTCCCTTTTCAGGTGCCAGTTAACTCCAATTTGGCAGAGATACTATGTCAGCGTTCCCCTCAGTAACACAGAATTAGAAATGCAGCGCAGTATTAACCCTTGTGCTCTGTTCGGGTCTGTGGGACCCGGAGTCACTTGTCACCTTAAATTTTTGCTCCTAATCACAGCGGAGCAGAAAACCACAGGGAAGAGAAGCTACTCATTAGTGGGGAAACATCAGCTGCCGATTGGCTCAAAAATGCCCCTGAATCAAGCCAATATAGGAGAACTAATCTGTAATCAATTAACAGCTGCAGTTACTTTCATGGGGTTTTGACACAAAGCAAAAGAGAGAGGGAGAAGTGAACACAGCAGTGAGCCAGTGAGGTCCTCTCGTATGTAATGGCTTTTTAAAAAATCCATAAGTGAGGTATTGTGAAAAATGTGCCATTTGCAATCATCCATCACGCCGTCCACACATGACGAGCAAAGGTTAATGTTATTTTGTGGAGGTCATCACTGCAGGTGGGTTTCAATCTCCTCCTCCACTCTGTGCTTGGTACAGCTGACAAATGCTACCCCCATGTGGACAAAAACAACTCGGCTCCACTGAAGGAAGCAGGGGTCGACTGCCCACTGACTAATCTTCCTCGCATACAGTCCAACTGGTGATCCTCACTTATTTAGAATGTGGTGAACTTTATTAAGAAGCTACTCAGTCGTGCCTGAGCAGTGTGTTACATTTTCAGGCGAAAGGACAGCACACACTCTTATCAAAACACATTTGAAATATAATTTATTGCACATTTAAAGATCAACATAAAAGTGGCATGATACCCATTTCAATGCTGTTACATCAGGGGAAAAAGTCCTTACAAAATGCTTGCACCTTCTGTTTATGATCATTGATTTTGACTTTAGAATGGCTGCATAGATTTATTAAAACAAAAAAACAAGACCAAGGCGCTTCTTTAATATAGAACAGAAAATCCAATCAGACCTTGTCATTACTCAACCTTGTCATGAGTAGATCGACTTCCAGGTGGTTCAGTGCATCGGAACAAACAGGGCACTTCCCATTTTAAAAGAGGAAAACACTGATCATGAATATGTTCCTGGAAATGTACATACTGTATGTCAAACCGAATTGTCTGTTGCAGATGTATAAACATTTCAAACAATATCTGATTTTATATTAAGACCAATATTTTTAAAAAACTAAACATTCTTTAAACCCCATTTACAGTAGCATTTTATTATTAAAACATTTTGGGAGCAGATGTGTGTCATGGTAAAAACCTCAGCACAGAGATGGCGTCAAAGGAAAACTGAAAAAAAAGATATGTACATCTTTTACCTCAATTTTCATATCATAAAACAACAAACTCATTTTTCATTCTATTATTGGTTAAACTCACCATCATCATTCCTCATCACTGGATAATAATTTCATGGTGTTAGTTAGCATCTCTCTTATTGCTGCATGGCTCAAATTTTGATGACGTTTCATAGTGTTTCTTGGCAACAATCAGTTATTTCTACTGTTTCTGTATCAACTATGTCATGAACCAAACCACTGAACATAAATATCTCCCATTTAAAAGTGGCGAGCATGATACAAAAGCAACCTTAAAGAGCTACGGTATGTACAGTATCGCAGTGAGAATTGGCAGCAGTGGATAACGATGTTAAAAAATAATTTTTGACTAATGGCACAAATGTTCAGAAGTCTGTTACTGATCCCTTCACCTCACCTGAACCTCGAGTAAAGTAAACATACACATGTTGATGTACAGTACAGCATAAATACATACTCAGCCAATGGTCAAGAGAAGAACGGCACAAAAGCATGCTAACTGGTTTCAAAACCAAGTCTTAGAATTAGTCATAAACATAGTTTCACCTGATCAAGTATTACAGTTTCATTAGGGCTACCTGGATACATATTTTTTATGGCCACACAAATTCACCTCACCTTTTTATTCACCTCACAAATGTCTTAGGTGAATAAAAACCCTTTAAAACCTTCAGCAAGTTACAGATGTGTCCGCCCTGTCTACGCACTAACATGGCGCTTACTGGGGAAAGTTTTACTGGGAATTTTATGTAAACAACTGTCTGTTTAAGAACTAAAACCTCAGGAAAGTCCCTTGATAATAAAACATTATATACATGCACAGCAGTAAAGAAATGTGATTAGTTTGGCACAGAACACAGTCCACGTCTACTCTCAGCGTTTTCTCATCCTGAGCCAAGTTGGATTTTAAACAGTAATGTGACTGGTTTGGTAGCCATATCAACCTCTTAGTAGGTCACATACATGTGTGATGAATGTCTCCCCGTTCGTGTCTTTGAGGAACTTCAGCTGACAGCTATTAAAACTGCTCTTTAGTGCTGCCACAACAGTGCTGATTCATTTTCAATGCAACTTTCCAGTTACATCAAGGTAACTCAAAGCCACAATGATTCAAACACTACCTGAATTGTTTTTAAATCATCGTAGTTGGATCCAGCACGCCACAATGGCCATTCAGCATATGTCAAGACATACAACTAGAAAAGGAAGGGATAAACAAGATACAGCCCTCATTGTTTAATTGAAATGACCTAATTTTCAGAGTTACAGGCCCTGCCTGAAGTTTACCCTGGCACTACCATGATAGTGGTTCTAGCAACCTTGCCTATTGATAATCACAAAAAAAAAGAAAGAAAAACCAGGAACTTTTGTCTGCCACTGAAAAAAACCTTAAACTACAGGACACATATTGTCCACAAACATAAATATAGATGCAAAGTAGAGTTCCAGAGCTGAGTTATTTGGAGACACTTTGAAGAAGCAGCACTTGAGAAAACTAGAAAGAGATACTGAAAGTCAGAAATAGCCAAAAAGAGGGAAGAAAATAAAGAACATTTTAAGAGACAAACTTTCCTTTGGCACCTGAGCCACAGCAGCGGTGCTCTTCTGTGGGAGGAAAAGGTACCAGACGAGGGTAAAGAGACACGACAGAAGAGGGAGGTTTTGCCAAACAGCTCATGCCTGATTGAATTACCCTCCCTTGACCTTCTCTCTTCAACAGGAGGTTTCTCCTCTTCCCTCTCACACCATCTGTAGACTTCCTCCCACATCAGGTATATTAACCCGAGTGTAGTCCCTCAGTCAGATCGTAGCCAGAGTCGGTCCAGCAGGAGCTCTCTGCTTACACCTTTGAACCCCATTTCTACAGGAGAACCTAAAGTAAACAGAGAGTGCTTGCAGAGAGGAGGTTCTCCAGGTTCGTTTGAGGCAGTTCCTTTATGGCACTGAGGGGACTTCTGCAGGTTGCTATTTCAGTTTTGTTTCCACAGAAGAATCTCAAGTTCCTCCCACATGGGTTTTACAGGCTCAGACTCTCACAGGCGTTCCTCTGAGGTTGGTTAGTGCAGGTCATTCTGTGTTGAGGTTCCCTGCCCCCCGCTCTCAGGTTCGGTTCAGTTTGTGGTTCTATAGGTTCTCCCCAGGCTGATACTGGGGTTCTGTGGAGGTAAAGTAGTCCTCTAGGAAGCCCTGCAGGTACTCAAACGTAGGCCTCTCTTCTGGATCCTTCCTCCAGCAGGAGAGCATGAGCTCGTGTAAGGAGCTGGGGCATTCAGCCGGGCAGGGCATCCTGTAGCCACGCTCCACCTGGTCGAGTACCTCACGGTTAACCATACCTGCCGAGAGAAATGTGAAGTTAGATTTAAGAACAGTTTCTTTTTCAAAATAAAATCATGATCAACATCATTTTAATACAGTAAAGCTGATGGATAAAATGATTTAACATGCAAAACCAACTTCTGCTGATTATTTATTAGATCTGGAAAAAATAAGAGTCAAAAGTCTGTGAAATAGTGAAAATACCCTTTAAGCTATTTGAGGACATCTTGTGCTTTGTGACATTTTATTTTGTCAGACCAACAACTTCTAGCTGTTCAGTTTATTATGACAAAAGCTGAGGAACCGCAGCGAATCATCACATTTGAGAGGCTGGATCTAGAAATTTTGGTATTTTGACTTACTTAAAAATAGGCTGATCAACATTATTATTTAGGTATGTTTTTCAAGAAACATTTGTCAGAGTTGGAACTGTTTGGATATGTTATGCAGGTCTCTGCTGGTTAGTAGAGGCTTTACCTGGATAGGGGACTCTGCCTTTAGTTGCTAGCTCTGTGAGCAGCACACCAAAGGACCACACATCCGACTTGATGGTGAAACGACCGTACAGAGCTGCCTCCGGTGCTGTCCATTTGATTGGGAACTTGGCTCCTGATGGACCATAGGAATAAAAAAAGAAAACTGTTACAAATGAGTCCAATTTAAATGCACCATGCTGGAATAAAACGAACCTGTTTAGGTTTTAGAGCATGTGTCCAATTCTTCAGTTATTGTTTTGCATCTGTACACAAACCTCTACATCCCTCTGAGTTGTGCTGTCTATGTGTCTGTTCAGTTTTATAATAATAGAAATGAAAGATTAAACTGCTGTGGAAAGAGGAAATGCGGACTTACCCTGTCTTGCAGTGTACTCATTGTCTTCAATGAGTCTTGCCAGACCAAAGTCAGCCACTTTACACACCAGGTTGTCTCCTACCAAGATGTTGGCAGCACGCAGGTCTCTGTGCACGTAGTTCATCCTCTCCACATAGGCCATGCCTGCTGCAATCTGGAGGGAAGGAAGAAAGATTTAACAGGAAATTAAGATATTGCTCATATAAAATATTATAAATTTTAGAGTGCAAATTCTGTGTAGTTATACTGTATGTGGCAGAACCTGATGTCATTTTACCTGAGCGGCCATGTCTACGAGCTGAGGCAGACGAAGCATCTTTCCTGCTTCCCCTTTAAGAAAGTCCAGCAAGCTACCTGTGAATGCAAGACCAGAATTACAGTATTTAAAAAAACTACAGCTGCAGATAATGTGTCAAATGGACAATAAGCACCAAACATGTAATTAATTGTCAGTTAACTGCTTACACCATGCTGTCATCTCGATGCGTTTGTGGGAAAAAAAAGTCCTTGTTATAATTGGCTCTTCTATAAATTAAAGTAACAGCTCAGCTGTAGCTTGGGCTGGATATTATGAGAACTGTTTAACTAGGAATACCAAAACAACAATCCTATTTTTGGATACTTTACTAAGAACATAATTTCTGCAACTTTTTAGAATTTTCTTCATTTAACAAATAAAGTCCTCGAGTATTCTGAAATGTCACAAAAGCATCTGTAAAAGGAAAATGTTGGTTAAACTGTTGGATAAAGAAGCACTACATAAAATTATGTTCATTTGATGCCAGCTTTCAGCATTTGCGGTTCAAATACTCAGTGTGACATATTTTGAATATTTTAGTTAGCACCAAAAAAAAGGCACCTAAGTTTGATAATCAGCTGTAGTTTTAATCCTGTATTACCTTGGCTCATATACTCAGTCACAATATAGATGGGTTCTTCAGACACCACAGCATACAGCTGGACCAGCTTCTCGTGCCTCAACTTCTTCATGACCTGCGCTTCCTGAAGAAAGGCCTCTGGAGACATTGTGCCAGGCTTTAGGGTCTTGATGGCGACACGTGTTGTGCCGTTCCACGTTCCTGTCCGAAAACACAACAATACAAGTTTGGCCTATACCCTGACATAATGAGGGATCAAAGGAATAATTTGACATTTGGGAAAATACACTTCACTTTTTTCCCAAGAGTTTGATCAAGATTCTCCATTCATTCAATCAGCTAGGTTAGCTTAGCATAAAGACTGTAAACATCTAGTTTGGCTCTGTCTGATACAAGCACCTCTATAGCTCACAAATGAAGACACTGTACCTTGTTTATTCTGAACAAAATTGAGGGAGTAAAAACACCAATTCAGAGGTCATGTGCCAGACTAACTAATTAATTAGTGATCTTTTTCTATTACCACCAAACACTCATTTCCTGTTTCTGGTCTTTTCTTCAACTAATTCTCTGACAAGAAGCAAAAAAGCCTCACTGCCCAAAATATCACACTATTTCTTTAATAGGAAATCAACTCATTATAACAGCTCTGAGCAGGATTTAACTCATCAGTGCACTTCAAGAAAAGAGCAAGTGATCCTCATACAGTATTTTGAACATTCAGCAGAACCTGTTTGTCTGCCATGGTATGTGAGAGAGTCATTCACCTCCACTAGAAAGCGGTGGTGTGTTGTTCTTACCCATCCAGACTTCTCCAAAGCAGCCCTGTCCCAGTTTAAGGTCGAGGCGGAGGGACTCTCGGGGGATCTCCCAGGCGTCCCTGGCCAGTCCCTGGGTCTGAGGTTTGGCCACAGGACACACATCCGTCAGAGCGTGGCAGAGCCCATCAGAGTGCTCTGGAAGAGTGAAGAGAAGCGTAAGATAAAGTTGCAGGTTAAGATTAGGTAGCACAGCTTCTGTCATTTCTCTACTGTTAGAAAGCATAAAGCGCTCACTGCGGTAGTGGAAGACTAACTGCTGTAGGCTGGTGAACTGGGTGCGGGACGTGATGTAGAAACCTCCGCTATCCAGCTTCCTGATCTTGTAATGTTTAACATTCAGGCCTTTGGTATTGTCATAATCCAACACTGACAGGCAATATGCCCCTGTGAAAGAAGAAAAGGTGAGGAAATGCCACAGACACAGACAGATTAGGGCAGTAAAACCAGGTGTATCTGGGCCTATGTGACAGCTTCAAAGTTTCCTCCCAGATGTGCTGGGCAAGTCCCTGTTAGTCCCTTTACAGGCCCTGGAAATTCAGCTAAGCCTTTACAGCTTGTCCATGGCCCATTGCCAAGTTAAGGTTGATCTTACCACCTTTAATTCACCTGTTTTATACAGCAACTTTGCAGAAAACCAGAGCTAAAACATTTGTTTTAAGATAAAATAACAAAACAGATTATATCAGATGAAACAAAAATTAAACCGTTATAATAGTTGACAGGACTCAAACTAGTAAAAACTGTTTTAGAAGTGCTTCAAAAGATCGAACGGCCAGAGACAGGTTGTTCCACAGTAATCAATCGGCTTCTGATCTGGAGTTTTGCTCAGTGATGTTCAATCATCCCTCAAGAGAAAAAAGAAAAAAAAATCCAGTGCATTAGAAACACCGTCATCACAGCACTATTCTAGCATCTTAACCGCTGATCTATCACCTACTCTATGCAAGATGAGTTGCACAAACACCTCTAACAAAATTGATCAGATATTCTGAGTTGGTAAAGAGTTATGTGCTTGTATCCTGAGGCCTATAAATAATCAGATGTGTCTTTTACACCTTATGCAACATTATGAGCGGCATGCTTCTGTGTTACACTGTGAATCTCACATTTGACATCCAATGCGCTTTGGGACAGGGGAGACTTACAGCCGGGGGAAATCCAGCACCCTCCAAGCTTGACCTAGTTCTGGCAGAGTGATTAACCCCCATCCATAACAAGCCCCAGTCTACTTCACTCTGCTCTTTTCCCTTTTTCCCTGCACATCCTCCAAAAAAAAAAAAAAAAAAAAAAAAAAAAACTCCCCAAAGAGTTCACCTACATCACAGGGACTAGATCTGGCTCCAGACTTTCTGAGAAAGATGCTACAAGCCCCAAAAACAAAGATTAAAACACCACAGGTCTTTGTGAAAGTTAACAAATGACTTAATTATGAGGTTTTTCCCTGAAGATCTACTTATTTCAAAGTACCTTCACAATGGCGGTTTTACTAAGCCCCAGGGACACAGAACCTGTCACCTGTTTCTTTTTGCCTGATGAGAGCAAGAGTAAACAGCTTGTTTTTATTAGGCATGTTTTGAGGACAGTTTTCTTTGATAATGCATGCATTAGCTAACAAAACACTACACTGGCAGGACACACAAAAGGCTGTGTCTGCTGATTACTTTCCATTCATTACTAGAGATGGGACAATACATCGCAATACAAAACGTATTGCTTTTTGTATTAATATGAAGTGATATGTATTGATATGTAGTGCAAGAAAAGGGGAAAAGAGGAATAAAGTACAAGTATTCTGCAGCTATTCATACATTGTTCTCATGAATTTCTCATTGTATTGTGAGTGAATTGAATCGTACACACCACATCATGCGTAGAATCATATTGAGAAAAAAAAATTCACATCGTCCCATCCCCATTCATTACAACTTGATTAAGGCTGCAACAGACAAATGTTTTTGTTATCAATTAATAAGCCAATTTTTTTCATGATCCACAATTTCAACAGTGAAATGTTAAAAAAAAAATAAAACAGATATTCTATTTACTGCCAATATGACAAAGAAAAACAGCAAATGATCACATTTTAAAGGCTGGAAAGTGGAAACAGAATGTGAGGCTTTTTTTGTCTGAGAGATGATTCAAACAATCAATTAAAAATAGATAACCTTTCTTTCAGCGGACTAATCTATTATATATTTCTAATGTCCTGTTTCATTGTTGGGTTTTTATTTATTTATTTTCAGCATTTTTGTCTTTTATTTGTCATGGGGGGCTGTATCACAGAGTTTGTGCCTGCTAATTTGCTGTTTTGTTTTGTCATAAGTAGAGCAGGGTAATTGGAGTGAAAGGGGTGTGGGGTGTGAGGTGGCCAGACTCAAACTGCTGACATCACGCACACACCGTGCGACACTGTAACCATTCAGCTACCCCAGGCTTTTTATTTTTTAGGTAAATAGCTTTATCTTGATAAGTAAATTGTGTAAATATCAAGGCTTTGGCCTTAAGTTAGCAAAAGATCTTAATTTATAATTTAATTTCTATTTAACTGTATATTCAAATTTAAAATGAACAGTTCTGTACAAGAAATAGTTCTTGGAACAATGTACTGTCGCTACTTCATTTTATTTTTTGCTGAGCTGAAAATATGTTGGTTAAAGAAAGACCAGGCTCTTTGTGCCAGTCAACTAGTGTTGCCAAGTTATTTTTTTTAAACATTTTACAAAATGGCTACAGATACAATAGATAATTATGAACAGACTGTGAAGAGCATCAGCGCTAGACATCTGTTCTCACCTTTAGTGGTCTCGCTCTCCCTCACCAGGAAGGTTCCTCGTCTGTTCTGTAGGTTCAAAAGAAGCCTCTCTGAGTCACGCCGAGTGATCTTCCCAAAATACCACCTGCCAAAGTGGGCCACAGAGAATAAGATCAGTGAGAAGATACTGCTGAGTGTCTGCAGCAGGCAGGTAGTGACACATTTAGACTGAAATACAGAAGCCTGTACAGGATGGGTGTGTGTGTGTGTGTGTGTGTGTCTACATGTCTATCTGAGGTTGTGTGATATCATCATGAGGACATTTCTATACTGTAAGGACAATTCAGCTCCCAGCATGATACTCCCAGCATCAAAGGGCTGTTTGAGGGTAAAGACTTGGATTTAGGTTTAAGTTAGAGTTAACTAAGGCTTAAGCTTAGTTGTAATGGATAAGGTTAGGGTAATTAAAAGGGTAATGTCAATAACTGTCCTCACAGCTATAATACATGTGATGGTGTTACTACAGCTGTTAAGGGTTAAAACTAGTTGTGTTAGGGTACAGGGCTAATAAATGCATTTTGTCAGTGAGTATCCCCACAAGCCAAACATGTACAGTATGTATTTATATACATGTATGAGAATAGTGCCTGTATATTCTTTATATTAGTTTGTAGAATGAAAGAGAATATAACTACATTCAAGCTCTGCAGTGAAAATGCTTGAAACCTCTATAGGGAAAAATTGCTACAGTGAAACACGGAAAAGATAATGTACTCTTCTGCTTGGATGGAGTCGGATGGAGCCACATAGTTGCTGGGGATATAACCGCTCTCTCCTGTCGTCAGGGAGCGAGCGAGCCACCAGTCCCCTTCTCTGTGACATAAAAAAGAGAGGGAGGGAAAGACAGGCAGAGCAAGAGAGAAAATGACTATTTGATGAAGGAAAAACATTTAAAATATAAGACTGATGACATTCTGTACTTTCCTTACTGTCAACAAACCCTGTGGAAAAGACCAAAAGCCAACAAATAATCAATTACTTGCTGACTTTGCCTACAAATTCTGATACAAGTCTTTAGAAATGCTTAACATTCAGAGTAGAATTTATTTTCTTCAGTGGCTGGGTGCTGTAGTTTTTAACAACGGCTACTCAAACAGGAGAAACTGCTGCTAGGCTATTTGCTGGGAACTAGTATTAGCTGTGGATGAATACATTTTGCTAGCTAGTGAGCAGCACTAAAATAGTGGTACGCAGCGTTTCTGCTATATACTGTATATTTTTGCAGCGGCATGCTGCACCACAGAACGCATCGGTGTCCTCTGGTTGTGTTTTAGTGAGAAACTCTTTCCAATAGAAGCTGAAACTTCCACTGTGTTTGACTGAAGACCTTTACAAGGCAGAAAATGCATTTCATCCCACACCTAAGTGCAGAGTGATGTGAAAGAAACCCTATTGTTAGAGAAGCAAGAGAAACATGGGCAACCTTTTGCTGCACTTGTAGTCCTTCACTTTAGATTGTAGACTATTAGCTGTTGCTCTATATTCAAGGATGTACAAAGGTTAACCTATCAAGAAAGTTACAGCATCAAATTATTCTAATACTAATACTAGTATTAATTAATTGCAATTACGCTACAAGCTAGATCAGACAAATCTATGCGGCAGCAAAGGGACTGTGAACAAAAGACTGCAGTTTTTTTTTTAATTACATTAGGTATTACTGACCTGAAGCTGTACTTTTTCCTAGGAGAAACCATGAAGCATGAGAAAGAAAGAGAAGGGGAGAGATAACAGACACAGCAGACATCAAAACACAGCAAGGAGACACAGGCAGACGAGCAGCGCAGAGAGACAGCAGAGGAGCTGAATATGCTGTTGGACTACACAGTTGAGTTGCACAAACTGCTGATTATTTAGGCTTTGAAAGTTCCAGTTTCCACCTCAGTGCAGTTTGGATATAATGATGATATGATAGAAATGTACTTTCTGATCAAATTCTCATATCATTTGGGATTTCTGAACTTACATTGTAATCTCACAGAAACCGTCACTGCTTCCAATTCATTACTTCCATTAGGGATTTATTTATGTTTCAAAATGTAGATATAACTCTCATTGTGCAGTATTAATTAGGTACGGATTCACTATATTTTTTCAGCCCACCTATGTAGTGCCAGTCTATAGATGAAGAACAGCAGCCTAGACTTATGGCAGAAAGTGATGGAAAGAGCACAAAGGAACAGTAAAAAAAAAATTAATTGTTCTTTATAGTCATCTGCGTGGGAATTATGTTCCAAATGCTTTAACTTGGAAACAGCAGCTTTTAAATGCACAGTAATATCCAAAAGAAAAACATGTTTTTGGGGTGTTACCTGACTGGAATAGAGGAATGTTAAGTATAAATGTTGCCTTGAAGCGTCTCAAAGACTATGATGATGACAGTTGCCCAAGAGGAACAGAATGTATCAGTGAGTGAGTGCTGTTCTGCTTCGTTTTAGTCAACGGGGGTGGACCAGACTGCTGTCTGGATTGTTCCACAGTTACTAGCGCTGACTCTCACTGCGTTTGTGTTCATTATCATACACATTTGTGCGCACTCATGCTCATATGTGCGACAACAAATCTGTTCATTTAGATTTTGTGAGGCCGTGGCATCAGAGGGAGAAGGACAGATGACTTCTTACGTGTTGTTGACAATCTGCAGCCTGTCGCCTTTCCTAAAGGTCAGATCAGATGCTGTCCGTGACTCATAATCATACAGTGCCACAAATGTGGTGACACCTCCTGCAAGGAACAACACACACACAGAAAGAGAAATATGCTTTTAGGGAACAACAGTGCTTTGGTTTATGCCCTTGTAACATTAACTTCCATAACCTAACGTCCTTAATGCATATCTAGCCCATGATAATTATTTGTTCTATCCATTGTAAAACTATAAATACATATTGCTTCTGCTTCATATCTACATACAACAATGTGTCAACACATAATGAGAATTATTGACATGCAGCCTGCTTGTGACTAATCGCCTGTGAAGGACAAAACCCATCATATCAATAGTTCTCTATTTTCTGTGTAGCTATCC
>NW_018127881.1:3546994-3559998 GCF_001952655.1 Monopterus albus
TTTAAGACCCGCCCCCCCCCCCACACGAATGATCCTGTGGTTTAAACTTGAGAACTCATTAGCTGCACAACAGGAGGACGCAGTCAGCTGCTCCTGATACACCAGCGGCCCTCTGCTCTCAGGATGGAGCAACATTAACCTGACCATCTGGCCAGTCTAGACACATTACAGCTTAATGTCAGGTACAATCTGGAGGGTGGCACACAGCAAGCTTCAAAGTCAACCAGAAGACTTTTAAGCCTGTTTGATTGACAGCTGATGGTGGGAAAAAGAAATAAAGACATTTCCAAGATTTCTTTGTAAATGTGAGTCACTGTGAATCATTTTTAAGTAGTTTTTCTCAAAACCTTTGTGATCTTATACTGAAACCAAGTCTATGGGCTGACTCAGGGGTCAAAGTTCTCATTAGATCTTAGTACATTTGTTTCCAACACCACTCACTTTAAAACAAATAGCATCTTTACCATAGACTATGTTGTGCATTTTCAGGTCAATGAGTATGTAAGATTGCTTTAACTCTATGTTGTAATTCACACTGAAAGCAGTAGTTCAACATTTTGGGAACTATACTTATTAGTTGTGTTGCTAAGACTGAGATGAGGAAATTGATACTACACTCATATCTGAGCTGGAGCCAGGAAATCATTAGCTTTAGCAGAAAGACTATGAACTAGGAAATGGAAACTGGCTCTGTCCAGAGGTAACGATATCTGCCTAACAGTAAACTATTGTTGTTATGCTTCAGTTTTTACACACATTACACAAAGGATATATACTGAAACATAAGTAGGCGGATTGTTACCTATGGACAGCACCAGGCTAGCTGTTTACCTGTTTCCTTTTTGCTGGGATGGGGTTTTTTGAATATTTCAATAGTCGTTACATTTAAAAAAGTTGAATATTTAAACAATTGTTGAATACTTTTATAGTTTTCAGCAGATATTGAATAGCATTTTAGCTTGAAAAGACCATCCCTACTGTTTCTGCTAAGGCATCCAACTGCTGGCTGTAGCTTCATATTTTCCACGCAGAGATGAGAATGAATCTCTTCATCTCACTCTCAGCAAAGAAAGCAAGTAGGCTTATTTTCCCATAATGTTGAACTATTCTTTTAAATAATGCTACTGCCAAAACAAAAACTGGTCTTCGTTACATCTGATTTTGTAACATTTGTTACTTCGCTGAACCGTTTCCTGTTTCCTACCTGACAGTGGTCCTCTCTGAGGCGAGGTGAGGGTGCCTGTGTGGTCCACCCCTCCAAAAAGAGCCAGCTCAGGCGTGTTTGTTGGGGCATGCTGGTGCTGCCCTTGATGCCCCCGTCTGCCTGTACCAACGGCTGGGCTCCTGTTGGGGGTTTGGGTCTGCTGGGTGGTGCCCAGATGGTGGAGGTGCCCGCTGTCTGAGCCGGTGCCGATGGTGCCATCCAGGCTCATGGAGCGCTGGCCTGGCTCCTTGGGCTTGCTCTTGCCCGCCCCCATGTGCAGACCTGAGATAAGAGCCATTGATGAGTAAGACTGCAGTTCTTTAGTTCCAAAAGGATGAAAAGGCCTGTTATGGGTTGTTTGTTTTAATAATGGATGAACTGATTAAAATAATCAAACCAATTTTCATTTTCTAGCTTTAACTTCTCCAATGTGCTTTATTCTATTTTACAGCACTATAATATAAATAGCTTTGAAATTTGGAGGGATGGTTGGACAAAAAACATTTAAAACATCTCACTTTGGACTTTGTTGGATAACCAACGGATTATTCAATAATGAAAATATATATTTGCAATCCTAATTCAAAGATATATCCTACTGCTTTAATCCATCCTGACAGGATATGAAAGGTGCTTTTAAAAGCATTCAGGAACAGAAATTGATCCTGTTTCAGTTTCTATTCTACACCTTTCTCAAAAAGAACCTAACTAACAAATAAAAAATAAAATAAATTCCCCTCAGCAACATGTACATTCAAGGTCTTTCCTATTGGTTGAGTCAATATGTTTGGAATCAGTAAGTGTCTATGAGAAAAATTTCAAACAAAGGCGTGGTGAGCTGTAATGAAACTAAGTGTTAAAAGTGGTGAGTTGTAATGAAACTTAGTGTTAAAAGTGGTGAGCTGACAGGGGCAGGAAATGATTTCATCTTCTGCAGGTAATCACTTCTTTCCATCCTGATGCTGAATTCACCTATTATGACCTGATAAATGCAACAAGTTAAAAGTGCGCTATCATCATGAGCGCAGACAGACATGCTCAGACAGTCGAGCGCACCCACAGAGAGTCGGAGTCCAAACCTCCCCTCGAGGCTTTGTAGAGTGAGTCATTGTGAGACCGGCTATTTCAGGCCAGCTGAAACAGAGACAGACACATGAAACAGCCTTGTTCTTTTGTTAAGAGTCTATGTGCCATGTGTGTGCCTCTGTGTGTGTACAGTATGTGTTGGTACATGAGCAGCTGTTCCTTGGTCTCTGGGAAACAAGACTATCTCACACTAACACTCAACCACAGTTGCATCTCATATCCTTTTTCCAACACATGCAAGTGTGCATATTTCCAACACATTCGTGTGTGAACCTGATAGACGGGACCGGGAGGGTTATTAACAGACAAGGAGGAAGGAACTGGTGATGGCTGGAAAAAGAACGTGTAGGTGGTTGTTGTATACTGCATGGACAGCTGAGGCTTAGTGGGTGTTTTAAGTGTAATGTGCATACAGAAGATAATTACACAGGTATAGGATTTCTCTGAGATATGGTAGGATCCCACTGTGGAGAAATGTGGGCATGTAGGCTGCTGAATTACGTAAATGTGCTGGATCGTGAGCAATTTTAAGCACACACCTACAGTCATGCAAGCCTCGATCTGGCACACTGGGGGGGTTAACATTTCCCATGGTGCAAATCTCAGTCACTTAGATATAGGCCTGTAGGCCTGTAGGGCTGCAGAAGAAGATGGACAGGAGGTGTGTAACCGGTAAACTGCTCAGTGTGGCCGCTAAGCAGCTGCTACTGTCTCAAACATCTACCAGCTCACTGACGATCAGAGAACCACTGTTATTTAAAGGCCAAAACAAAAGCCAAGTCTAATGGATTGTTGTCTTAACAGATTTTAAACAGTAAAGGAGACACTTATGCAACAGCTTTATTTAGCAGTGCACGTAGCCAGTGTATACACCAATCAGCAATAACATTGTGAACACCTGCCTAATACTGTGTACACAGGAGTCAATGTAACAGTTGGTTGGCACTCGTGTCACTCTGTGGTTCACAGTGCATTGCTGTGAATCCGTTTGCTTCCGTGGTTTTACTGTCTGAATCATTTAGTGCTAAAATATGTAAGAGTGAGAATTCATATACCCCACACACTGACAGGTGCCATTGTAATCATTGTCTTGATACAGCCAGCACTACCTAAAAACTTACTGGCTTAAAGAAAGTCAAGTCGATTAATGACAACTCATCAGATTTAAGCACACACTGATGAGGAGAAGTAATGATCCTCATCGAGCACTGCAAACTGTACACAGTACAGTGATGGTAGAATTCGTATCCTTTGAGAGTCACGGCGCACACAGCGTCCAACACTTAGCACTGGCTCGCTCCAGGATTATGCACACACCAGAGTATCCTGTGTATGTAAACAGAGCCACCACTGCCGCTGAGCCTCACGCCTTTCCCTAATATGGTGTCAAGAGTGCCCTAATATCATGAAGCCCTAACATGTGGCTCTTTCCAACACTGATACAAAAAATGGAGGAGAATGAATAAGTGGACACGATACAGCTAAGTTGACAAAGTATAGAGGATAGATAAAAAGGACCAGCAGGTACTGTAAAGTCTGACACAGAAATAGGGGAGAAATAAAAAGATGGAAAAAAGAAGTGGAGGAATGGGAGATAAATAGAGATTTCAATCCCTTGTGAATTTTTCCATTCAACGAGAGCATGGAGGAATGTGGGAGAACCAGATTGCACCACACAGCTATGACTGCCAGAGACTACAGCAAACAGTGTGAAGCCAGGATGGGAGGAAGGAAGCAAGGAGGGAGATGGAGTAGGGGTAACGAAGAGTATTTTTCTGGTTTCCAAGGGCACAAAATCTAAATGTTATTCTTAAAGAAACTTGCATTAGATCATCGTGATGTGTCACTTTTAAATCAAAATCAACAGTTTACTCCTATTTTTTGTACTGTATTTGTGCATGTATTTATTTGTATTAATATAGTGCGTTCCATAATTTAAAGCAGTAGGATACATTTCTGAAATGAAAGGCGCTGTGAAAAAGTTAGCATCAGGAGTGATACCGCACAATACAGAGATATGCTGACTATGTGAATTGAATGTGTGGCTGGTTGTTATGAGAGGGTAGATTTTAAAGATTAGATGTGAATCATGAAATAGAGGCTTCATTCAGAGTGGTATTTACCCCAGAAGCACAGTGGAGCACAAGAGCACTTCAATATCCGCAGTACATTTATCACTAACCTGTGTCTCTCTCACAGTCTCAGTGTTGACTGAGTCATAAAATCTATAAAACTGTCTCTGTACATGAACTGAATGCTGGGTGAGAGGGAAAAACTGTGAGCAAAGTGAGAGAAAGTAAAGGAAGTGAGAGTGAAAGGAGTGTAGGTTAATAAAGCAGGCAAGTCCTAACACTTTTCAGGATGTGGAACCGCATCACTTCAGGCCAGTAGTTTAATTATGTGTCATTTACTCTGCTCTAATCTGCCTTGAAGACAAACCAACGTTGTCATTTCAGGTCTGATTCCTGAGTTAAACAATAGATTCACATTTTTTTAAAGTCTTAAAGCAAGAACTCACATGGCCATACACTGAAACAGTTTCTGATTGTGGAAGCTAATGTTCAGTCTGAGTCCGGTAAAACCCAACTCCTTGCTGTGTTTTCACACAAGGAGCTGTGTTGATCAGGGGGGTGAGGGGTTACAGGGGGAGCGTTGTAAGTGTGCACGATACGGACACACTGTCACGAGTTGACATGAGGGGGCTTCATTCCAGCCCACAAGTTTCCATTGTGTTTTGGTTAGCCACGCTGCTACTGTAGCCTACTCTACCTTAGCCTACTCTACCTTAGCACCAATTTCTACCACCAGTGTGTCAGCATCCGGTACATTGGGTTTTGACTAGATACTTCCAAAACTAGTCATTCCCACCAGCCCCAGATGTACTGCACAGTGTTTGCTGCTAATTAGCAAATGCTAGAATGCATTAAAACATTGTCACTGTGAGTGGCTAGCATGACTGTAGGCTTGTAGTCCCTCTTAATTAGTGTGCCTCCGCCATACCTCAACAAAGGACCTTTGTTGGAGGAAATAAGGAAATTTGGCACTAAAATGGCTATAACTCAGGAAGATACCCACTGGAACGCTGCTGGTGCTGAAGCTTTATATCAGATTAGACTGTAATTGAAAACTCATTTTGGCACATAATGAGAAGTGTGGATTTTGTCTCATAGATCACATCAAGAGGGAATCTCTTTGTGGCAAAATTTAGAATTAGGATTTACATGCGAGTGCTATATTAACATTGATTTGTAAATCTTTGATCTACAGTTAAATTTGTGCTCCTTGCAATTACTGAGTTATTTGTGGCAAAAATTAATTTGCCAATTTTGCAATTTCACTGTATACTACAAACCAAATGAAAAATGTGTACAGATTATGTTCTATGCCGTTTGATAGAGAAATCTGCCACCAAATGACTGAATATCCTTTTTCAAAGTGCTAAATTTAAATCCAACTCATATTTCAGGGCAATATTTACTGCTGAAATGTTCCCCTCTATGATTTCACATGCGGTTCTTTCTCAGTTCCCCTGCTTGGTCAGCATTTATAATCCTCCATCTTAAGCCGAGCACACTTCGAGTACATTTCTGGTCAAACACATAAGCACATTTGGCCATGACAAACTGAGTCACAACAGACGGTAAGAGTTGCCACCGTGAGGCAGAGTGAATGAGCTCGAGCCAATGTTTCAGTTGAACAGGAAAATTACAGTTTGGCCAAAGGAGGGGAGGTGAGTGGGGGGGCACAACGATGGTTCCTCATGATCAAAAAGAGAGGTAACATGCACATTAGCATCATTGTTGTATCCTGCTATACACTGGATGATAACATGCAACAGTGCAGTCCACATGCATGTATAATACATACAGTAGAACCTCTATAACCTCCATCAGACAGAGAGACAATGGGCAACTGATTTAAAGAGAACCAAAGAAGAAGACAGCACAGTTACATAACCACCAGGTCATGTCCTGTTTCAGTACTGGTAATGCAGGAATCACATGGTCTGATATGTGTTTCCCAAATCTTTGGTTTACCCCATTTACCTCAGAAAGTCCATCTCATCTTCTCTCTTCCTTGATGACACACATGAGGAGGAGGAGGAGGAGAAGGGGATATGTGACACAGCTGATAAAACCCATTTCCGTTTTCTGTGCTCTTTAACTGGTGGGTCAGGCTATGAAAAACCGCTGCTACAGGATGATTAATTCTGTCAAGGAGGACATTAAGGCTGATGTCAGTGGTGCCACACTCTTAGCAAATGCTTGTCTGTTATCAAGGACCGCACGTAATTGCAAATTCATTTGACAAAATATTAAATAGAGTAATATTTGTTCTTTCCCAAAACATGCTGTATATACTGCATAATGGAAATGTATTCTGTTCATGTGTTTGACAAAAAAGGTATTTCAGAACCTGATAGACATAAAGCCAGAGCTGGAAAGTAACCAAGTACATTTACTCAAGTACTGTACTTAAGTACAATTTTGAAGTCTCTCTACTTTGAGTATTTTCATTTTCTGCTACTTCATAATTCAACTTCACTATATTTTAGAGACAAATATTGTACCTTTTGCTCCCTACATCTATTTGATAACTTTAGTTCCTTTTCAGAATGAGATGAATGAAACAAAACAGCATAATCATCAGACTTTATTGATCCCTGGTGGGAAATTCACAAGCTACACAGCAGTATATAAACTACTCCAAATTACATAAGATTGTTGAAATTAGGGTTGTGTTACATACACAATAATTATAGTCCAATAATATGTGCATTCACGTGTAATATGCTATTCTGCAAAATGAGTACTTTTACTTTTAGTACTTTAAGTTGTTTTGATGCTTACTGTTGTATTTTTACTGAAGTACCATTTTGAACGCAGGACTTTTACTTAAAACAGCATTTTTACACTGCGGTATTGCGACTTTTTCTTATGTACACAGTCCCAGTACTTCCTCCACCACCGCTTAAAGCCAACTAGAACTGTCACAGTCAAAGTGACTCATAGCTGGTCAGTTGAAAAATATTAATTTACTTTTATGATGGTGAATTGGATATATTTTTAGGATGTGAACTGCTGAACAGACAAAACAAGACATATAAAGATGTAACCTTGAGCTTTGGGAACTTCTGATGGATGTTTCTTCATATGCTTGGTAATCTTTACTTGCAGCCCTAAAGCCAACATCAATCTTCTACTTCCCCCTGAAAGAGATAATACTATGTATTTTGAGCTACTGGGTGTCTCAGCTTGTTAAACATTATTTGAGGAAGTTATTTTAAGAATGGCTATGGAACCAACAGTCTGTTGGGCTATTTCTCTTGGCTTGCATATTACTGTATCCTCTAAGGTTGTCCAGCTGTAAAAAAAAAAAAGAAAAAAGAAAAAGCCTATGTTAAATTGTCTGCCATATGGAAATTAGTTGGAACTCGCCCAAAACCCTAAAACCAACCATATATAGATTAGCCACATAATTAAAATTGTATTTCCACGGGATTAAACACCAGTTGTCTGCAAAGCTGCTTTGAGAAGGGGTGGGGTAGTGGCTGCCTACAGGAGCAGCAGCTGTCAGAATGATAACGTATTTTCTATGGGGAGCAATAAAAAAACACCCAAATTATTTTGGCAAAATGATCCACATTCGGCACGTAAACAGGGATTTGTGAATGGGAACAGAAATAAAAGGCGACAAAGATGCTGTGACTGTCGTAGGCTTCGGCTCACATACACTGTATATGCGGCCTGATGAATAAAAACAGGTGTTGACACCGCTCCATTTTGAATGTCGAAGGATTGTTGGCTTTATTTTCTGTGCATAGTCGATTTACTACGTCTTCCCTGTGCATATGTGGTGGTGAGAAAGATTTTTAAAAAGAGACACTTGAACATGGTTTGCATTTCGTGTGTGGTGTAGTAAATGGTAAGCAGTGTAGCCCTAGCTGGCACGGACTGGATGGCACTGACCAAAACGTGCGAGCAACACTGACTGAATGGCCTGTGCAACAATGAAACACGAGTCAGCGCAAGGGGGTATCATACACGGCGTGTAAAACCACTGTATGAGAAAACACACAGCAACAGACCGCAGCCCCTCCGGTGCAAGTCTGAACAAAATCACATTTTACAGCCAAAAGCTCTAACTGACTCACCTTTGACGCGTCTTGAGATTCAGCTCAAAAATCAGAGACGCGCAGCGAGGAACCGTGTCAAATCCTTATCGCTGCCCTCATTAGAGAACTAATGGAACCGGTTGGCCAGTTGCTGTGGAAACCTCGGGCCAGCCACAACTCCCATTTAGCGAATTTCGGCAGAATCCGAGGAGGAGGAGGTCATGTCGGGGACTGCCTTCTGGAGCAGGGGGCACAGCTGACGGGCGGCTGCGGTGGGCCGGACAAACACCAATCCTACAGTAGCCTGTTCAGCTGGGAAGAGTCGTCGGCGCGGAAAATTCATGCGACGAAGCAGGAGTGGTGTGGAGTGGTGAACACATGCCTCGTACAGGGAAAGGCACGGGATAGTGCATCACTGGCGAAAGACGAGAGTGCAAATATGACGAGCTTGGGTCTTACGTTTTTTGCGCAGCAACGGCGGAGTCAAGAAGACGTCGCTTTGCGTAACTCCACGCTGTAGTAGTTGAACTCGCCGAGGCGTTGGCGGTCACGACAAGTCGCCCGTTTATCTTTTCCTAAAGTCATTTGTAGTCACGATTGAAACTTTTTTTGCACTAAAAGTAGGCTAGTTACAACACCACCACAAAAATGTTAAATAGCTAGCGTTACTTCGCGTTAGGTACATTGCTAGGCAGCAAGACTGGTTGCTAAGCGACACACACTTTACCGGGATTGGCGCAGTAGCATAAAACATTTACCATTATGCAGTTTCACACGTGGGCTGTTAGGAAATTTCAACGTTAACGTTAACGATTAGGACACGAAAACTACGAAATTATCATTAGGCGACTTGATATTGAGTAAATAAAATGGCAAGTCATTTGAATCAGTTGCAATAACAATTCATTATCAAGTAATTACCCTTGTTAACGGATAAAAATCCAAATAGTTAAATATATTTTGTTCGACCAACAGCCTAAAATCACATAAGTTTACAGTTGTTTAAAATACACACAACATCACATTTGGTAGGCTGAAATGTGAGATAGGCTATTTGGTAATGTTTATTTAAAAATGACAGAACGACTAACAGCTTTCAAAATAGTTAATAACTAACGGATCAACCAACTTTTGCAACATTAATGTTGCTCCAAATTCCATTAACACTTCTTAGTTAACTGGTTTGTTCTTGACTTGCATATCTTAAATTCTTGGACTAATTCCTGATTCCCCGTGACGCCTTATCCATTGTGCCTGAACAGGATATTGCGTAAATGTAAAAACAAACAAACAAAAACCAACAGTTTATTACATATACCTATCCTGTAGTGAAACAGACATGATATAGTCTATCGTACAGGAGTAAATACAACAGGATGTGCAGTCTGAGCTGAATGGCTACATGATGTACAAACCCACATTAGAAAAAGTTGGACCAATAAACCATAACAAAATTGTGATTTGTAAATTCTATGTCCTGTATTACATTGAAAACAATACAGCACCACATTATTTGTTGTGTTACATAAGTATAAGGTACCATTGCCAAGGACACTGACACAACCCTAGACCATGATGGACCCTGGCTTTTGGACTTGCTGGTAATAGTCTAGATGGTCCTCTTCGTATTTGGTGCTGAGCACATGGCGCCCATTCCTTCCAGAAAAGACCTGAAATACTGATTCGTCTGACCACGTTTCCACAGTTTGATGGTTGACTGTGCTCCTGGACACTGTTGACATAGGGGTTCTTTTTGGCACTGTAGTTTTCAGAGGCATTTATGGATGTAACTACACATTGTAGTGCCTGACACAGGTGTACCAAAGTAATCTTGAGCCCATGTGGTTATGCAGCTTATAGAAGGGTGACGATTCTTGATGCAGTGCCGTCTGAGGGCACGGCCATCCAGCTTAGGCTTGTGCTTTGGCCCTTTATGCACTTAACCCCCCCCCCCACCATTCCTTGGCTGTTTTTATGCACCATAGAGGGTGACATATCCAAATCCCTTCCTATCTTTCTTTGAGGAACGTTGTTTTTAAACAGTTCAATACTTTTCTGACACATATGTTGGCAAACTGGCGGTCCTAGGCCCATCTTTGCTTGTAAAGGACTCGGCCTTTCCTGGATGCTTGTACCAAATCACTATTGCAGTCACCTGTTAACATCACCTGTTTCAAACGGAATTGCCATTTCATTTGTTTTACCTCATTATTGGGCCTGAAATGCTGTACTGTCCCAGCGTTTTAAATATGTGTTGCAGGCATCAGAAATGAAGCAAGTGTTTATTCTGAACAAATAACACCAATTAAGTGTCGCATCAAATAATCTGCTGCTGTATTGTTTTCAATGTAATACAGGACACAGATGATTTACAGATCACAATTTTCAGCTTTAATTTTACATACCATCCCAACTTTTTCTCATTTGAAGTTTATTTATTTGTCTGTTGTAATCTAAATACAGTTCTATTGATGACATTCATTTATAAAAGAATAGAAATTCAAAACACATATACCTGTACTCACTAATATGTGCAGCAGTCAGCAAACACCATAGCAAATTGCTCCTTGTAATAATGTGTTAAATGTGAATAGGACACAGTTCATTTATTATTTTGAAGTCAAATTCAGTGGACATTATTACTTACCGTCATAATATGACATTAGTGTTTTAAATAGCTTTAGTGACAACTGTACTGGTAACTTGCCAATTCATGACTCTGATGATTATGCACACAAGCAAGAAACACAGATGCAGACCGACTTGCACACAGAGTTATCTATCGCTTCTTTTTGCTCTCTTTCTTTGCTTTCTGTCGAATCTGAGGTGCTGGTCCTTTAGTTTTCTTCATCTGTTCAGCTGCCTTGCCATCAGTGGATTCGGTCTCCTCCTGCAGAGCAAGCACAGGAAGCATAAAACACCCTGACATTTCAAAAGAAATCCTGAGTCACAGAAATATGATGCCAAAATACATGACTACTAAGCATGATTAGATAAATGTGCTTTGAAAATCGATTTAGATACTGCTATTGCTGACTAAAAGAGTATTGGCCAAGGTATTACTTTCAAAGTAAATATGGAATGAAACTGCACTCAGGGAGTTAGTAATTAAATATACATTTTGGTAACGCAGTTTTATCGTTTGCAGGTCTCCAGATTGCCAAGTCTTTGTGTAATATTATCAAAATTAATTAAACAGTTGAATGAAATTCAAGAGAGTTTTTGAGACACACACAAAAGAAATTCAGACATGTCTCAGGATTTCCGCTGTCAGTATTGTTTCTGTGAGTGCAATCTGTCCTATTGTTCTGGCAGGGAAGAATGACAGTTGGATGCTGTGAAGGGTGAAATGGCAACATACTGTGGAGAGAGTAATCAGTGCATCTGATGAAGACGTCTGAAAATAAAACAGACAGTGGATTTAATTGCTCTTGCCAATAAATAATCTAACCAGACAATTGCTGGTATAGACATTGTGACAGTAACCCTTTGTGGCTTTTTTGTAACAAAATTGATTTACAGCAGAATCCATAGATCAAGCCACAGTGTAAATGTCTCTGATGTTTTATTTTGCAGCGTATTGTGTTCAGTCCCATGGAAATTAAGATGTAAAAGAAAATAAAGGCATTCGCTGACACCTTCTTCACATGACAAAAGCACATGTTCGTTTGTGGACATACAGTATATCAGCCATAGCTGGAATTATATACAGCAGAAAAAAAGTCTAGATTTGGTCTAAATCTGGGCATCACTCCCCTCACAAAAAGACTGAATAAGGTTTTGAAAGTCAAATCTTTAATTTGACTAAGAAATTGACAACTTGGTTCCAACCCCTTAAAATTCTGCCCAAATGTATTTTTTAGTTAATCAAATACATCAGCACAGTGAAAACAAAACACAAATTCAATCTGATTATCGGGTTAGACTGAGTGTATGCATCCAAATGGCAAAAGTTGATCAACTTACTTCCCCTTTGCTCTAACTTTAGGAAACATGGGGTGTCTTTTCATTGTTATGTGGACGACATCGAGATTATTATGCCACCGAGTAAGAAGGACACCTACTCGATTCAACCGCTTTTAGCATGTCTTGCCGATATTAAGGGCTGGATGTCGTTAAATTGTTTAAAGTTCAATGATGCTAAAACTGAGGTTATAGTGTTTGGCCAGAATACGTCTGGTGACTCTCCTCCTGTAGACTTAGGTTTCTTGAGGCAGTATGTGCGACCGGTGGTCACTGATTTGGGTGTGAAAATAGACTCCGATTTGAAAATGGAGAACTAGATAAAATTCGGTCGTAAAATCTGTTTTTTTCTATTTAAGGCAGTTAGTGAAAGTAAAACCCTTTTTGTTGCGGCGGCATTTTGAGACAGTGATCCATGCGTTTATTACATCTCGTATGGATTACTGTAATGCACTGTATGCTGGAGTTAGTCAATCGGGTCTTGCCCGCCTCCAGAGGGTCCAGAAATGACGCCGCTCGGTTATTGGTTGGGGGGTGTAAGAGGGACCACATAACGCCAGTGCTGGCATCTCTCCATTGGCTTCCAGTGCATTTTAGGGTTCGTTTTAAGATTCTTTTATTTGTTTATAAGTCCTT
>NW_018127881.1:3560258-3611370 GCF_001952655.1 Monopterus albus
TTTATTGTTTATAGTTTTTTATGTGATGATTTTAGATGTGTATGGTATGTTAAGCACTTTGGTCAACTGTGCTGTGGTAAAGTGCTATATAAATAAAGTTGAGTTGAGAATGTGAGGAGAATGTATATGTGCTTACTGTCTGAAGGGGGAACACATCTTGCCACAAGACCTGATCCTCACCTTTCCTTATAATCTACATACCTGTTCATGTCCCTTAGATGAGGGGAAGATGATAGCCAGGATGCAGATAAGTTGGAAGATGGCACCGAGAAACAGCCCGTAGCGCAGTATGCTTTCTAGAAAGGTGGGCTCAGGGACTTCTGGAGGAGATAGGTCCAGTTCTGCAGACATGATCCTGGCTGACTGGCTGTTTGGTGGTCAGGTATGTTTCCCTCAGTGATCTATTGGCAGCGCGAGATCGACAGTATGTCAGTGATTCCAAAAAAAGTGGTATGTGGGAGGCCATTGATGTGGTTTCTAGATATAATTGTTAAAATATTTGTAGATACTACAACTAATTGTATGCAACAGTTTGAGGAAACCACGTTTTGTAATGTAAAGAGACCTAACGTTAAGTACGTTACAACCCTTGCAGCAAACAGGCATCCAAAATGTGTCGTTCTTCAAAGATGAATGCTTTGTTACTTTTTATTTTATTAACTTGAAAACTAGTAACAATGGGAACATCCATTCATCAGATCTAATATTACGGATTAACCATTTTCAAAACTGATTCCTATTAGTGTTAACATTGTTTTGACGGATTAATCAACTAAGCCAATTGTTGTAAAGTTAGCTCTAACGTTACTGTATAGTACTTAGTTTATGACAAAGACAACTTTGCAACAAAATCTGATCAAATGATGTATTCTGCTCTGTTGAATGTAGGTACTGAATGTACAATGTTAATGTTAATGCCCCTGCTTGGATACAGTTATAAGGCAGCTGAAGATCCGTTACAACCTAGCGTTAGCAAAACACAAAGGCCAGTTACATGAACCATGCACACATATGTTGCTGTATTGTGGTGGATGTGTGTAAGAAGTGCTTACCAGCCGCGGGTGTGTATTACTCTTATTCCTCGTTATAGGACTGGAACATCAAAGTCCGGAAAAACAAGTAAAGATGTGAAACACTATCAAAGAAAACATGATAATTTAGATAGCTTACAAAGTAAGAAAATACAATACCGTTTTATCGTAGGTGACGTCATAACAACGCGACCCAATACCGATCCGGTTGGTTTGAAAATGTCGCCCTCTAGTGTTCACTCTTACTACAATGACAGGATAGAGTACAGTACATAAAACGTATTATGTTGCTATGTTGCTCAAGTTGTCCATAGTATTTATCAGTTGTTATTTCTGACCATTGTTTCTGTACTGTGCCGACTTTGACAAGAAAGAATACAGTAACTCCATGACTGATGCACTGATAGAGTTTGAGCTACCCAGCATGAATATTAAAACTATGGAAAGTAGGCCTACTTAAATACAATTACTAGGCTCTAATTAGAATACTATAGCTAGTATGTTTCTGAGGTACTTGTACACTTGTTTCCCTTTTGTGCTACCTTTACTCCACCATATTTATAATTAAGCTATAGTTAATTGTTACTTGCTTAAGATATTACATACAAAACATATGGCTAGTTTATGATATGTGACAAATTGTTATAGATTAAACCCACCCAGCAGTAGGTTATAGGAATTAGTTAAAATATACTCAACCAGCTACAATATTAAAGTAGCCTATTTCCATATTAATACATCTGATCCAAGTATAACACTGATAAGGCCTTTCTGCATAATGGGTTTTATTTTTGGTATTTAAATCACATTTTATATTTTAGTTATATAAAAATGTGAATGCAGGATATTTGCTTATTACCCCCAAAATTCAGAATAAAAGCTTTACTTTTAAGTATGTTTAAGTACATTTTACATTGCATTTTATAAACTGAGAACATACCTGCTCTTCCTGCAAACACAGTGATTCATATAAACAGGATTTATTTATTTATTATGAAATATTTTAGACATACTTACAATGAGCAATTGTACAAACATAAAAAGAGAGATGTTAAACTGGTTAAAATAAAGAAAAAATTGTAATATTAAACAGACATTACATGTTTTGCTATCTTTGCTAAGACTAAATTGTATGGAGATATTTAAGGCAAACACAGTAAGCGCTGACCCATTTTCTAATGTAAAATGTTGTAGTTGAGGTAAACCACCACCCTTCCTAATACCAAAGAAATATCACATAATCCTGTTAAGGGTTACTTTCTATAGACTGCCTTAAATATCTGCTTCTACTGAATTTTTTCTTCATTACAACTCTTACAAGCTTCTTCTGAGACCATCAGTATCTTATATTTGTATTTCCACAAGGCTGCCAATTATACTGACTGCTTAAACACTGAATATGATGAACATCAGGACTGCTGCAGGCCTCTAGGTTCACTGTCCATTGTGGTCTCTCAGGTCTCTTCTAATGATGTCATTCACTGGAAAGCATTCAAAAATAAGAATGAACAACTTTAACACTGTACAGATAAAGAAAGACAAACAAATTATTTTATGGCAGGAAAGAAATCCATCCTGTATTCCTAAAGCTTTATATTAATTTGTTTTGTATTTAAAGCCCCTTTGTTTAAAATTGTAAATCAGTAATATTTTGTTTTTTTTTTTTTAATCCAGTCAAAACTGTTGTTGCTTTCACCTCATTCATGCACATGTTATTCATTTGTTGCAGGGCCAGGGGATTATGTCATCTACATGTGTTTTTTTCCTTTATACAGCCAGTAGAAGGTGCTAAAACCAGATTTGTTTTGGCTATTTTCCACTTTTATTTGAAAGTCTGACAGTAGAGAGGTCACAGGAAATGAGGAGGAAGTGAGATTGGGTCCTTGGCATAACTTGACCCAGTGTCAATGAGGTTTGTGGTTGGCACCTTAGATTCCTAACCCACCAGGGAGCCAACAGAAATATTCTAGTTTCACACATAAATCAGTCCAATGAAACTCACAGTAGCACGTCGTATTGCATTTAAATTAATGTCCACTAGATGTCCCATTTATTGAACACAGACTGTATGCAGTGGTTTCTGAACTGAAATAATTGATTTCCCAACAAAAATATCAACCCTTACAATATTATACATTCATATGTTGCCAGAAAGAATACAAGTATTATTAATATTAAATATGATCTCAAGAAATAACAACATATACGCAGTAGCATATTTTAATTCATGTGCTTCTGATGCTTAGTAAAAAAAAGTTGTCAGTAGTTAACTAAATGCTTGCTATTAAGCCAGTCTCTATCAGAAACTAGAGCAAAGGACATTGCTGCTTTCTTTACCACAGGTGTATCTGCACATATTTGCCTATACAGAACACTTCCTGTTTATGTCTATGAGGTGTAAACAATAATGTTCTCCCACAGCAAACAAGATCGGGGTACATTGCTTAATGGTTTTCCCACTTCATGGTGGTAAAGCTCTGTCCTTTTTAAATGCAAATACATATGAAATTTATAAAAGTTGTAGTTGTAAGCGCAAGTTAAATACACTTGTCACTTTACATTGCACCTTGTTTTTACTGTTTAGTAATTGTTTTTATATCTTTTTGTTTGTTTTTATTGCACTCTGCTGAGCATGCTAATGACCCTTCTGCAAGTGTGTGGGTGAGAGAGAGTCAGACTGACAGACAAGGAAGTGGATAGAAAGAGCCACCAGAAAACCACAAGGCAGGATTTGCAAGCCTGCATTTGTAGCATGCTTGTATGCATTTGCAGACTGGACCACAAAGCCCCCCCATTCCATTTTAACCTTGTTAACTGTAGGCGTTTCCAGTAGTATATTCAGAAGATCAGTACAGTATGCTCATGCAAAGTAGCTGAACATTTTAGTAATCAAAACCAATAAAAGCCAAACCAGGGAGAGGAATGGATCCTTTAAAAACCAACAGACAAAACTCGGAAGCAATGTTGACTGATTGATAGAGAGATCATGTAAATATATTGCCAACTACCTTCTCTCTATAGGTGTATATATGCAGAATATTACACTATCAAATATAGAACATAAAGAATCACTGATTAAAATAAATAAGACTCACATCATATAACAACAAATGTGGATTTTGTCATCACTAATGCTGGACATGTATTAAGAAGAGATTTCTTAAAGACTAGTCTGAGGAATGACTGCAACAAGCAGAACCTGCTTCTGTGTTCCTATGGGGAGATGACTGAGACAGACTTGAAAAACTGAGAACCTGATTCAAATGAGCTATTTTGTACAGCTTGTCATCTGAGCATGTCTGAAGTGTTTCTATCAGCACAGCTACACCTTAATGCGGGGCAAAAAGCCCACCATTAAAGAAAGAGGCACAATATGATTATTGTTCAAATGGGGATAATAGTGGACACTAAAGGTGTGAGCGACAGAGCAGATTCTTATGCACTTTGACAGTCTGAGCAGCACTCCTTTTCATGCATACTGAACCATCTAGCAGAGCACTGTAACATTAATACTCACCATCTTCCAGGTAGGCAAAGCTGAGGATCTCCTGTTTGACCGTGACCCGGTTTGGAGCCTGTTCCTCATGGTTTCCTCTACCTGGCTCTACTCTGCCTTGACTGTGGATGTATTTTGAAGGTGGCGACTTCCTCGGTGGTAGTGTTGTCTGCACAAAACCCTGAGGTCTTGACCCCAAACAGGGCTCGAATGAATCAACAGCTTGAGGTCCTTCACTCAGTTTGCCCACAGGGGTTCTAGCACTGACACACTGACTAGAAGTGGTACCAGGGTGGGAAGCCATTGTTGAGCCACCAAGGAGGGGGAAACCGCTGTTGTTGTAACGTTGGTTTACAGTGTGGTACAACATGGGGCTGTTGATCAGAGTGCCTGTTCTTGACTGGTAAAATACTGGTTGATCATCCAGCGGATCAGGTGTTAACATACAGGCTCTGGGGTCTACAGTGGCTAGATGATACAATGCTGGAGAAACACTCAGGGTTTGAAGGTTGCTGTCCTGCTCCAGGTGATGATGGAGTGACTTCACTGATAGGCCAGACAGAGACTGACTGTCTGAGTAGCCATATGAATTCAGCTGATAGTCATCCAGTGGCTCTGCTTTAATGGCTGGAATATAAAAACAAAGATGATCTGACATTGAAAGATGAGAGAGATTAATGGAGCTCACTGATGAAAGTACAAGTACAGAAACAAGACTGAGTCTATAGCTAGTGTCTGTGAGGTTGTATAGTGGAGCTTTGAGCTAAATGCTAAAATCAACATGGTAACATGCTGATGTTTAACATGTGTAATGCTTACCATGTTCACCATCTTTATCATGTTAGCGTTTCAAAACTGCTATTTAGCACTAAACACAAAGGTCAGCTGAAGCTGATGAAAATGCTTTTCAAAACCAGGTACAGAGCAATGTTAAATTTTGTCCTGATGATGGCGCTAAAGGAAAAAGTCTGAGGATCACCAAAAATCTGTAGCATATTTCACACAGTCTGTTCAATAGTGAAGGTCTGAATCAAAAATGTCAACCTGCTGGTGGCACTGAAGTCAGGGAATCACCAAAGTCATTAGGATTCATCCCCCCAGGGACAAAGGCAGTCCAGAGAAAATGTAAAGGAAATCCATCCTATAATCATTAAGATATTTCAACCTGGACCAGACTGACCTTCATGGAGCTGTTAGCATGGCTAAACGTTATCAGTCCTAAAATGTCACAGGTTTTGGGAAGTTTAGGGAAATTTTAAAATACATTTCTTGAGGAAGCTCTGTCATTTCCTTTGCTTTCATATAACTATGTCACCTCATCCGGCCTCATTTATTTTTGCTTCAGTTCATGAAGTCCTTTGTTTCCTGAAATGTTTTTTGAAATGCGTGAACGAACTTGTCTGCATTTAAGCCATACTGTAGGTATAACTGTAGGTGGAGAAAGCATTAACGAAAACAATAGTGTAGTGACAGATTTTCCACTTAGAGAACAAGTGAGAGCGGTACCATCCTACGCAGAAACCTGTGTTGTGACTACAGTCACAGCAGCTGAAAGATTGATTTCTTGTAAAATTGTAAAACACCACAATGAAGATCATATAAAGATGCTCCTTGTGCTGCTTGTAACTGTGCTAAGCTTCTTTGTGTACCAGTTAGATTTAAACTGTTGCAATTTCCCGTATGCTCCAAGTTTCACTTTATCAAGGGATGGGTGACTTAGCACACATTAGCCCTATTTTTTAGCAACATCACAATCAGTTTAAGGTTTTAGTTTAAGTTTATTCTTGTGTTCATTTGCTGACTTTGATGTGAAAATAAAAGTCTACATGCAGGTTACATTTGTTGAATTAGGTCTTTCAGCACAAGGTTTGTGTTGACAAAAGTAAGAATAACATGTCCTCACAATGCCAACACTGACTTTTTCTGTCACCCCCATGGTAACAATCATTGACCTTTTGGTCACCTTCCCATTTCTCAAACATTTGAGGTACCTCTTTTCCTCCAGTTGTTCCAGAGCTGAGTGGGATAACTAATATATACCTATCACAGGAGTGTAGATGAAGTGCTGAGGCTGACTGCGCTTCTTCTTCCCATTGATGACGTAGAAGTTGACTTTAGCCGGATGGCAAATGGTCCGGTCTCGATAAGGAGGGACCTCAACGAACAGCATGTTCTAGACGGGAAGTGCAACATGAGAAAAAAAAGATCACACTTCAGACAAAGTGTAATGTTGAAATAGAAAGGTGTAGGCTGACCCAGTTATCTCCTTTGAGTGTTTCAGTTCATAATCAGCTTCAGGAATAAAATTCTTTGAATATGGTATATGTATCATGTGTAGAAGTAGAAAAGATTGGTCATAGTTTTCATGTTTTGCTTTTTGTTTTGAGTAGATGATAATTTGTAACAGTATCAGACAAAAGTTAATTCGTGATCGAATAATTCTACAAAAACATTATTATTACTTTATTACATTATTATTTAAGTTTTATTTTGTGGCATTCATGTGGACGGCAAAGTAAGAATTTCATTGTACAGGGAAAAACACGTTTCCTAACTGTGCATATGACAAACACTTTGACCTTGACCTTTGACCTTATTATGTTAAATATGCCATTTCCTTAAAGCATGTGGCTGTACAGGCATGTGAATGCTAACTCACAGCTTGTGTTTTGTCTCTGTCCACAGTAGCCTCCACCTCCCAGATCTGCTGCCCATCTGAAACCATAAGGAGTACAGTGTATAGGTATTGAAGCTGTGGAAGTTTACAGCAGCAGTATTTTGACACTTTAGCTTATTTGCTTTCTTGCAGAGAGTTAGATGCGAAGATTGATACCCCACTCTTGTTTGTACACATAATTTGTAGCTACAGTCAGCAGCTGGTTAGCTTAGCATAAAGACAGCTAGCATGGACCTGTCTAAAGGTAATATAATCTACCTACTATCACTTGTATAGCTCACTAATTAATGTATTACATCTTGGTTGTTTAATCCATTAAAAATAAAGTGTAACACAGACAAGCTGCTACTGCTGCTGGTGATGGACTATTTGCTGGAAATCAGATTTTATTACTGTATCATTGGACAAAGCCAAACTACCTCTTTCCCCTTGTTTTTAGTCTTTATGTTAAGCCGAGCCAACCTATCTAATGGCTGTGGCTTCAGATTTATCAGACAGATACGAAAGGGGTTTTGATCGTCTCTTCAAACTCTGGATGAAAGCAAACAAGTGTATTTCAGCAAATATTAAGGTGTAAACAGCATGCTTGATTAAGTGAAAACTAATGAGTAAGAAATCAGATGATATCAATCCTGTCTTTAATTGACAGTACAACATATGTACATTTGTACAAATAAAGTACAGTGAAAAACTGGTTTCTATATTATGCCTGACTTCCTGTTTCATTCCCATCTCAGTATTACCAACTGTTTCTGTTTTAAACCTATACTTTGAAAAAATAAAAGGCCTCTGCTCTGGGTCTGACTCTTTATCAGTATGTCTAACCACATCCTGCTACATAAAATCCTACACCAAGCAACAAAGTGGCTTCACATGCAGCCGACTGTACCCATCCTGCTTTCAAACCATGTGACCCAAAAATGTTGTGTGGGCAGAAGGAGCAGTAGCAAGGTGAGAAATTTCCATGTAGAAATAAACAGCACAAGTTTTTGTCAAAGTAAAAGTGGGGGCTGAAGGAAGATGTGCGTCACTGAATGTTGCCTGGCCAATATGCAAATAATCTTAAAATACAAATACTATATCAGTAGGTGGTTACACCGGAGCAGGATACTGGGAGGGTACATTTTGTGTTTCGCATAAAATATTTCTATTTCATAGAACCAGTTTGGAATCTAACTATATTCATATTAAAATTATTGGTCAACATAAAACAAATACGTCATCTTCATAATAAATAGACACACCGCATAATGTATGAGAGGAATAGCTCAACATTTGGGGAAAATTTGACTATTTGCTTTCTTGCTGAAAGTTAGGTAAGACTGATACAGCACCACTGCTCAAAGCAGCTGCTTTACCTTAGCTTAGCATAAACAGTCAGCTAGCTCTGTTGAAAAGTAACAAAATGCATCTATCATTTCCCCAAAGCTCACTAATTAAGACAAAAACTCTTCCTCACCTTGTGTCTTCTCAGAGAATAGCACCTTGGAGTCTGGTGTGAAATTTTGTCCAGTGAGGACCATTTGTTGACCTCCTAATGCTGAGCATCTGTCCAGATCCTGCCTCTCAACTGCAGGGAACTCCTGAGCTGAGCGCTGGGCTGAAGAAAAAGAAAGGAACAGGAACAAGAAGCAGGTGTAAGAAAACATCTGGATATTTGTCCACACAAATGATTGATGATTCAAATCCATAACTACAATATTTACTTGTATAGTCTGGAGAACATTCACATTAAAGCCAGCCAACATTAGGCCAGCAGTTATCAGGCATTAAAAACTCCTTACAGCATTCAATAGGATCAGAGGCAACTTGAAGAGACACGAGCTGGCCCCCAGGTTGAGGAATGTGGACACGAAACACCAAACGCACACGAGTGTTTTTTCGTCCAATGTCCGTCTCACCATTCCTCAGTTCAATATCGGCATTTCTCAGCTTCAAGATCCCTATGCAGTCAATCCTGTGAAATGTAATGAGACAGATGTGATAATAAGGGTTCTGAAAGGATGCCTATGTACTCTGTTAGCAACACTGTCATCTTGCTTTTCATCCAGATTTACTGCAAGCAGTGCCTCTTTCAAATGATTTTGTTCTGTGTAGATTAGACATTTTGATTAGAAAAATACATTTTGCAAAGTTTTTCAGTGATTCATTATATGCCAAGTTCTTCAAAGAGTTTCCGGTGTCAAGTATAGGTCTTTCTTGGAAAAACATTGTGGCACACAGGAAGTGAGGCATTTCAAGTTTCAAATGTGATGAACCCAAGACATATTTCTCTGGGAGGGCAATAAAATATATCTTATCTTAAGTTTCCATCAGCAGCAACATCAACTTGTTAGAAGGAAAAACAATGAAAATCTTGTAGGTGGCATTAGCAGCCATCACTGCTGGGGATAGAAAGAACAGAGTACCTAGTAGACACTGAGACTTCATCAGTGGAAAATCCAAAGACAAGTGATACAGCACTGATAACTCAGTTTAGTGTTTATCTGCACCTGTAACTATGAGACAACGTGCAGAAACCCCTCAGTGGTGACTGGAGGTTGCTTAATAAATTCACAGTCCTGTGATAATAAATGTGACATCATATTGGGAGCATTTGTTCTTTATGAGTGACTTAGTTATTTGTATCCCACAGCCTCTGTTGTACTTACACCACTCTCATGTGGTTCTTTGGCTCCAGGGGGATCTCCACCACTTTGGTCCCATTGATCATCCTCTTAATGCTGGGGGTGGTGACAGTCTTCCCAGTGATGCGATGGACCTGGTAGAAGGCGTGGGGTTTCAGGAGCCTCTCGTCTGCTGTCCCTATGAATACCTGCAGCCCCAGTGGAGCTGTGCCTTGGTACCCACGGAGCTGGAGAGGCAACAATGGTGATTAAATGCATGCTCCACGTTGTATCAAATGAACTCTAATACCATTAGTGTCCATGACTGCAGAGTAAATCTGTTTGCACTGTGGGGATCATGTTACAGGTCACTTTCTAACTGGCATAGCAAAAATACTGCTTTGCATAGCCCATTTGTGCAACAGTCCAGGGAAATCCAAGAGTGATGATTTATTAACTCACAAGAACAATCCATGAACAAGCACCTGTATGTCAGTATACAAGATATGTATGGGGGGGCGACAGTGGTGTGGTGTGGTGGGTAGAGCAGTCGTCTTCCAACCGGAAAGTTGAGGGTTCAAATATCAGTGCCTGGGGTCCATATGTCAAAATGTCCTTGGGCAAGACACTGAACCTCCCCAAGTTGCCCCTGATGGCGGCTGCGTATGCACGCAGTGGCCCGGGGCCCCTCGGCTCCAAACAAAATTTCGCTATATGTGTCACAATGACAATAAAATAAAGCTTCTTCTAAATATTAGTCTGTTTTTATCAGATTGAAACAATGCATGCCTTAATAATTTGTCCTTTGTCTTTACACACAACATGGTCCAGGATATATCACCCCACATTTACAACCTCTTAGTGACAAAGGTGGGAAGGGAGAGTCATCTGCATTTCTTGTTCTTTCCTTGCAGTCACATATAGACACACAAACTCCCGCACCCTCTAAGCATGAAAGCAAAAAAAGCACCTGAACTTCTGGATGACCTCCTTTAGGTGTTTTTACAGCTCCACGGCTGCCCTCGGTCTCATATTGAGCTCTGTGGTGAGATCTGGGCTGTTGTAGGATCATTAGATCATACTGACTGTACTGAGAGGGCAATTCCCACTCTAAAGGGGGAAGTGGGGCCACAGAGAGGCCGCTGGGAAAAGGAGAGACAAAGGCAATAAGAGGGAAAAATGTAGGGGATGACAAAAAAATTTCAGCTACATACTTTTAAATTAATTTTTACCAAAATTTGTTTTATAGTTTTCATTTAATGTTTTTTTTTTCATTTAATACTCAGTTATTTAATGTGCTATATTTGTGCTTATATATGAGCTTATTTGAAACACACAAACTGTCTATAAGTAATAAGAGAGGACAAACAACACACCTGAATGCTACATGATGAGCTGGATGAGGAGAAGACCACACAGTTGGAAGCATATAGAAGGTCTCACACTTGACCTCAGCTTCACCCCTGCCAGTCCTCTCCTGCTCAGTGGCCCAGTCATACCTCTCTCCATACACACAGTCCTGTCCCTGGGCCTGTGTATGTGCACTTCGCACCATTGCGGAAGGTGCTGCTCTGGACACACTGGAGACAAAGCTCCAGTCCTCCTCCAGGCCTGGGGAGGGGGTCTGAACTTGGGCCTGCAACTCAGCTTGAGCCTGGTTTTGATGCAGGTAGTAGGACCCCTGCTGCTCATGGGGCGAAGGGCTGGGGCTGGGGCTCCGGGAGCGCTGCTTGACAGGAGTTGCTCCCTGACAGGAGTGAAACTGGTCATAGGCACGCTTTCCATGTGGTGAGGCAGAGCGGGAGCGCTGATGAGGAAGTGTTGTGGAGGTACGTTGGTGTTGTGGTAGCAGAAAGGTTTCATCGGTGACACTGTTGTGAGGTGAGGCTCCTGGAGAGGAGTGTGCAGAAGAAGTGTAGATGCCTTGGAGGCCTGGGCAGAGGTCTAAGGCGGACAAGCCCATGCTACAGCCACCTCCGTTGGAAGGGGAGACACATGGTGATGCCACAGGGGAATATGCCTCTGCTGGCCATCCTGTAGAGGAGTTACTGCTGGCAGGGCTCACACACTCCCTGTAAGCTCCCAGTGCTTTGGTGCCAGGGCTGGGCTCCAGGGTCTGAGAGCTGAGGGAGTCACCTGAGAGAGTGATCTCAATCCTGGGGCTTGGAGCAGGGATGTTCCCTGCTCTCGATACCAGCCCCAGGGAGTCAAACACAGCCTCGGACAGGGTTTCTGTGGTGGGGCTGTGAGAGGAGGGCTTCTGGCTGGTGGCTGGCTGGTTGGAGGTGGGGATGTACAGACTGTCATGGTCAGCCACCAGCAGAGGAGTCTGACTGTTGTCCTGAAGGAGAGCACCTGGATCATCTGTCAGTAACAGTAGCAAGGATTATTTGTGTACACGTTCAAACTATTACCACCAGCTTAAAGACTTAACGACCCCCTCCACACAAGACGACTCTTCTGTAAGTTGCATTGCACCATAATTGACTTTTAAACTACTTGTGATGTGACTAAATCATGCTAGGTAGTACAAGTCTTAAACTCAGATAACATTCCTCCTTCAGCAGATAAATGTGAAAACAACCTTTTAGGTGTCAAACTCAGCACACACATCATTCTGCACAGTGGTGCTAAATTCAGATTCACTGTGAAATCTACAATTTCCATCTTTACAACTCTGAGTTATGCAGAGCTAGGCAGTCCCTTCTCTCTAGTATCATCAATAAAATATTAATAACACTCATGCTCACTGCTGATAGGTTGCAGCCACCCTGAGTTCCTGTCAGCTAGAAAATGTAATGAGTTTGCACATTTTTTCATTACAAATTTGAAAATATCAAAGTTTTGCATCCACTGTATGAAAAGGTGCTATACAAATAAGCTTGCCTTTCCTCAAACATCCAAAATAATTTTCTATCTAAGCAAAACATACTTTTGGGTGGATGGGGGCTTTAGATTTGAACTCTTCTTAACTGTTAACTGGGTGATGCTAAAACACTAAGAAATTATCACGATGTAACTATAAAGGAGATATTACATTAATTTTAAATAAGAGCAAAATAGTCACTGCATACATACCTCTGTCAGAGCCGACAGGAAAATCTTCCCCAGATGGATTATACAGAAACAAGTCGGAAAAGTCCAGCTCCTCCTGACTTATGTCTTGACCAAGGCCCTCGCTAAGTCCCAGACCTCCAGATGTCATCTCCAGCTTTGACTGTATGGATTTTGTTCGACAAGAGTAGTCTATCTGTTGTAATAACTTTCGAACTCAGCAACTAATTTAAGCTGCGTGTAAAGCGCAAACAATTAAGAAAACGGGTGGAGCTGCAGTTTCCCCCTCTACGATAAGTTCAAAATATTAGCAGCGACTCAAATACAGCATCCAACACCGCAACATGAAAAAACGAGCGGCGACAGACGCTTCCTGTCACTGCTGATGACAAGCAGAGACGAGGTGCGTACCTACCTCTGTGTGTGCGTGGGTGTGTGTTCTTGTACTTGCTATATAGTGAAACTGCTTTTCGATGGTTAAGACTTGGTTTTAGGTTTCAGGCTAGAATTAGGTTTACAGCAGATTAGGGTTGGGGGTAGGCATTTAGTTCTGATGGTTAAGGTTAGTGTAAGGGATGATGAGTGTCCTCACAAAGATAGAAGTACAAGTGTGTGCGTGCCTTTGTATTGCTTACATTATGGGGAACCAAACCTGTTAACACACTCCCATTGTGGGGACTGAATTTTAGGGTGGCAACCGGGTTTAAGGTTAGGTGTTAGGGTCAGGGTTAGATGACTAGTGCTTATGGTTAAGTTTAGGATAAGTCTACAGGAAAAGAATGTAAGTCAATGTAAAGTCTTCACAAGGAATGAAAACACAGCGTGTGTGTGTGTGTGTGTGTGTGTGTGTGTGTGTGTGTGTGTGTGTGTGTGTGTGTGTGTGTGTGTGTGTGTGAGAGAGAGAGAGAGCGCAGCTCACACAACCTCCAAACACAGACCTCATTTCCACCTGTGTGAGTCAAGTAGGGCGATCGTACATATAATTAAATATAGAGTACTAGAGGCTAAATATACAGTAGTCTGCTCTGCCTGGTAAATTGTATTGATATCAAATCATAGAGGCCCACTCCACCATCAGAACACTGAATACATACACTATGATTAAGTCTCAATTTCAAAAATTGCTAATGGAACCAATCCTATGACCATTAGGAGACTTTTTCTTTCCTGATTCCTTGTAGTAATATTTATTTTTTTTTTTTTACTGGTCTTTTATGTCATATGCACATTATTATTTGTGCAGTTAGTATGTTTGTTGTATGCTCTGACTTAAATGTTGTGTAATATTTCCTATATTTGAATCAATTATCTAGTTAAATGTTCTTATTTGTGATTTTATTAAACCTATTTTAAGATGTTATAAAAGTAGGTGCAGGCAGCTGTTGGCCACTGAATGGCGGTAGTGTGCAAGTCCCATCTTCATCCAAGTTCTGTTGCATTAAAGGGTGAGTTCAACCAAATTTAAAAATTTTATCAGGTAGGTAGGTACTTTAGATACTCTATTGATCCCACAGTGGGGAAATTTTTGAAAACAGCTAACTCCCCGTCGGGGAATTGAACCCCGGTCTCCCGCGTGACAGGCGGGGATACTCACCACTATACTAACGAGGAGCTGACTTTGGTGCTTTGTATACAGTATTTGGGTGTTGTGGCATCTAGACAATAGAGATGTGAGACATTTCTCAATAAGATTTCTGACTACAAGACAGGTGAATATTGGTCAGTCACCTTCAGTACTTTCTACATCGTTATAATACTTAAATTAAAACTGTATTTCTGTAATGTCATTTAATTTACTTATCCTAACAAGAGTTAGGATGCCATTTGACGACTGTGTCGCCTCCCACAAAGACAACATCATCCTGAAGCTCTCGGATGACACCGCAGTGATAGGTCGCATCACTGGCGGGGACGAAGCAGCCTACAGGAGGGAGGTGGCCAGTCTGGTGTCATGGTGCAAGGACAATAATCTCAGCCTCAACACGGACAAGATGAAGGAGATGATAGTGGACATGAGGAAAGAGAGGAGATCTCATCAGCCGCTGTTCATCCGGGGGCTCGAAGTAGAGAGGGTGAGCAGCTTCAAATACCTGGGCGTCCACATCAGTGAGGACCTCTCTTGGACACTTAACACCACACAGCTGGTCAAGAAGGCCCAACGGTGCCTGTACTTCCTGAGGAGGCTGAGGAGGTTTGACATGTCGCCTAGGATCCTCAGCAACTTCTACAGCTGCATCATTGAGAGCATCTTGACCAGCTGCATCACTGTCTGGTATGGCAGCACTACTGCTATGAACCGCAAGCACCTGCAGAGAATAGTAAAGACTGTGGAGAAGCTCACCAGGACTCCACTGCCCTCTCTGCAGAGCATTTACCACCGCAGGGTGCATAGGAAAGCTGCCTCCATCCTCAAAGATCCCACCCACCCCCAGCACGGACTGTTCACTTCTCTGTCCTCTGGTCGGAGGTTCAGAAGTGTGAAATGCAGGACCACTAGACTGAAAAACTCTTTCTTTCCCTCTGCCATCAGACTACTAAACAGCTGAGGAGTTTATTACAGGAAATACGTCATGTACTGTCGACCTGTACTGTTTACATTGTCAGTTTGCACATGCATAATTGCACATTGACTGTTGACTGCTGCACATGCTGCTCCCATGCAGCATACATTCTCTGTTTTATTCTTTTATTATATTGCTGCACACACACATATGGGAAATTTAGAGTCACAAATCAAGCTAAGCTGCATGATGTTTTTGGACTATGGAAGGAACCCAGAGTGAACCCACGCAAGCACGGGGAGAACATGGAAACTCCACATAGAAAGGCATTGGCTCGAACCCAGAACATTCTTGCTGAGAGGCAACAGAGCTAATCACTGCATCACTATGCTACCTTTTACTTCATTTATCACATAATAAATTACTTAATTGTATGGTACTGTATCTTGAATGGATGACACGCACACATATAGAAAGCCTTGGTGAAGACTGGCTCTGTAGTGATTAAACTACTGCTCTTATAAATCAGGGGTTTTGAGTTTAATCCCAGCTAAAGGCTCAGTGACTGTTAAATTCTAGCACATGCATACTGTTAATGCTAATAACAAGATCAAAGTGTTGTTCCCAGCAATAGTCACCATGACTGCAGATTTGGCCTGTAATAATCCAGTACCAAGCCAAAGCACAGCTGGTCCAAAAGCTTAGTTAGAAAAACAGAGTTTCTCAACTTTTATAGCAATGCACAGGTTTGAAAAATAAACACAGGTTGTTTTTCTTTAACACATTTATTAATGTAGCGTTGTCAGTGAATAAAATATCTCTACATACAACCATGTATGTTATTACAATAATATTATAGCACTTTATATACATAAAGAAAAATAAACATGTATTTTATGTTGACCTTTATATGCAGGTTATTAAACAAGGAAAAGCAGAAAAATAATACTTTGACACCTATATACACATCTGAGGTGAGAACATTAAATTAAGATTTGAGGACAGCTGCCTTCAATTTACAACAACTGGCATTTTGGTCAGTCATTAATAGTCATTAGTAATAGTTTTAAATAGGTTTGAGGTATTTATGGTAGGATTACATATATAATAATTGTTCTGTCCTTTTGTTCTATTTACAGAGCAGCAATACAGGGAGTCACTGGACCATTGAGGCCATGGCAACAGAGGTATCATCTTTCTGTCACTGCATCCTGAAGAGCTGAATATGGCACCTGAGAGGACAGGTGAGGCAAAACAATTAGTGTGTAAAAAAACAATTAGTGTCAACACAGTCTTGATAACTTTCAGTGGTTACAGTGAATGAGGCAGATAGAACTCAAGAAAGAAATATCAGACTTATTTTCAAGCCTAAGTCTGATACGGAATCTGATATTTATCAGAAATACCAGATTTAAATAGTTCATATAAGTCTGATATTTCCACAGTGATGATTTTCCACAATGTGGACAATAAAGTTTATATATAAAATACTTTTGGAAATACACTTAATCACTTTTATTTTGAGAGTTAGATGAAAATATTGATATCACTTTCAGTTCTGTAGGCTAGATATGAAGCAACAGGTATCAGGCAGTTAGCTTAGCTTAGCAGAAAGACTGGAAACAGGGGGAAACAACTAGCATGACTCTGGCCAAAAGCCACAAAATTTGCAGCACCTCTAAATGTCAAATGTACATGTTGTATCTAATTTAGTTAATTAAACAGTTCACACACTGCTCAAGTGTGGTTTAAGTATAAAAGTGATAATTTGCAGTTTTGGGGGTGTTATGTTTTGGACTGTTCTTGGCTGTAAAGACACCATGAATCTTCTCACCTAACTTTTGGCAAGAAAGAGAAAAAGTGTATTTCACAAACCTTTGTCAAACTTTTCTGTAAAGACAAAAAATTAAATATAGAGATAAAAAAAATCCAGGTTTTCTTCCTACCTCATCTCCTGATGAAGGCAACCGGCAGTTCTCTGTTGGGAACCAAAAGTCCTGAATGTATTACATCGAGAGGCTCATTATCTGTGGCCACAATCTCAAAGTCTCTGACCAGCTATAAGAGAGACAAGCGGAACTGGATTTTAACAGTCAGTGACGGCAGAGTCTGGATCTTTATAAGTCCCAGTTGAACCATTCATACACTGGTTTAATGTGATTGATAACTCAGTTTGACTGAACTGAAGTGAGTTGAGCTGAACTTCATCTGATCTTACCCAGCACATGGCCAGTTGCAGCTGCAGCTCTGCCAGGCGCCGGCCAATGCACATCCTCTTTCCAATGCCAAAGGGAACATGGGCAAATGGGTTGATGGTGTAATTCTCCCGCAGCCAGCGCTCAGGCTTGAACTGCTTCCCGTCATCAAAGTATTCCTCATTGGAGCTGATTGCATGGCTGTTTATCATTAAAACTGTCTGTAAATGGAGGAAAATGAGAAATAAACTGTTGGTTTCATAACTAAAAAAATCACACATAGAGAGTTGCTCATGTTTAAGTTAAGATAAACAAAATAAATTGTAACATATATTACAACTCAATAGCCCAATATGTCAGTAAGTGAATTAGTCAAACATTCTGCCATTCACATTGCATTACAGATAAATAAAAAAAATAAGGCAGAAAAATGGTATTAAGTAAAACAAAAATAATAAAAACAAACCATTTTAAATTGAGTTAAAATAAATAAAAATTTGATCAAATAAATAGGATACAATGACATGGAAAATATACGAGAATAAACAATAAAGACATTATTACTGCCGAATTGCAGACACTATTAGAGATGCTCCATCCAGGCATCAATAAAATGTAAATTAATACAACATAATCCTCTCATGTCAGGTGTACAGCAGCTAAGAACTAAGCCACTTACTCCTTTGGGAATGGCATAATCTCCCAACACGGTGTCTTCGTCCAAGGTCCTGCTGGTGAATGGAACTGATGGCGATAACCTGGAAGAAATTGAGAAAAAAGCACATGGGAACATGGCGTCAGTGATGGTACAGTACAGTAAAGACAAGTTGTTAAACATACACTTATGTTTTCCACAGTGCAAGAAGATGTGGGATATAATTATACACATTCCCTGGGTGATGCGGTGATGATATTTTCCTTAAATAAGAGGGTGCCCCTTAGAAGGGGCAGGTAGTGATAATGACCATGTGGTAGATGTTTATGAGGGGCCGCAGGTTGGTAAATAAAGAACATGGCCAAAGTTAGCATAAGAAGGCATAAGAAATTTAATTCTTAAAGTTATTGTTGATGATTCTTTTCAGAAGCATTTTTTGTTACATTTCTTGAATTTAATTTTTCATTATGATGACAATAAATACATTAAATGCACTGACAACATAGAGAAAAAAGTCTATGGCAGCAGCAGGCCTGAAAAAAGGCTGACAGGTAATTTTCAACTCAAGCAAAATTACTGAACGGCCTACCTGCCTGTCAGCCTACTTCCTATTTGCACGTACTCTGCCTTTGCATTCACTGCACAAGCCAAGACTCTCCCACAAGGTGTTGCTGACATGTTACTGCTCTGTTTTACAGCTAAAGTGAGCGAGCTCTGGCAGAGAAGGTTCCCATGGCAGCTTTTGGTCACAAATGGGGACCATAATTGAGAAAGTTACAACAAAAAAAAAGTGAACGCTGCAAGAGGTAAAACCACAATGAATTACCTCATAGACTCCTTGAGGCAGGCCTTGAGGTAGGGCATGCTCTTGATGTGCTGTCCACACGGATCCTGGTCGGGAGGCACCACCTCTCTAATCTCCTCCAGCAGCTTCCTCTGGGCGCCAGGGTTACGTGACAGGTTGAAAATAAACCACAGCATACTGTTGGCGGTCTGAGAATCGAAAACAGGGTGTAACACAGAGGGTGAGAGAGGGAGGAAGAGAGGAGATGTCACTTATTCTACATGTACACGTCAGCCTAATCCTGTAAATCTAATTTGTATCTTTTTAGCATAGCATACTACTCACTGTCTCAACTCCTCCGATCTGTAGCTCTGTGATGGCTGCATACAGCTCCTTCTTAGAGAGGCAGCTGTTTTGTAAGATGTCACCGATTGGGTCATCAGGAGCTCTGCAGGCGTTCCTCTTCAACTTCTTGTCTATGTAGACTTTAGCTGGGGAAACACAAAACAGTGAAGATATAAACATACTGTTTGGTGTTCAGCTAAAACTCACATTTGATTAGTTGTGATTTGCAGTTGCACAAGCTTCCATTTAGGAGGAATACACTAGTTATAAACACTTCTGTAAAAACGTGTCCATATTAACGTTGAACCATTTACATTGTATTCAGTAGGTACTGATCAAAAGTATACAAATCTTTGGGTTTTTGACTTGATGAAACAGTGATTTTAATCTTTCTTTTCCAGCTCTGTGAATTTTTTATTGGCATTTCTGACACTGTAAAACATGCACATAATGTGTAAAACTACATTTCTGCTTTTAAAGATCAGTATGATCTAAGTCATACTGAGACATAAGTTTATTTGAGCTGAGCGTCATATAAATGACACAATACAAGAAGTGAGTGACTGACAATCTGCTGTTTTCAAAAACACAGTAAACAAATTCAGAGGCACGGCCAGTAACGATCCCTGTTCAGCACTGGCCCACCCACATTGTTCCCTGGCCTGCCCGGCCGAGCTTCATCACGGGACTGAGAGTTCAGTGTTAAACATCTACTTCCTACACCTCCCAGTCCGCACAGGTAAGGGGCAGTTCCTTTCACTTAATTAATCACCACAGGTACCTCAGTCATGTTGTCTAATATTAATGTTGCTCTTAGCCTACTGTTAGTGGGGTAATTGGTTCTTGTACAAAATCTAAATTTTAGAGTTTCAACCAGGTTGCATTGTACGTAGACATGAGGGAGTGTGTGCTCTCTTAATTCAAACAATGCTTGACAGGGTGATTTCTTTTTCACCTTGGACTTCCCTTTACTGCTGAAATGTGTTAACAGCTGTTTGTGTATTTATGTTTTTTTGTGAGCTGGCCGTGATACTGACAAAACAATGGCGGTAGTGCATGAGAGACATTTGTCTTAATTAACATGCTCTGTTGATTATGTTTGTTTAAATGCCACTGTGTAATTAAAACATCAATTATATGGTTATGCCAGTGCATGAACTGCAAGGTGTCACACCAGTCCTGATTTAGAGTTTCAGGTGATCTTCTGCCCAGCGCCGTGCTGTAAGGACTATACAGCTCACCTGTTGCTGTTGCAAATAAATTTTAGGCTGCTAAAAAAGACAGGTTTTTGTTTACACTGTTGTGTGAAGCCTTGATAGGTTATGACCTGCTGGTTGAACATGGAGTTTTTAGAGGAAAAGAAGGCCTATCCACTTTTGAACTGGCCCACCCAAAATGCGATTTCTGTCTATGCCTCTGAACAAATTATAAAATTATCTCACTTACTCACACTTCCTACAAGTATTTTTGTGTTGAAAAGGTTGTCACCAAATGTCAGGAGTGTGTATTTATATGTTTGTGAAACAGAGGTTGTAGTCAAATAAACAGCACAACTGGTATCATCTTATGTCTCACCCCCACCTCCTACTAGTACAAATATTTGGCAGTCCTCTCTCTCAGGTCATGTAGTTTACTACAACTCAGGCTGCCATTTGCCCAGTGTGCCAAGTAAACAAAGTGCTGAGGCACCCGATTCTCACTCCCGCTCTCCTTCTGTTCTTGATTTATCATTTCAAGCTGGTTTTTTATGTCACTGAGGAGTGCAATTTAATCATGCTGTGCCCGTGTTTGTACCTGTGCTAAAAATACGATCCCACGCTGCTGTGTGGTCCTGCCATATTTTGGTGTTGAGGCTCTTGTGGAGCTCCACCGGCGTGACCATCATGATGCCAAACGTGCTCATCATCTACAAAGAGAAGCATATTAGTTGTTACATCGACTCATCACTCTCACTGAAAATCTTTAATGCAATCATTTTTAAAGTCTTGTTTGGTGTTGGCCCCACTGTCCTGTGAGACCTTTGTAAGCCTCCACTTATCATCTCTGAGTGTGGCTGATAGTGGGCGGCCCAGTAAATCCCAGTAAATACAACGAGTGTCAGTCTGAACTGCTGCACCGCTGGTTATAGTTCAGACTGACCTCAGCTGAGGTGAACCTGATGAACTACACAGTCTCTGTCAGACTCTGTGTCTTAGAGATCATCACATGTGTCCTCTGCTGCTACGAGAGAAATAAAAGGCGTACTCACTGTTTTCACAGCTGTGATGAAGTTCATGGCTTCCTCATTGACTTTCTCTTGCAACAGACCAAATCTTTTGTCATAGAGGATGAGGCAAATGGCTGAATGACAAGAAAAGCCAGTGTGAGCTAAATCAGTAAGACATTTCATTTGAACGTCATTTCATTTTCAATGTATAATGTCTATATACATATAAATTAGTTTATTATGTATTTTTAATGTAAAAAGGTCACAAAAATAACATTGCATAAAGAGACAAAATAAATGAATAGTAGAGCTGAAATGATTAGTTAACTAATCAATTAGTTGACTGGAAATTTGCTAGACAATATTTAAGGCATTTTTAAGCATAAATGCCAAACATTCTTTTATTCCAGCTTCTCAGCTTTAAAGATTTTCTGCTTATCTTTCACTTCAGATTCTAAATCTGTGGGTTTCAGACAAATAGTCTTAAAGACAACTGGTGGGGACATTAGAAAGTTGTGACTGCTATTTAATACTTTTACTGCTTTTTTAATACATAATTCTATGCGAAACATTCAGTCGAGTAGATTAATATAAGTCAATGAAATTAGCTGGACTTACTCTCAAATGACCATTTATTTAGTTCAAAGTACAAGTCTTCAATCTTCCCGTTTGCGTTTATTTTTCCAACTCTGTCAACGAAATCCACCAGCACCTGTTTTTGCAGACAAAACGTATCAGTCACAGGTCACGAACCAAAAACCAGTTGTGATTAGGTTTTGTGTATTAGTCTCACCTCGTTTATTTTACCATCGAGCTTCACCACCTCTGTCGGTTTCATGAGTTTCTGCTGAAAAGCGCTCCTCACTCTCTGCCAGTCTTTTCCCTCCCTGCAACAGTTTCAGTTTCATTCACTGAGCTTTAACATAAAACATTTCCCTCTGTCCTGTCGAACTGCGCTTATTTTCAGTATAAATAAGCGAGAAATCAAAAGCCAACTTACAGAATGAGGAGTCCGTAGGCCTCGTTTCTCATGTCTCTGTATGCTTTCCACGGTTTGATCTCTAGTCTCTGAGGGTAACTTCCCTCCTTCCTGTAGAGCGCCTCCAGCAAGCAAGGTGCGCCAATGTGCACCGACTCAAAGGAGCCCAGCTTCATCCGAAAAATCTTGCCGAATTTCTTGTGGTAATCAACCTGACAATATTTAGTTAGTGAGATATCACTCAGAGAAACCAGATATGCATTTCAAAACATTTTTGTTCATTCTTTCAAAATAATTTTTGCTGTGGCATTACTTAAAAAACAGACTATTCCCCTCATAAACACTGACAACTAGGAAAAAAAGGAATTTCACCGTACCAGCGCCTCATGTTGCCTTGTCAGACCTCCTCTCCTCAGGAGCTCAACCAGACTGCCGAGCAGGGGCCAGTTGGTGGGTCCTGGAATCGCGTCTAGACTGCGCGCTCTGTGAGGGCACCGCACAGCCTCCGCAGCATCCTTCTCCTCCAGGACGCACACTGAGGATGTTGGCTTGAAGTGCTGCAGCCCCACAGACTTCTTTTTCAGCAGCTGAACTATCTGAGGAACTTTCTGGATCTGTGCCCTCATCCTCAAATCTGTAGCTTGTTTAATAAACTAATGTTTGCTCTCTCAGCCCAGCTATTATCTTGGGAGTTTCTCGTTTCTTGGAAGTGTCACATCTTAGCGCAATATATACAGTAGCTGTCCCCTCGGTGTTTATTCTTGTCTTGCACCGAACCAATCAGGGGCCGATCCTGCATTGTGTTGGCCGTCGAGCCCACTATTCATTTAAGGATCTGAGGGATCGTATTACCCTAGATAGACCGAGGAAGTGCCCCCCCCCATAAATAAACACAATCACAACGGAGCGTGTGCTTGAACCTTGTTTCAGAGCGATCCGCGATTGGAAGAACCGAAACTTTGGCAAAGCAAATACTACTGCCACACATCTGCACCGTGGGCAAATATTTGACAGATTACAGGAGTGTGCGAGTGTTTGCTTTGTTTGTGTTTAGGGTGTGTGTGTTCGTTGTGAAGTGGTGGGGGTGGGGGGCTTGATAGTCTGAGCATTTTCAATGAAATTCTCATTTTTCAATGTTTATTATAATTATAGCCTAGATATTAAACAATTTAAAAAAGAAATGAGTTTGGCAGGTTGCTGCCCTGTTATTGTGGAAACTTTAATCGTCCTGTCAAACATGTCACTCATTTTTAATTTTATTCAAAGGTTTCGAGATCCTTCTGGAATGTTTGACATCAGATTTGAGCTTCCCAGAAATTTGTGAGTATAACACATCAGGAAAGCAGGCAGCTCCATAGTTTGACTTGAAACAAGCTTCTAATTTATTGTTTGACAGATTTTTATTTTTGGACAGTTTAGATGAGGTGATGGGTTTACCTGCAGGTGAATGCCTCTCTCTCAAAGCACGCATGCGCGTACACACACAGGCCGCCCCCTCAGAGTTGGCATGGCTTAAATAACATGTACAGGGGTCTGGTGTTCATTCATTCATTTTCTACCGCTTAGTCCCTGAACGGGGTCACAGGGGTGGCCGGAGCCAATCCCGGCCAGCAATCGGGCGAAGGCGGGGTACACCCTGGACAGGTCGCCAATCCATTGCAGGGCTAACACATAGACAAACAACCACACACACACACACACTCCTATGGGCAATTTAGAGACACCAATCAACCTAAGCGGCATGGCTTTGGACTGTGGGAGGAAGCCGGAGTACCCGGAGAGAACCCACGCAAGCACGGGGAGAACATGTAAACTCCACACAGAAAGGTCCCAGGTGGGGCCCGAACCCAGAACCGTCTCGCTGTGAGGCAACGCTAACCACTGTGCCACCGTGCTGCCAGGTCTGGTGTTGTTACCCTGTAAATGCCACAGGCTCTTGGTGGCATCAAAACAACCTTGAACCAATGTTTGCTATATGTTGGGGGTTGCCAGAGCCTCCCCAGGTAACACAAACACATCTACCACCCCTCCATTCCCCCCCAAAAAAGACACACACACCTTCAAACACACACAAGACTGACTGGCTCTTTCTATCTCTCTCAAACTCTGGACATGTCTGAATGTCTGACAGACCTGCAGTATCCGTCTAAAGCATGTTTGCATTGTGTATTTTTGTCAGCTGTTTCAGCTTCACTCCCTTGTTAGAATAATTTGAAGAAAATACACTCCCAGGATTTGCTTCCTTGCTGAGAGTTAAAGGAGAAGATCAATACCACTTTCACACAGCCAGCAGCCAGTCTGAAAAACAAGGTAACAGCTGGCCTGGCTTTGTCCAAAAACACCCAGATCCCATTTTGTTCTCTTGGTCTACACAAAACCAAAGTGTAAAACAAAAAGTTGAATTTTCTTATTGTGGGATTATTTCTTAGTGGAGTGTGGGTGAACATTAAAATTCATTATATTAGAGATAGGTTATATGATTTTATGAATCTTCATAAAAGTTAAAGGAGTGTTTAATCTTTGTCACAGCTCTTAAAGGAAAAGAACCTTTCTCTGAAAGAAAAAGGCCGGATTGACGCATTTTATATATACAAGTGTGGGGAAACCAGCTCAATGCAGCAGATAATAGAAGTAGAACAAGAACATCGTGTCCTGTCTGAGCCAATCATTTTGAGTGTATAATGTTGTTAGTCTGTGGCGTGACTTCAGGCTTCTCTGAACATTTACTTATCTGTCCCATAGTCACTCTTGTGACTGGAGATTTATCCTTTCTGGGTGTTTTCATTCATTCCTTTCTTTGATTTTTGCACAGGTTAAAATACTGACAGGTGTTTTGATTCCGTTGTCCATCTGGTTTATGTGAGTGAGGCTAGGCTAAATATCAGATACAGTGCAGTACAGTTCAACAGTCGTGCAAACTACATCTTCCAAAATGAGCATATTTGAATAAACACCTCTTTGCTGTTAAACAGTTAGAACAAAAACTGATCAGCTCCATGAAGCTTGGTCATGGCAGTAAATATACAAGTTATTCAGACGTATATAACTAAAAATATGAACCTTTCTTTATCACCATTACTGAACTGAATTAAAATTTAAATGGAACTACAAGTATCTAATATTACTAAAGCTAAAGAGTAACATTTTAAAAACGCACCGGTGAACATCAGACATGGCCATATTTGAAGAGTAAATGTACATTCATTTGGTGTTATTACCTTAAAAAAAGGTGAGAGCAGTAGGTTGTTGAGCAAGGTTTCATTTCAGGACATCAACCTTGCAATGTCCCAGTCTGTACTGGCAGTGTCGCCGAGAGCTGGCACTGGTGCAAGTCATAGAGAAAACATGTTTTCATGTGATGTTCTCTGTAGGCAAATAGTACTACGCAATACTCTCCTCTATGACCTTGTATAGAGTACGTTACTTAAGGTTTGATTGCAATAAATATATTTTTACAGTTACTTCATCAATGTCCTCAGTCACTTTTGATAATTTCATATTGTAAAAAAAAATCTGAAATACAAGAAACACTGTTGGTTTTAGTTTGTATGACCAATTATTTGCTAATCACTTTTATAGAAACTGCAATTTAGAATGAAAAAAAAATCACAATTGCATTTTACTGGTGAATGTGGGAAATGATTTTCTTTTTTGGAACCTTTTGTCTTTCATTTCATTTTTCTGTCTAGTTTGGTGAAGGTACAGTAAAGGCACAAAATACTTAAAAAAGACAGAACTCATGCAACTTCCAAATTAAATATCTGCATCCAGTGTCATCAGAAATCAAGCAGAATCTCTGTTGCCTTTGGTGCGTATGAACAAATAAGATTTTTAAGACAGTTTATGGAGACATTATTCATTTTACAAGAAATTGCAGTTGTGGAATTTATTAAAATAAAAATCCTAACTCTATTACACAGGTAAACACAACTAATTTAATTGACTTTTTCCTTTTTTGTAACTACGTTTTACTTCATTTTCCAAATTAGTTTGGTCATGGTGCAGAAACAAAACACAAAGGGGAGTGATTGTACCCATACAGGGAACATATAGTGGACTACATAATTAAATACTTGCATAGAGTCTAATCCAAAAAGGAAGGCAAACAATATGGTATGGATCAACATCTGTACAATAGTGAAACAATAAAAATCCTTTTAATCAGTTCTGTTCAGATCAACAAGTCTGGCATTAGAGATATTAATTTAAAAAAGCAAGATTTGATGAGAAAAAAGTGTTTCACAGTTCAAACACACAATAATAACTTGATAATGCTCTTTATTTGTTTAATTCTTCCTTGCTGCATCTAAATGGTAATGGTAGATTCTTAACCCACTAACACTCAGCTTGTCTCATCTTCTGGAATCACTTTGATTACTATTTACACAGTTTTCTGTTACTAACACTCAAATCAGTGGGGACTTTGTAGAGAGAGATAAGTGATGAACCGAGAGAGGGGGCAGCTGACCTTCTCAGGCAGTGGTGGCGTCATCAGCACGCAGGACAAGCAAACCTTATGACTCAAACTCACTCGTGTCTAAGACGACTTACAGGTCAGTGAGTTTGTTGATAGGTTGGAGGCTACTCCCTTATACAGGGTTGCAGGCGCAGGCAGAGGGGATCCAGTCCGGCATGCACACAGAGATGCACATGCAAGCACAAACACATGTGAGAGACTGCCATGCTCCTAGAAGCCACAGACAAGGAGATTAGCTGGGAGCCATAGTAGAGATGGAAATGCTTCATTCAGTCACATCATCCCACTTTTGGACTTTAGATTATGAGGTGCCCCCTCCCCTAAAATCCAGCAATTACTCTAAAAATGGAAATATGTAAACAGTGAAGGAGTAATGGTAAAAGAGCACCCCGATATGGCAGAGACTCTTGCATATTTGATAGAGATGTTCCTAAATAGTGTCAACAGTGTAGGTGTTACGGGTACCGGGACCACATAGGCAAAAGATTTCTCCTCACTGTTAAACGATGTTTTCTGTCATTCAGCCTTTCACCCCTGAGTTTTTCAGCGCATCCTGATTTGTTATATATTCTGTGTGGCCTTCATTGCACATTACATACTGTAACTTGACATCAAACCAATGTTAACGTCATGAAACATAAAGATTTGTAGCACTAACAGACAAGGTTTTGTTTATTTGATGAGTCTCACAACAGCCTATAGATTATTGACTCTGGCCTGAAAGTAGGTCATTCCTATTGATAAAGATGACTGAGAAGGGCTGTAGCTGCAGCTCGTAAGGAAGAAGATCTGCATGAACCCTCTGACCTCCTCCCATAAACCGAGACTCCTCCTGGCTGCATTCAGCACCGTGGAGGGGAAAGGCTGTTTTTATTGTCTGGTTCAGGATTCCCTGGATGGTGGAGGACTCACCCCCCTCCTCACAGACAGCAACAAGCTGAAGGAATGGTGAGCGCTGGGGCAGAAGTGAGGCCAGAGGCTTCAGAATCAGCTTTAGTGGCCAATAAATTTGACTTCGGTACAGTGGCTTTCAATGTGCTTCCATAAGACAACAAGGAAAAATAGTGCATTTACGGTAAATAGGAAACAAAGGAAACAAAGGCAGCACTAAGCACCAGCAAAGTTGCATATGAGGTCAGAAATTTCATTCCTATTAAAAAGAAACTGAGAAGAGCTCATTGAAAATTCAGTATCTGTGTGATTTTAGTATCATGTCATAAATTTTGATGAGATTAGATTAGTTAGGTGAGTATAACTGAAGAGAACTAGAGAGAGTACAGTTAACAAAGGTCAGTGAACTCAATGAACTAGTGGGAAAATTCGACTTGACAGTTTCCATGAAATGATTATTTGTTAAACATACATTAAAACGTCCCAGAGGCATACTCCTATTTTGAGATGTATAGACTAATACAGCATGTTTAGTAGCAGGAGTGAAGACCTTCACTTTAAATCTGAGGTAACGGCCCACAGACCAGATGTGGATTTTTAAGTATGCTAGCAGCATTGCCTTGGTGATAGTGTTAGTCGGTCCACCACATTCATCCAGAACGTGGACATACAAGCTGTAAACAAAGCAGCTCTCATTCACAACAGCTGCTGTTTATTGCTGCTTCTAATCAAGCATATGTCTGATAAGAAGTTGCAAATAACTGTGCCGTTCTCTGCCCTTGGCCCTTTGGTTATGAAAGAAGACAGGAGGTTATGGAGGTGAAAAACAAAAAGAAACTGTACTAAATGGGTGAAGTCATGGATACTGCAGTGACAGGCTGAAGGGGCTTTCCCGAGCCGTTCGCTTCTCATGCACTGATTCATTTAGCTGAACAGCCAATCAGGGTGGTCTCTCTGGCCGATGAGGTCCACCACCCATTCAACATGCCAATTCAGCCAAAAAGCTGCCAACGGGGTCTGACTAGTGCTAACAGTGCAGGACACAGCTGGAAGATGAGGGCAAAAAGTGCTCACCAACGGCCCGAAGGTGGCTGATAGCCGACCATTGGCTTGCTCTGTCACAAGATTGCCTTAGATGGATTGCCAGAGCCAGTTAGAACATGAATGTCCAACTTTTTCTCAAGAAGCACCAGCAGGTCAAAGTTTTGTTAAGTGAAATATCTCAAAATGTACAAGATTTCCATGCTGCCCTAACAGTGACTTTAGGGATCAACTGATTTTTCATCTAGGGCCACCATGAGGTTTACATTTGCAGCTTTGAGTGAAATCATACTGTTGGCTATAAACAAGTTGTGAGGTGATTAAGTGTCCAGAACAGATTCAACCACATCATAAGGTCCTGTGCCACTAATCTGACTGTGGCTGGGGAAAAAAAAGGTGTTATGGAAATGGGCCTTATGTGTTGTGATGCTCACTGGTCTGTGGTGCCTTAGGCTGTAATCGGAGTTTCTCTACCTGATCAGAGCACGAGCTGGGTGATGTTTATCTCTACAGGTGCTCTGTACTTTTCTCCTGCAGTGCTGTGTGTAGATGGCATCCATGGAGGGAAGGTCAGAGCCAATGACCTTCTCTGCCATCCTGATGACTTTTTGAAGTGATTTTCTCTCAGCCAGGGTGGTGTTACCAAACCACACCATAATGCCACTGGTGAGGACACTCTCAATAAGTCCTCTGTATGCCTGGGTAAGGGACTGGCATCTGAGTCTGGCCCTCTTTAGCAATCTGATGAAATGCAGCCACTGCTGTGCTTTTTTCACTGTTGTTGCAGTGATTTTGGTCCAGCTGAGATTTTCAGAAATAAGAAGGCCTAAGAATTTATAGCTGTCAGTCGCTCCACCTCAGTCCCTTTGATGGCAAGGGCCTGAAGATGGGGTGGGGGATGGGGTGGTCTATTGTCAGTTCTTTAGTTTCAAAATGTCCTCTCCATAAACTGATTTTGTGGACCAACTCCCTGTATGATGACTCATCATCTCCTAATGAGGCCAGCTGTGTAATCAGCATGTTTGATAATGATATTGTTATCATGAGTGGAAACACAGTCATTTGTGTACAAAAAGAAGAGTTTGGGGCTGGGGCAGCACCCCTGGGGGGCTCCTGTGCTGCGTGCAAGCTCAGGAGAGACTTTGTTTCCCATCCTCACCACCTATGGTTTATCTGTAAGGAAATCCAGAATCCAGTTACAGTTTGATGTCAGTACTCCAAGGTCTGCCAACTTTATGATTGGCTTTATTGGCCTGATCGTATTGAAGGCAGAACTGTAATCCAGGTGTTCTGATATAGAGTGTAATGCCAGAGCTGCTGCATTGTCCACTGATCTGATTGAACGATAGGCAAATTGTAGGCACTCTAGTATATTTAGAACCACAGTGTTTATTGAGTGAAGAACCTGCTTCTCCAAACACTTCATGACAACCATTGTAAGTGCCACAAGTCATTCATTGCGGTTCTGTATATTCCCTTAGGAAGTGGTACTGTAACAGATGCCTTAAAGATCCATGGGAGTGTGAAAAAGAGAAGTTAAAAATATCTGTGTACACCTCTGCCAGCTCTTCAGCATAGGCCTTAAGGACTTGGTGCCACTTCGTCTGGTCCGGTAGCCTTGCAGGAGATCACCTGCTTCAGAGCCCTGAGGACCTGTGTGTTTGTCAGTGAGTGCAATGAGTGCAGTAGTATCTGACTAGATCAATGGCTGCAACTAAGCACTAGTTTTCTGTTGTTTTCTCTTGATATTACCTAACTGAGTGCAATGTGGCCCATTCAGCAAAATCCTAATGTGAGATTATGAGAATGCTGTAATGTCAATTTAATCGCAGTTTATTTAAAATGATTGTATATAATTACACTATTTTTATTAGACATATTGTTTAGCGTCCTCCACATGCAATATAAAAATCTAAGTGATCAAAAATAGATATTACACTATGATTACTCTGCAACAGCTGTGTCACTGTCGCTGCAATGACCCCAGTCAACTCGTTGATTACATCGTTGGGACACACACACTCGTACTCTTTGACCTCTCAGCTGACCTGAGCCTTAGAGGTAAAGTTGTTAAAGTTTGACCCCCAGATACAATGTATCCCCATGGCCCCATCAACTCATCGCCCTGCCTCTGTTATCTTATCATTATAAACAGGAGCTCTGAGTGGATGTCATCATGAACCAATGTCCTGTCAGCCTGCGTGCTGGTTGGCATTTAAAGAAGGCAGTGCATAGCAGCACAGGGAGACGTTTGCACAATAAAATTCACACCACATTTGGCACCCAATGGACAAACATGTCTCAGATTGCCTTATTTGAGCTTCATGGTTGTTTGAGAATAAAGACATCATTCCTCCAGCTGGCCCTGATTACCACTGAGGTGCACAATACAGGTACCCATAAGGGATCCACAAATGTGAATGTGTAACTATGATTAAGTTTCCTGAAATCACAATTTACTGTTCGCTATTGAGTGAATTACTTAGCGTGCATTATATAGGGAGCAGTGAATGAGAGAACAGGGAGTGATTTCAGACACTGTTCTTTCACTTCAGTCTGGACTTCTTTGTTTAACCCGTTGCCCCAGTAACCACGACAGATACACAGATGGATGAATTATGCTAATATTTGCTAATGAGCACTTCACACAAAGTACAACTGAGACGGATGGGATTGTTTTTAAATTTGCTTTTATTTAGTCATTAACAAAAGTACTGGACAGTGTTTTTTCCTTATTGTGGCACTAGATACAGTAAGAATTAAGAGATCATCTAAATTATTACATTTGAGGAGAACACAATTGTCTGGACCAATATTCATGCCAATGTTTTCAAGTGTTTCCTTCTGAAGCATAAATATCAACGTCATGGCAGCACTAGAGGAATCAAAAGTCATCAGATCTTCTGCACACCTTGGGTATCTGTACCATATTTCACAGCAGTCTATGTGGTAGCCAAAGCGGTAGCCCAAATGAGAGAGCCCCACCAGTAGTGTGGTTAAGAATGGATGTGTTACTAATTAGTTACTTGCATAGGAAATTAGCTCATTTATGAATCTGGGGAATATTAATAAAAGTTATTAGAAGACAGATTTACAGGGTCAACAGGTAGAATACAAAATTTCTCTCGGTAGCTTTCATAGACGTTGTTTTCCATAACTTTTAAGGAAATTTGTGAAACTAGAAAGCTGTGCATTATTATTGCTGATATGAAATGCTGAGATTAAAATGAGACCAGGAACTACATGTGTATTTCTAATGTGCTGTTGAGAGATAAATTTATTGTCCTATCATCATTTCCCTGTCTCTTATCTCTTGTTACAATAATGAAAACTTTCAAGATCAGGACCTAGATGCCAAATCATTTCTATAAACTGTTCATACCCGACATACTACTAGGTTTATTCCACATGAGCTGGCTGACAGGACTGAAGGGAATATTTAATGATTCCCCTCCTCCCCCATATGCTATCATTTGTTATTTAAAGAGTACGGTATGTGCTGGGACATGAAACGTGTGCATACCATCTCCTTCACGGTGTTGTTTTCTACAGAATGTTGGGACGTTCTGTACTCATTTATTTCACATCTGTTACAACAATAACCAGAGCAGGGAAGAGCTCTTACGCACACTTCCAGGAAAAGCTGTATCTTCATGTCTGCAAGACATGTGGCATGTGTTACGGTTCATTCAAACAGGGTCTTTTTGGGGAATAGGCAAACAGATGTAACGCACCCCCTCATTCATCGTGTGAAAAACATTCCTGAGCAAACAGTAACATGTCATGTTTCACTGGGAAAAGAACTTCACCGCTCGATGAAGTAGTAAACACAAGGAGAGAAACTCGGAAATGGGAATAGCACCATCAAAACAAGCATGCTGAGAAAGTGCAGTAGGTCAAACTGGATTCCCACTAGCATCCAGACACTCTTACTGGAAATGTGTGTGTGTGTGTGTGTGTTTAGAGGGGGTGGGGTATTCACATGTGGGTAAAAATTAAAACAGAACAAGTTATTTTTTGCAGAAATGAGCTGAGCAAGGCACTTTTGATCACTCTTCATGAAGATTTACTGGGTTAATCGATAGGGGAGATGTGAGGGAGATTGTCACAGGTGTGATCATGTACAGTCAGAACTTCTTAGGATGTGTTGTCTGACCATGAAAGTGACCATGATGGAGAGGAGGGAGATGTTATGCCATTTAAAACTGTGATAAGACAAGGGAAACAATTTCAGACAGAGAATGTATATAAAGTTCTTTTACAGTTAAATAACTGTAGCCATCAGCAGCAGGAGTGGGCACTACTTTAGGATTTTCAGACATCACTGAGGGTGCCACCAAGAGCAAGCACTGATTCTTATATTTGTCTTGATTGGTTGATACACCACATTGGTCCACACAAATATCTCAACAACTGCCAGACGGATTACCATGAAATTTGGTATCCATATCGATGCTTCCCAGAGTATGAATCCTAATGGTTCCTGATGATCTTTTGACTTTTCCTCTGGTGTCACCGGCTGGTCACGATCTTCTCTTATTTAGTGAAAACACCTATTACCAGAGACATGAAGGTTGGTAGACACGTGACTTTTCATAACTGAGTTAAAAGTGTGATGAGGCAGCCTTCATCCTGTTTCTGATTTGTTTGTTTGTAACTTTCTAAATGTTAAATTATCTCTGGTTTATTTTGAGCCTTACAGTTTTTTTTGTTTCTATTCTCTGTTGGGGCAGCACGGTGGCGTGGTGGTTAGTGCTGTTGCCTCACAGCGAGAAGGTTGCGGGTTTGCGACCTTTCTGTGCGGAGTTTGTGTGTTCTCCCCGTGCTTGCGTGGGTTCATTCTGGGTACTCCGGCTTCCTCCCACTGTCCAAAGACATGTGCCTTAGGTTGATTGGTGACTCTAAATTTCCCTTAGGAGTGTATGCGTGAGTGGTTGTTTGTCTGCATGTCGACCCTGTGATGGACTGGCGGCCTGTCCAGGGTGGACCCTGCCTTTGCCCGATTGCTGGCTGCAATTGGCTCCAGTGACCCCGTTTGGGACTGAGCAGTATAGAAAATGAATGAGTGTTGCTGTTATTACTATACTTTAAATGTTTTATCTGTCCCTTCCACTGCAAATGATTTTGTACCTCTTTCTTAAAAGGTTTTTTTTTATATAGAAATACAGTTAATAAACCAAATTCTCCCTTGCTAGCTGAAGGTCTGTGCATGGCTGTGCTGTTTGTCATGCTACACACAAGTGCCAACCCAAACCATACATGCACGTTTAACACGTGCAGATTTTCTGTGTGACTGTATTTGTGATTCTGCACAATTCTCAGCTGTTATCCGGGCATTTTGTCTTTTCCTTGTTTTTTTTTTTCAATAATCTTCACACATTTACAAAGTCTGATGTGTTTTCAACCAGCTCATCACACATGTTGGTGGTTACAACACCTGACTTTGACGCCTGAGCTCAGGCCTTGTGGATGCTGCATGTTGATCTTGCAGAGAGACGAACCCCCAAGGTCATCCAGTTTAATCGAAAAAGGGGTTTAAAAACAGTTTACCACTGTCTGGCAGTGCTGTTTTGGAAAGCACAGCAGTATATTAACCCTTGTTTTTTACGCTCTGTGTTTTGTGTGTGTGTGTGTGTGTGTGTGTGTGTGTGTGTGAGCGTGTGTGAGCGCGTGTGACAAGGTAAGAAGAACACAGAGACTCTGCTCTGTTATGAGCTGTACAACCGAGGTGAGATATTTGTTGGAAAGGGGCCAATGTGTTGGGTTCAGAGGGTTCCTGTGTACTGCGCTCTGAACTCTTGCAACCCCAGAGTGTGTATGTGTGTGTAAGGGGTGAAAGAGGTGGCGGTGGTAGGTAAACGAATGAATAAGCTAAAAAACATGCACTGATTGACCTTGCCTGGGCCAAGAGGGGGAAAGTGATGCCCTGACCCCTACCCCACCCACACACACACACACACACACACACACACACACACTTTGCCTATGGGCAACATTTATTTGCTTTAATGTGACAATGTAACATGCGGTACCTTTGGCTTTGAAACATCTTTAACCTCCATAAACCCACCAGGAGAGCGCTCATATGCCTGAATTATTTGCAAATGTTCATACAAAGTGACTGGCAGCAGCTATTTATATCACAAACAGCACATGCAGTTTAATACACACAGAAACTTTTATTTTATTATTGCTTTTATTATTATGGATGCACACAAATACAGCATTAGAATTTATTTAACAGAATATATAATAACTACAGGACAATATTTACCTACAAATAGGACACTCAAGCCAAGAGAGAAAGAAATGAGTATTTTCATCAGTGTTCCACTAAATGTCCTCGTTCCTGCACAGTCATAATAATTTGATAACATCTTCTTTGTTATCAAGAGCTGATGAATTCATGCAAGCATATAATGGATATGCTGAGACTCAGTAGTAGACAAGGTTTTTCTTAAAAAAAACATAAATACCAACCATTTAAAACTATTTCATTAAGAGTAAATGTCCTAGATTCACATACACAAATATCAATAAATATATCATAGCTAAAAATTCTTTTGGCAACACAACTTGTAAATGATCATATGTGACATGATCAGATTGTTTATGTTAATGCATCAACACACAAATAGTATTTTCCTATTTAACCTTTGATGAGCTGATCATTCACTGCTTCATGGTGACTCACTGGTGGTCTGCCTGTAGGTCTCCAGCCCAAGGCAAGATTGAGTTAACGCGCACATTCTGCACAATATGACTACGAAATCCATAAAATTTGCATAAGAGTTTACATAGTTGGAAAATAAAAGTCTCACCATCAAGAGTTCACGAGATTTGTCTAAAACGAGCTGCTTCTGCACAGATGTACAACAACATAGATAGACCTCGTTTTTTGAGCTTTCAGTCGTGTTTAAGATGATAATTCATTGTTGAAACATTGTAGATAAGTCAGAAAACACAGACAAGAATTCCATGGGCTCTTTAATGGAGAAAGGCTGTAATCCAAATGAATCTTTATTCCCTCATTAAAACCAGCCAGGGATTTACTTTAATGCTCTAACTGGGAGTAAACCACACTGAATAACGGTTTTCAGTTTCACTCACTAAATAATTTTGCACTTTTTATCTTTCTCCCTCCTCAAATCTTAGCTCTACATTATAATTTTAACAGAAAACAAATAGCTTTTATGTCACAACTCATCTGTGCATTGATAACAACAGCAATCCCCAGATCTCAACCAGTAACTTAGAGCTGAAATAATAAGTATATTAATCAATGAGTTTCTTGACAGAAAATGATCTGGCGACAATAATAAGAAATGAATCTTTTGATTTGTGTTTTAAGCAAAAGCCAAAAATTAACTTTTTTTTTTACTGTTTTTTGGACACTTTATGCACAGAGCTGATTATTAAAGATAATACCTGTCAGATGTATAAATAATAAAAATAATTGTTACTTGCAACCTTACAGCTCTCGTATATGCATGATGAATTAATACAACCTGTAGGATTCACAGACACATTGGAAGCCATGTGAAAAAACACCACTTTACAACAAATGAGAACAATATAAACTAAAACAGTTCAGCACTTAAAGACACCGAGTCTGTCTGCAAGAAAAGGGCCCCGTGATAGAAGACAGGGGACTGGACACAGTGGACTTCAGCTAAATGAGAACCCCGTGGCTCTGGGGGCCCGGGACACATTGTAACAGCACTTTAGGTTGTGAGAAATACCAAAATAAAACATTTTGCATGGTGACTATTTAGAACTGTCCAGATGCAGTTTGACAAATATCAACAGCCATGATGTATCTTAAATGTTGGTACATTTATTACTAATGGTATTACTAATATTACTGGTGTCCAATGATACCAGGCAACAGTAATGCAGAGGGACAGACAATGGACTGGAGATGCAAAATGATTCAGATGCAAATCATCAGTGAAACGTTTAGATTAATTCCAAAAGAAACAGACAAAAATATGCTAGAAGTGGTGTACTGTGGTGTTTTTGTAAAATGCTGACATATAACTAGATGTTTCCATTGTGTGCGTACAGGCCCAGTCTGTGTCCATGTCGTATGATTGTCAGGGGCCAGCAGGGCCACAGAGTGACTGACCTCTCTACAGATGTTACTACACATTGATGAGGCCGTCCATCTGATCATTAACCCTCACTGTGTAATCACACCATCATGTGTGTGTTTGTACGCCCCTCTGTGTCTCTGCCCATCTCTCTCCCTCTTTCCTAACTCTGTTTTAGGTTCTATATTTCATTTGATCGTATCGATTTCTTCTGCACCTTCTCAAGGTCTCAGACTGGAGGACTCTGATCTGCACTCTGTAGCTGTAAACGTGTTTTTAACTCTCTTTTTTTAACTTTGGCCACAAAGTTGAAAAACAGGCTGTTAGTAGAGGCGTCTCACATCACGGCGGCTGAGCTTCCCGTAATCACAAATATATTGGAGCAGTTTAACTGCTGGTAAAAGTTTCTTGTAAAAGTGAGTTGTAGCTTCTCTGTGTCAGTTTATTAGGTGGTAAATATTTTTTCATTGTAGTAGAAGTTATTTTATCCAAAAGAAAAGCACAGTAAATTTTTAATTGCCTCAGTTTCACATTGAGTCTCCTGGATCCTGATTTAAATGCTATGATTTGTGTTCAGATATGGTGTGTAGTTGAGAGAGAGAGTTAAAATGTCATTTTTTTGCTGATATGTTGTATCAAAAGAAATAAAAACCAGGAGTTCAAGAAAAGAGGTTACAAAAAAGACTTTTTAAACCATCTCAATTCATGGCCTTCTTCAGTAAAGTGATTTTGTTCAGAAGTGTAGAAGGCCAAACTCTGAGCACTTTTAGGACTTCTTGTCCTTGTTAGCTTAAGAATAAGGCTTCAAGTTCTCAGATAGTTTAAATATCGAAGTGTCTGACAGAACTGAACCAATTTCAACTGCTGAGGAAAACTGGCATATAGAATCAAAGAGATCAGAACAAAACAAGTTTACCTTTCAACAACATGGAACTTTGCATAAGACATACGGACATTAAGACAGAAATGCAACAATATGAAAGACAGATACAGTATAAGAATGGAAGTTGGCCTTGACTTCAAACTTTCTTCAGCTGCTATTTCTAAAGTTGAATGAAGTTTTCATTATGTTTTTCAACTGAGAAAATTTAAATTTATGCTGCAAAATCAAATGGAATACAACACATTAGATCAATATTTCCATTTTCCCTTAAATTTCTAATAAATGTTGCAAGCTGTAATATCGTATTATTGGAATAAACTGAATAAATATATTGTGGCCGGAGAGAGTAGACCAGTTTTTCACACTTTTTTCCGTGTATGATTTTGTTCAAAATGGATTCAATTTCCTTTATTGCCCATTAATTATAGCTCATAATGACAAAGAGATGCATTTTTGAAATTATTTGCAAATGTATTGAAATGTAATCATATTCTGTCACACTGTTAATGATAACAATAATAATAATGAAAGGATAATTACATTTTAGAATACTTTCAGAAGCAACTGTAAATTATCAACACACAGTTAAAAAATTCTCCAGTACTTTTATTGTTTTTGCTTTTAATAAAAACAATAATATATAAAAATTATAAGCCTATTTAGAAAATACATTTTAATTACAGTTACTGTTAAAGGTTTTACTGTCATCTTATCTTTTGTATTATTATTATTAGACATTAAATCAATGTCTGTTATCACTTCAGGAGCTTTTTTCAAAACTGAAATCCCCTAATGTCTTATAGTTTTGGTTCAGACTTTCATAAGGTTGGTAAAACATTTGTTCGAGCCGACCATTTACGGTAAAACAAATGGTAAACCTGCAGTTGGGAGGTGTGTGCGCCCAGCAACCTGTTTATTTGCTTGACCTGAGCTGTGTTCTTTGTTAGCGGCCAGCAGAGGAAGTCAGGGTCCCGTGGTCTGCTCCCTTCTGGGGAGCACAGAGGACATGTCCATCTGTTTATCATTAAAGGGTCGATCTGTCATGACCTGATCAAATAACTATTACACATTTTGGCAGCTGCGTGTCGTGCGTGTGTCAGTGTGTTTTACTGTGTGTGTTTACCTGGGTGTTTGTCCTCCCTCTTTATGCACCTGTGGATTTTAAAAGGATTGTAAAAGGATACCCACTGTTCCAGTTGTTGTGTTTGTCTACTGTGTAAGATTGTGCAAAAGTTAACATTACGCTGGCCAATGAATACCGATGAAGCTCCTTTTGATCAGAGCCTCAATAAAATGTAAGCAACTTTTCTTAATTTTGTCTAAATAGAGCCAGAATTAGTTTATCTTCTACCTCTGGTGTCTATATAGGACACAGGCTTCTCAGTAGAGAACAATACCTTTGGTGTCTCATACTGACGCCAGAGGTACTTAACGAAGCATCAGTATTTGATGACCTGGGATGAGAACATGTTGTGTTGTTGCTTAAACAAACCTGGGTTCTGTTTTTGCTGATCTTTTTACTCTTAAATCAAAATTTAGAAGTTTTTTTTTTTGACACACTAGCTCAGTTCTGCAATTCATGCAATTCACAGTTTTGAAGAAAAAGCTGACTTTATTTATTTATATTGACTTTAGCTGAATACATTTTTATATTTAGGCTCTGAGTTTATCTAACTTTGTTTTTATTTCAGATTAATTTAATTTCAAATCTGAGTAACGTGTACATTATCACACCAAAGATGTTTTACTTCAGTTAAATTACTTTATACATTCATCAGGCTCTTGGCTTGCAAACGAGTTTGGCTTGGTTTTATTTATTTTCTCTTTAACTATTTCATTTTTCAATAAGGCTGTAAATTGAATGAGGTCGGTAGTGAAGCCTACATTTATTATAGCCTGCTGTGTTTTCATTCATGCAAGGTATGATGGGAAGAAAATGCAAAATGATGTTTCTAAATAATTGGATGAGTTACTTCCACATTCTACTGGACATTTAGTCAACTAAATTCATGATTTAAAAATTTGAAATTAAACAATTTAAACTCAAACCTATCAAGTTACATGACATTAAAACAAAGTTTGTTTAATATAGCATATTATGGGCTTTTACTCTGTTTTCCTACAACAGAACTTCTTCATTTTGTAATTAATTACATACTGAGATGATGATGATAGTTTAGGTTTATAAAGTGTAACAAATTGTAATTGTTTTTCATACTAAAAGATATGTGGCTGTTTTTAGTGTTGTTGATTGAAACATCTATAACAAAATTAAACTCCAGCCCTTGTACTGTAGTAGACATACCCTCCTAGTTGTTCATAATTAAACCATATTTGTTTTTTAAAATGTATTAATACTATTATTAGCATTCTTTTATCATTTATGTTTTATGTTTATGCTGCTGACTACAGGCTCCTATCATTCTTGTTACTTCGACTTACTTCTTTGGTTGGTGTCTTCCTCATAAAGGTAATAATAATAATAATCACCTTTATTTGGCCAAGTATGTTGCACACACAAGGAATTTGTTTCCAGTACAGAACCGAAGCAGCCGTCTGTGGCGCCAACTCACATTGATGGCTCTAACCCTCGGAGGCAACTTGGGAGTTCAGTGTCTTGCCCAAGGACACTTCGACACGTGAACTGCAGGCACTGTGATTCAAACCTCTAACCCTCCCGTTGGGAGACGACAAAGAACCATACCTTGTAAGTCTTTTTCATACTGTAAACTTTGTTTTTAAATGAGGAATATACATAGTTTGTTCTTAGTCAAAAATGACAAATTGTATCTTTGTTCTACTTGTGTACTGTACAGTGTGAAAAAAATGTACACATGCTGTGCGTTAACTCTCAAGGCCTTACAAACAGTACAAACAGCGATGTGTTTGTCCTCTCGGCCTGTTCAACAGCTGACACAGATCCAATATTGCCATCTTGTTTGGCTTTTTCACAAGTGTTGAACTCAAGGCCTTTGAGGGAGAGACAGAGCACACAAAGCGCTGCCAAGTGTTATAACACAGGCAGGAGTAACTTTACCTTTGGTTTCTTAGTCACACTCTTTGTCTTGGAGAGATGCCAAGTGTCATTCACTTGTGCGGAGATGAACTCAAAACAAGTGTCATGTTGGATTTGTGGGCACAACAATGGGGGGTGGGGGTGGGGGGGGTTGGAAGATCAGAGAGATGGACCGAAGATACATTAAGAGAAATGGATACCTAGAAGCTAAGATTTCTGACTGTGAAGAAAGTGAATAAAACAGTCTACTAACATTAATTCGTGTATTGTTTATAAGAAAACACATAAAAAATGAATATACATAAATTTGTAAAGACATTTATGAAGTGTTCTTGCAGAATTATGCAACTAAATTAGAAAACTGACTACAATAATTGCCTTTAAAGTCAAGAATTTTTATTGTCATTATGTCTTTATTGTTATTATGTCACTTCGTCTCGATCCATCGGTCATAAAATCTCTTTGGATGCTCCATCCTACTACCGACCACAAACTGCAAGCAAAACAACATTGAAGTTGCGGATTTTTTAAAATGCTGGGTGTGCAACAATGCTGCGGAAGTAAAGAAAGTAGAAAGAAGTTAGGCATAGGAAGAGAAAGAAGTAAAGAATCTGAATACTTTTTCCACTGCTGGATATTGTGGCATGTACATTTTTCATCAATTTCTGCAATATCTGAAGGTGTGTCTTCAACTCAAATTATGTAATACAAGTCAGTAAATAAAACACACGATGAACAGCAGCAACAATGTGGAGGATATGTTTATTATTTCCCCACACGCCTTCCATTACATGAGAGAATATGGAGAAGTCATTTCAGGCTGAGTGATAAACCAGAAATCAATTTAACAATCGTCTTCATGATCTAAGTACCTCTCATATTTCTAATATGAAGAAAGCAAAACTCCTGGGTACTATGATGCATGTAAACATACGGCACTGTCTCCCATAAACCTGACACCTGTACCAATTTCCACAAGGACTGCCTCCTGCAAACAAAATCACACGAAGATACACATTGTGCTTCTAAATACACAGCAACTATACAGCCACTACAGTTGACCACAGTAAATGATACCACCTATGACAATCTCAAAGAAGAGCCCAGCCCCAAGAGTTCCATTTCCATCAGGGTTTGTCACACTATGATAAATGGCATTTATTATTTTGTTCATATTCTATAAGACTAAAATACCTAGAAAAACTGTTGTGCTATTAGATTCTGCAGCACTGCAACCTCAGCATCATGTTCCTTTGAGCTGTGAACCAAATGTCATGTCATATTCACTACCAGCACAGTTCCAATCTGTTTACACAGTTTTCATTATTGCTACTGCATCATCTATCGCTGGTCAGTGAGAGAAGCTGCGATCTTTTACTCTGAGTATCAAATGTCACCATGTAAAACTGCAATGGCAATAAAAGCACTGAACTGAAGATATTATGACTGATCGTGATCATGTACTGTAAACACTGAATACAACTGCAATAATGATTTGTATCACAGAGAACTGCCTCCATGTCACTTAGATAAATGGCACCCTCTACTGTTTAACATTTACAATCAACAACCCTGTTTGTATCTTTACTGATAAAGTGCGTGTATCAAAAATGTTACAAATGCGTGTTTAGGTGCGTGTGTGGAGATAAAATACTATCAAAAATGTTACAAATGCGTGTTTAACGTTTTGTCTGTAACAAGCGATTTGTGTGTGTGTGTCTCATGCTGTTCACAAATGCATGCTGTACAAACTGCACATAAAACACATTTTACAAATGCTTAAATTCTAAATTCTAAATTTTTAACAATTTAGAACATGCACCACAAACTGCAGGCAACTGGAATGTTCTCTGTTAAAACGTGTTATGTATTAGATATTTTTGTTTATTTTATGTAATGTCCATTTGGAATAGCATTGTGACTTTTGAGAGTGCGGAAAAACTCTCTCAAAAATCCGTGTGTGCGCGGAAGGTGATTCGTGTGTGTTAGACGATCCACGCATGCGTAGGTAACAATGTGTACGTACTTTCTAAAGAACTGCACACAAAAAAATCGATTTTAAGCATTTGTAAAATGTGATATAATGTGCAGTTTGTACAGCATGCATTTGTGAACAGCATGACACACACACACACACACACACACAAATCGCTTGTTACAGACAAAACGTTAAACACGCATTTGTAACATTTTTGATAGTATTTTATCTCCATATTGCGTGAGTGGTTGGATGTGCTTTTAGCATAATATTGATTCCAGTTTTAAACAGTACTTGGTGTCAAAGTTGTACATTTGTCTGAGTTTCCCAAAGAACTGCGCTGTCTGAGGACAAACTGATTTTATGAGACCATTGTCTTTACAATAAATTCTGCATCGTGTGAAAAGACAGGCTGTTTATCTGCAGATTTGAAAACAAAATACTTAAGCTTTTATGTTATTTTTTTAGTGAAAACATTTACTGATTCTTGGTTTAGCAGTATGTTTATACCTGAGGTCTTCCATACTGTACAAGTGAAAGGCTCTTTGTCTTTAATCTATGTAAGATCAAATTTTATTTTTTATTTTTTGGTTGAACTGAAATTAATGTGTTTGTGATACTATTCAAGTACAAACAACAGCTTCAGTCAAGTATTATCGATGCAAAAGCTTAGATCCCAGTGAAACAGGAACAGTAGCTGATCAGGGTTTTTTCAGGCTTACAGGTGTTTTTCCATTCTAAAAATAATGACCCTGGCCAACTTAAAAACCCCAAAGGGACTGTATGAAAGGACATGCCTGAACCCCAGTTTCTTGTACAGGGCCACAGCGGCTATCTGAGGGGAGGTGGTCTCAAGCATCACCTTGGAGAAGCCTCGTTCCTTACTGAAGTCAATCACTGTCTGAGCCAGTCTGAAGCCCACGCCCATCCGTCTACACAGTGGTGAGACAACCATCCTGAGCAGTGTACCATATCTTTCTGTCTCACTTTGTTGGGCCACCACAGCCACTATACCCATGATCTGTGCCCTCCCATCAACCTCAGCCTCAGCCACCCAGAAACAGTCATCCGGTCTGCTCAGATAGTTCCCAGGTATGTCCTGCATGTCTGTCCGGAGTCTCTCTCTGGTGAAACTGATGAATGCCTCATAACAGCAGTAGTAGACAAGGCCCACCCAGATTCCCTGTAATGTCACAGCCCCTAACACAGAGCCCAGGAGATAGCCAGCAACACACAGAGCCAAGGTGATGGTGACGTAGAGAGGGCTGGTCATGGCATTGTGAAAACATGGATGGACAAACTCCCAAGCACAGCTGCCAAACAAAGTGAGCACTGCGTCCTTGTCAGAGTGATGGTAGCGGCGGATCACCAGCTGCATGACCAGAAGGAACTAAATGGGACCATAAACCATAATAATCAAATGACATGTACATTCCACTTAAATTTGTCTGCTGATTATTTTCTCAGTAGGATCATTTTGTCTATAAAACATCAGAAAAAGGGTGAAGAACACTGGCAAATGTCCATTATAATCTCAAAGACTTTGAGATGGCAGCTTAAAATTCCTTATTTTATTTGCAAACACCCAAAGATAGTCAGTTTACTATCATATATGACAGAAAATCAGTCAATCCACACACTTGAGAAGTTGAACCTGTGGCTGTTTAACACACACACACACAAACACACACGGGGAAAACAACACTTATATGGAGAGAAGGAGAATGAACCTAAGTTTGGACCCAGAAACAGAATGTTAAGTCACCACTTAAGCGGACTGTGTAGAGGGCGACGCTCTCCGCCATTTGGCTTTGAGGCAGTTTAGACACGGAAGCGGATTGTGACGTCACACTTAACAAGTGGGTTGGAAGAGTGAGGATTAAGGAGACACTATATATGGGTGAGTGTTGTCAAACCAGTTTCTGAGGTTAGAAATGGATGATAAATATGAATTATTTAAGTTAACTGTGACTCGAATATCTGTAATACATGAGGGTCACAAGCTGGGACTAGCTTTAACATAATTACAGTTCAGCACTTAATTGTGTGTGCCAGGAATCTCTGTAATGTGCCAATTTAACTCCACCAGATCTTAGCGCCAAGTATTGTTTGCAAACCTGTCTGCTGGCTACACTGTGATACTAGGTTTAAATGAAAAGTGACAATTTCTTACGTTACTCAGACTCCAAGATGACAAGAAGTGCACTTCAACATGTGACCTGTTCCGCTTTGCTTCTCCTTTGTATTTTTCTCCCCTGTAGGTCCACCCCACTTGTATACGCAATTTATCAAGGCATGTTAACTCTTCAATGCTTGACTGGTTATGCATTACAGCTATGATTACATTCTTCCTAGTCAAACACCACTATGTCAGATTACCTCAAAGGACATGTACAATACAAAAATTGTATCTGAAACTGAAGAATCAAATAAAGGTAAATGCTTCTTCAAATTGCTGGACTGCTATTATTGATACATTACAGGGTAAACAGTATGCTGTTGTGGTAGCTGATCAAGGTTGAATCATTTCTACTACTGTAGTTTATACTGTTGACTAGTTTAACCTGTGACAGAGTATCATTTCTTACAAGACAATAATAGAGTATTTTGTAGAAAGATTTGAATGATACTGTAGAAACTACTAGAGAACTGCTTCAGTGTTACGTAGACAAATGGCTCCCTCTACTGTTCATATGGGTTAATTAAATCACTGGCTAAATTCTACTGTAACTGCTTCAGTGTCCTGTTTTTGTTCACGCTGGGTCAATGTCACACTGTCATGGCCATATCCAGGCATAGGAAGAGAAATTGTTAGCAACCCCTGTGCTTTTCTATTGTAACAAGTCCAAATGTCTGCCATGAAAAAGGCCTCTTGTAAAAACACATAACATCATGACCAATGGCATTAGTTATACATAAGCAAAATGTTCAGTAGCCTTGTATTAATGTGCCTGTAAAATGAGGGATTTGTTTGAATGAGCAGTTACTGTTTTAATGGTGACAAACACCTCTCGCCAAAAGTGAGCTAGCATAGTGGCTTTTTTTAAAGCAAGAAAACTGTACAGACAACTTCTTTTACAGTGTTATACGAAGTTTCCTGTGCTAGTCTGAACTGTAACCACACTACAAGATTTCTGCAGTGTTCAAGAGAAATGTAAGACTTTTGAAAACCTTTTAAATGGCACAGAATGCAATTTAATACCTGTCTCACAGTCGCATTGACCAAAAAATGATGGATATTAAAGCCAGTGGAGATGATAATGACCATAATTATTTACTAAGTGCATATATTTATTTACATGTATATTTTTGTCACTCCTACCCAGATGTAATAACAATAATTCCTAATAATATAATTAATTTATTAATAACTAAACATGACATGAACTTGTATAAGCAACAGAAAATGGAAACATGGATGAACAGTTCACATAAAAACTCATTGCAGCAAGATTTTGCAAAAGCAAGTGACATTATTTTCCATGGCAGGGTAGAAAAAATATTTAACCTCTAGAGTCCTGAGCTTTGGAAACCCAAGCTGTGCGGTCCTCATATGAGGACGCAGGGACTCTAGAGGTTAAGACCTTTGTAAATGAAAAGTAATTTTCATTTCTATCTTTGAAGGCTTAAATTTGAGGAAACCTGAATCAATGTTTTTTTTTAAAGACAGAGTTTACCCTATATCATAACCTTAACATCCTGATTTTATTGCATATGATCTGGTACCAGTTCTGAATGACTCAAAACCCCAGTACAGTACAGCTAAAATGGCAAGTTATCATAAGATTAAGATTATAGGTGCTAGAAAATTCTGTAACAGTTGAACTAGCTGTAAAACATGGCTTAAATTCTGTTTGAATAATCGTCTGCTGGCTACATATTGACATGTTCTAACTAAAAGCAATTCTTTCTTACATGACTCAGACTTCTTGTCGATGAACAACTGTAGTGGCTCAGATGAACTCTGAGCATGAGTCTGCAAAATGTCTCTACTTTTGGGTATCAGTAAAAGGAACCTAAACCTGAACCTTATCAATAATGGGAACCTGAACCTGAACAGTACCTGAACAGTGCCATCATATCGGTGTAATGCCGCCATTACAGTTAAAAATGAAATCCACCAAGTGCAAAACTGGTTAGAAAACAGGACTTTCCAAGAAGACACCCACCAGAGTTTTGTCAAGAGGTGGATGTGGTAGAAAATTTGACGGAGACAGCACCTTAATAGTTATCTATGCAGGAAAAGACCTGCATACAAATCATGGCTTCAGACAAGTGCAATGCAAATATCTTAAACCCCAGTGAAACAGGAACAGTAGCTGATCAGGGTTCTTTCAGGCTTACAGGTGTTTTTCCATTCTAAAAATAATGACCCTGGCCAACTTAAAAACCCCAAAGGGACTGTATGAAAGGACATGCCTGAACCCCAGTTTCTTGTACAGGGCCACAGCGGCTATCTGAGGGGAGGTGGTCTCAAGCATCACCTTGGAGAAGCCTCGCTCCTTACTGAAGTCAATCACAGTCTGAACCATCCTGCAGCCCACGCCCATCCGTCTACACAGTGGTGAGATGACCACCCTGGTCAGTGTACCATATCTTTCTGTCTCACTTTGTTGGGCCACCACAGCCACTATACCCATGATCTGTGCCCTCCCATCAACCTCAGCCTCAGCCACCCAGAAACAGTCATCCGGTCTGCTCAGATAGTTCCCAGGTATGTCCTGCATGTCTGTCCGGAGTCTCTCCCTGACGCCGGCAGCATATACCTCATGACAGCAGTAGTAGACAAGGCCCACCCAGACTCCCAGTAGCATCACAGCCCCTAACACAGAGCTGAGGAGATAGCCAGCAACACACAGAGTCAGGGTGATGGCGAGGTAGAGAGGGCTGGTCATGGCATTATGAAAACATGGATGGATGTGCTCACACATGCCAACGCTGTACAGAGTGAGCACGGCGTCCTTGTCGGAGGGACTGTATGGCCGGATCACCAGTTGCATGGCCAGGAGGAACTAAATGGGAGATAAAAAAAAAAAAAGAATCAAATGTAAACTATGTTCCACTTAAACTAAATCCCCATTTTATCTGCTGATTATTTTAAATCTTTTTCTCTATAAAAGATCAGAAAAGGGTGAAAAAAGACCATTATAATTCCCAAGAGCTTGTGGTGGCATCTTCCTATTCCTTGTTTTATGTGTCATCAGTCTGAAACCCAAAGATAGTGAGTTACTATCATACATGACAAAGAAAAGCATAAAATCCTCGAACTTGAGAAGTTGAACCTGTGGCTGTTTAACACACACACACATATATATGACACCTGACCCATGGTTTTTGATTCAGATCTACTAAAACAATGGTGGAAACAACACTTATATGGAGAGAAGGAGAATGAACCTAAGTTTGGACCCAGAAACAGAATGTTAAGTCACAACTTAAGCAGTCTGTGTAGAGGGCGATGCTCTCCGCCATTTGGCTTTGAGGCAGTTTAGACACAGAAGTGGATTGTGACGTCACACTTAACAAGTGGGTTGGAAGAGTGAGGATTAAGGAGGATTAAGGAGACACTATATATGGATGAGTGTTGTCAAACCGGTTTCTGAGGTTAGAAATGGATGACAAATGTGAATTGTTTAAGTTAACTGGAGAGTTATCTCTGTGACTCGAATATTTGTAATACATGAGGGTCACAAGCTGGGACTAGCTTTAACATAATTACAGTTCAGCACTTAATTGTGTGTGCCAGGAATCTCTGTAATGTGCCAATTTAACTCCACCAGATCTTAGCGCCAAGTATTGTTTGCAAACCTGTCTGCTGGCTACACTGTGATACTAGGTTTAAATGAAAAGTGACACTTTCTTACGTTACTCAGACTCCAAGATGACAAGAAGTGCACTTCAACATGTGACCTGTTCCGCTTTGCTTCTCCTTTGTATTTTTCTCCCCTGTAGGTCCACCCCACTTGTATACGCAATTTATCAAGGCATGTTAACTCTTCAATGCTTGACTGGTTATGCATTACAGCTATGATTACATTCTTCCTAGTCAAACACCACTATGTCAGATTACCTCAAAGGACATGTACAATACAAAAATTGTATCTGAAACTGAAGAAACAAATAAAGGTAAATGCTTCTTCAAATTGCTGGACTGCTATTATTGATACATTACAGGGTAAACAGTATGCTGTTGTGGTAGCTGATCAAGGTTGAATCATTTCTACTACTGTAGTTTATACTGTTGACTAGTTTAACCTGTGACAGAGTATCATTTCTTACAAGACAATAATAGAGTATTTTGTAGAAAGATTTGAATGATACTGTAGAAACTACTAGAGAACTGCTTCAGTGTTACGTAGACAAATGGCTCCCTCTACTGTTCATATGGGTTAATTAAATCACTGGCTAAATTCTACTGTAACTGCTTCAGTGTCCTGTTTTTGTTCACGCTGGGTCAATGTCACACTGTCATGGCCATATCCAGGCATAGGAAGGGAAATTGTTAGCAACCCCTGTGCTTTTCTATTGTAACAAGTCCAAATGTCTGCCATGAAAAAGGCCTCTTGTAAAAACACATAACATCATGACCAATGGCATTAGTTATACATAAGCAAAATGTTCAGTAGCCTTGTATTAATGTGCCTGTAAAATGAGGGATTTGTTTGAATGAGCAGTTACTGTTTTAATGGTGACAAACACCTCTCGCCAAAAGTGAGCTAGCATAGTGGCTTTTTTTAAAGCAAGAAAACTGTACAGACAACTTCTTTTACAGTGTTATACGAAGTTTCCTGTGCTAGTCTGAACTGTAACCACACTACAAGATTTCTGCAGTGTTCAAGAGAAATGTAAGACTTTTGAAAACCTTTTAAATGGCACAGAATGCAATTTAATACCTGTCTCACAGTCGCATTGACCAAAAAATGATGGATATTAAAGCCAGTGGAGATGATAATGACCATAATTATTTACTAAGTGCATATATTTATTTACATGTATATTTTTGTCACTCCTACCCAGATGTAATAACAATAATTCCTAATAATATAATTAATTTATTAATAACTAAACATGACATGAACTTGTATAAGCAACAGAAAATGGAAACATGGATGAACAGTTCACATAAAAACTCATTGCAGCAAGATTTTGCAAAAGCAAGTGACATTATTTTCCATGGCAGGGTAGAAAAAATATTTAAGACCTTTGTAAATGAAAAGTAATTTTCATTTCTATCTTTGAAGGCTTAAATTTGAGGAAACCTGAATCAATGTTTTTTTTAAAAGACAGAGTTTACCCTATATCATAACCTTAACATCCTGATTTTATTGCATATGATCTGGTACCAGTTCTGAATGACTCAAAACCCCAGTACAGTACAGCTAAAATGGCAAGTTATCATAAGATTAAGATTATAGGTGCTAGAAAATTCTGTAACAGTTGAACTAGCTGTAAAACATGGCTTAAATTCTGTTTGAATAATCGTCTGCTGGCTACATATTGACATGTTCTAACTAAAAGCAATTCTTTCTTACATGACTCAGACTTCTTGTCGATGAACAACTGTAGTGGCTCAGATGAACTCTGAGCATGAGTCAAAATGCCATAAACTGTTAGACAGTTAACTTTATGTGCAGCGTAACATTAACAGAATCCACCAGTGCAGAGGTCAGGCTTGACTTTTTCATTGTTCATCATTTTGACAGGGTCATAAAAACTCTGTCATAATTTATTATTGCACATCAATTTAATTTTCATATTAAATTGACAGCAATATATTGACCCATTTTAACATTTAATCAGTTGATTGGAAATGTATTGCAGATATAGTATCTTCCTAGTCAAAAAAGAACATTATCAAAACACTAATTTTGAGTTCATTCTTCCATTTTTGGTATCTGCTTCTTACAGAAAAACCATCCCAATCAGATATCAATAACTGAACTGTTACTAGTCATCATTTCTATTTCAGATATCCAAAATGAAAAAAAGAACATTCCACATATCCATATTGTAGTTTTGAATATCCTCCTTGAACCTCCACCTTATTGTGATGGAGGGGTTTGAGTACCCGAGTGATCCTAGGACCTATGTTGTCGGGGGCTATATGTCCCTGGTAGGGTCTCCCAAGGCAAACAGGTGACCGGTCAGACTAAGAGTGGTTCAAAAGCCCTTTATGAATAGATTAAAATCAAGGACCGTGACGT
>NW_018127881.1:3615396-3619285 GCF_001952655.1 Monopterus albus
TTTTTTTTACAAACCTCCAACTAAAAGTGAAGTCTGATATTTGTAGTTATCTAAATGTAAAGAGGTGCAACATGTAATAGAATCAGAAGAAAGTGTGTCTATTATTTGGCATTGCAGCCAGTAAATCCCTCGTGGTGTACCATTTGTCAGAGCTTTGGACTCCGGCATTCCCGCGGAGGAGCTGGAGGAAGTGTCTGGAGAGAGGGAAGTCTGGGCATCTTTGCTTAGACTGCTGCCCCCGCGACCCGGTCCCGGATAAGCGGAGGAAAATGGATGGATGTATGGATGGATAGCCAAATACAGATATCCAAATGCATTGTGGATATCTGTCTGGAATGGTTTTTCATTTTGGATATCTGAATATCCTGAAACAAAGAGTCCAACATTATGAGCTCCATCACATCATATGATAAAAGGCATTTCTGGTGTTTTGTTCACTTTCTGTAAATACTAAGAAGAATTGTTATAATATTAAGTTCTGAAACACTGAAACCTCTACATCATGTTCCTGTGAGCTGGGAAGCATTAAAAAGATCTTTTTTGTCCTGTCCTATTCACTACCACCATAGCCTCAAATCTCTTTACACAGTTTACAGTATTGCCACTGCACCATATCGCTGCTCAGTTGGTGAAGTACAGTAGTTCATTGACAACACTGTGGTGCTTTTGAGCAAGGACCTTAACCCTAACCGCTCCAGTGGAGCTGCTCAGTGGCCACAGGTCAGTCTGTGTTTCTACTGGGCAGCTTCCAAGTGTGAATGTGTAACTCTGTGAATGTAGACAGGGTGAAAAAGAGGGGTGACTTCTCAGAGAACCTACCCTGAATAAATTAAGGATACACATGTTCTCACATCACTGAGCGCTTTGATATTTACCATAAATATATTTAACCTACATTATATTACTGATATTTTGAATGACATATAATAATGTACTGCACTGATTTATATTTGTAATGATTTGTTTCATTTTCAGTCCTTTCTGACTTCTGTTTGAAGAATTGTAACTGACTTTTCATGACCTAGCTTACCTTGTGGCCTTCAATCATCATTTCATATTCTAGTATTAGTTAACATCATGATATTATCACAGATAATATCAGTTATGCTGGCTGTGAGGGAAGAACAGCTCAACAATAATCAGCTGAGGGCTGCTCAGGAGGAGGAAGAGCAGCAGTGGCAGGGGGAGAGGTGTTCCCTCCAGGCAGATGTGGACAAAACCCAGAGCTATCTTGTGTTAGAAAAAACCCTCAGTTCTTTTGTTGGAAGCGCAAGAAGAGAAGACAGAAGAGGACTGCGTAAAATCAACAGGAAATTTAATCAAAGTGTGGTCACAGGTGAAGTCATACAGCGCTGGGATCAGAGAGACAGAGCTCACGCAGGAAATCCATTCTCTGAGCCCAGAGTTGTTTTCTGGTTACATTTATCTTCTCAGGTGGAGACCGCCCTGTACAGAGGTACAACATTTTACACTTCGTAATGCTATTGGCCGTTTGGCGTGAGCAGGTCAATCCCTGCCTGTGCCTGCGTGCTGAAATGTGATCTAAACCAGGTGTGTGTATTGTGATTTTCAGGTCGGCAGCTAATCAATGAACACTGAACAATTGGTTGTCTGCACTGCAGACCCCCTATCCGTATAGGCTATTGCAGGACAAAGTAGGACCTAGTGAGTATGCTAAACGGGCCAGGTGGTCATCTCAGGTTGTAGAGCCCCCGTCTCTGCAAGATACTACATGACAAAGCACAACTTGGAATAAGCTAAGCGGGCCTATGTGAGGATGCAAAACAGGCCAACAGGTCTGTGTTAAAATGTAAAATAGGCCATCTGGTTACTTGAAGGTACAGACATGTCTCCACAAAAGTTACAGCATACAGTTCCAAAGTTTCAACTCAGTAGAATATGACAGTCATCAATACAGTTTTAATATGTATAAGCAAGGAAAAATAAAGGTATGAAAAGTAATTAAAGGAAAATAAAGTTATAAAAAGTAACTATAGCTTATAAAGTAACTAGAGCCTATAAGATTCAAATCTTACACTTGCCCAACTAGAAAAGCAAATGAAAGAGGTAGAGCAGCTTGTGGCTGATCTACAGACAAAGAGAAGGTGGAGAATGAGCATCTCCAGTGGAAACAGGAAAAAGCCTCCCTGCTAGATGAAACTGAGAAATGCAGCACCTCCAATGAGATTGAGCACAATAATCTATTGCAAGAGAAGAATGATCTCAAGGCAGAACTAAAGAAAACTGAAGAAAAGCTACAGTGCTGCCATCTCCAGTGGCAAGAAGAGAAAACATTTTTTCCTGACCTCAAGAGTACCCTGCAGAGAAAGGAGTAGGAGCTGGAGAGGGCAGAGAGCTCTATGAAGGCCCAGCTGGAGAAACACAGAGCAGTGTTAGGTATTTTTAGTCAGATAGATATTGGTTAGATACTTTATGTATTAGAAATGTTTAGTGGAGATAGGATGTCTAGTTAGACTGTTAAATGCTTAGTCATGCTCATGGGTTTCTACAAGCTACATCTGGTCAAGGATAACTAGAGAGAAAAGCTGATGACTGTCAGCAGACAGGGTGTTTAATATTATTATTATGACCTGTATAACTGTAGCCTTAGCCATAATATTTTCTTATGTTTAATGTCATGACATGTCACTAGAGGTCGTGTGAGAATGTTTTTAGCTACACACCACTTAATCAACAGATACATACACATTGATTTGCTTCATGTTTTGACTACTGCTATGGTCAGCTGCAAAGCTGGCACCAGGAACACGTCGCGGTTGACGTTCCTGTTTAGTATGGGGCTAGCCCAACCGAGGGGATATAATGTATAGGCCTGGTGGGTTCAGGGTCTTTCATCCTTCAGCTGCCTGCGTGCAGTTTGGAGGTGCAAGATGCCTGAGCGTGTAATGTTAATTTTACCTATGATCCTTTGAATAAATCAGCACTGTTTTGAACTTGGACTGCCTCGTCTCTTAGAGTTAGCATGGTAGCAAGAACTGGAAATCCCTTCAGCAGGGACCAGAAAAATCGAAGGTCTAAAGATTGAAAACCTTCGCTTCCAAAAGGAGAAAGGCTCCCTGCTGGCGAAAATGGATATGCCCACATCCTCCCGTATGACTGAGTTTAACGATTTAGAAATCAGAATCCTCTCTGCAGCTCTGAGGGAAGCTGAGGAAGAACTCAATGAGTGTCTCCCCAGGAAGCAGCAGGAAACATTTTTACTTGTAGCATCTGGGAGGATTAATCTGTGCAAGCAGTTTAAACTACGCACTGCAACTTGAGAAAACATATACAAGTAGAACTAGCAAATTAAAAAAACATTTTCACCAATTTGGCCCCAGAAAATGTGCAGCAACTATTGAAACACAACCAAATTCAGGAAGGCTGCAAATAACGCAGTCTACAAATCAGGAGGCACAGAAAAAGGCAAGAGGGTGCCGGGTTCAAACCCTGGGGCCTTTCTGTGTGGAGTTTGTATGTTCTCCCTGTGCCTGCATGGGTTCTCTCTAGGTGCTCCGGCTTCCTCCCACAGTCCATAGACATGCATCTTAGGTTGACTGGCAAATCTAAATTGCCCAATCATCAGCCCTTTATAAATCCTGCATATAATTTCGGGAGGCAGGAGGCAATCTAAATGACTTGCCAAAATCTTTGCCAAATGGTTTACACCTATTAATAAACTTATTGGTCTCCAATTATTATATTCTTCTGGGTTATTATTAGGCACCAGGGGTGGATGAGATCTGCCCTGAGTACCTTAAGTCTCTGGATGTTGTTGGGCTGTCTTGGTTGACACGCCTCTGCAACGTCGCATGGCGGTCGGGGACAGTGCCTCTGAACTGGCAGACCGGGGTGGTGGTCCCTCTTTTTAAGAAGGGGGACCGGAGGG
>NW_018127881.1:3624173-3630246 GCF_001952655.1 Monopterus albus
GGCTTTGTTATAGGCACCTGTCGCTTGGGTGGCAATGCACATAATTGCTCTGGGAGGGGGAAGTGCTGCATCAGGTGTGCTGGCAATGAGGCCTTGCTCTTTCCAGTTGTCCCACAGTGTTTCTGCCTTTCTTTTGGTTTGCTTCTCTTTTCCTTCTGGTGCTTTTCTAGCCATTTCTCCTAAAACCCATTCTTTAAGTTGTTATAAAACTTTCCCCTTTAATTCAAATGTATTATTGCTATAAAGACAGCTATTTTTGTTAGTGAAATGCAAGTGACTCAGCCCTGTCCTGATATCATTTGTGTAATGCAGATAAAGCAATATTTTTGTGAAACCCCTGTGAATGATAACTGTAAATCTACACTTCAATAATATATTCACTGGTTCATTTCAAATCTGTTGTGGTGATGTACACAAGCAAAATTACACAAATTGTGTCCTTGACCAAATACTTATGCAGCAGACTGTATATGTGGTATCTTCTATATTAGGCTATATACTACAGCACATAAAGTTTGTTAGTATAATGACATTTAACTGAGTTTAGCTTCAGTAAGTATATAAAAAGTCAAGGTACATAAAGTCAGTGTATAGTGTGGATTAGGTGCAGGCTGTTGTCTTGTTCAATCAACTTTGGAAGCACTGACCCTGAAAGTGCAGACACCATACGGTCATGATACAGCAAAACAGACAGGACTCTCAACTTCAACCCTGATAAACCAGTTACTGTCCCCCAATTTTGTAACTGCAGAGCTTGCATGTCTGTTTGTTTGATAGGCAAACATGAAGGCTTGCTACAGTAGAAAACAGCATGCTAACATTCAGGGTTAACAGTCATCTTAGGTGGCATTGTATCCTGTTAGAGAGGGGTGGGTAGCTGTAGCACAGAAATAATTGGTCGGTGATGTCAATATAAAACAGTTCTGACAGAGACAAAGATGCATCAGAACCATCATGAAGACTTTGTGTGTTGCTGTTGTTGTGCTGAGTCTCACCTCGATGTGCCAGGCTGCGTCGCTGGCCTGTAACGAGTTGCTGAAGCCGGTGGACACAGCTCCAGATGTAAGTGCCTTTCCACAGTTATATAATTGATGTATTTTTGTAGCTGCTTTTTTTTGACAAAACTAAGTTGATTGTGCTGAATCTATTTGTGGTACAATTCATTTCGCTTAAGTGCACTGTGGGGGAAACAATTGACATGAAAAGGTTTCAGATTATTGCCCAACATTTACAAAATCAAAAGACACAAATAAAGAAAATAACCTCCTTTTGTCATTTTAGCTGACCGGGAGATGGTACGTCATAGCAGTATCCTCAGACACCTGCTTGGTTCCAGCAGCAGTGAATGCTTTCCTCTGGCCAAGTTTTGCATATGACGCCTCCTCTGCACAGACACCAAATATCTATAAGGTCACCGCTAAGATTAAAATGTAAGAAGTGTCTTTATTTGTAACTTGTTGGTATGAATCATTTAAAGTAAACAGGATCAGACAATCAGAATATTTGTGCATTATACAAGATCAAGTCCTGTCCAGTGGTTCTTTCACTTTTTAAGACCTGTTTTTTAATCCTTGGCAGGTATGGATACTGCGCTAATGAATCTGAATCATTTTTCTATGACAAAAGCCATTTCTTTGATCTCGACAAGAACAGTAAGAATTTTGATTAATACACTGGGTGCACTGGTATTTAATAGTTTGTCTCTTTGTCTCTGCTTCTTTTAATCACTATCAGACTTTTACACTGTAGACTACTGATTCTCTAAAATCATTCACTTCCTTGTTCTCTCTCAGTCTGTATCATCACTACCCACAAAACAGGATTTGAGACTAATTTAGAGGATATAAAGAGGTCAAAAAATCAGAAAAGAGATTTGAAACAATGTGCAGATAAGACACACATTTAAGTCACTTCTTGTAGCCTGTTGCAATCATTTGTTCTCTAACGTAAATTTTATTCATTTTTTACTGCTTAGTCCCTGAACGGGGTCACGGGGGGGGCCGGAGCCAATCCCGGCCAGCAATCGGGCGAGGTCGGGGTACACCCTGGACAGATCGCCATTCCATCGCAGGGCGAACACACAAGGCTGACACAGAAGTGGTCTTCCGCTTCCGTAAATTTTAATCATTTAATAATTTGTATTTTTAACATTTTGATACACATTGAGTATTAATGTAATAATGATTTTATTGTAAACCTCTTAATGTGTCTTATTTTCCAGACGCTCCAACTGGTGAGCCAGATGTGCTGCTGACCACTGGGTGCCCTGACTGCCTCATTTTACAGACGAAGGACATCGATGACGAAGTTATCTACCTCAGTAAGGACAACAGAGGGATAAACTAACAAAATATTTGATAATATCTCCAGTAATGGTGTAATACTGCTTATCTTAATATGTCACTGATACTCACTGCAGGACGGCCATGCACTTGTGTCAGGTATTAACTGTTAGGTGTAACCTCTAGAAATGTTTAAACTAATAATGATATCAGCATCATTATAGTAGGTTTTCATGGTCAAGCAATCATATTATGAGGGTCAAAATAAGCTTTTAGGTGTAATGGCGTTATGGGGAAACGGAGTTGCCCTTGGCGCAGATTTGCACTCTCTGAGTGTTGTCTAGTTTGATTCTAAAAATGGTCATCGGTACTGATCATAACAAAAACATGACAAATTAAAAATATGACCTCTACATGGCAATATATAAGAAGTTCAGGTTCATAAAGTTATTACAATTAATGCTGATGGGAAGACAAATGACTATACAAAATATAACAGCAGTTCATCTAAGACAGAATTCAGTGTGGACCAAATTGAACGACTGACAGCCCAACACTGTCATCCATATAGTTAAGAGTAAATTGTTATATATTGTACATATTGCAAGACAGAATATCATTACAAGGTTGTCATCTCACCTGTTTAACAGGTAAGAGACAGGCTGTCACCACTACCGAGCTGGCGGAGTTTGGGGCACAGGCACAATGTCTTGGCTGGTACAAACCACAGGTCTTTAACTCAGATCATGGTAAGACAAATAAAATACATGTATTGCTCATGTGGAATAAGATGCCTTTACAGCTGCTATATGAAAACAAGAGGAGTATAGTGGCACTGGACTTTACCATGATAGTGATTTCTACCATTTTATTTCATGGTATTGTACCGTAGTACACAATACATACCCTGGGAACATTTATGATGGAGTTGTTACTAATTGACATGAATGTATTTTTGTATTGTCACTATGTTATTAGTTTTAATTTTTCCTGTTTTCTCCCTACACAGACTATACAAACTGCAAGAGCTTTGATGACGTTGATGTTGATGATGATCATTCAGCAACATCGGAGCTGATTTATCAAAGGTGGAAAACCTCGTATAAGATTCCCTTTGAGTGTTTTTGTGAGAAAGGATTGTCTTCTGTCGCTTCTGTTCTTGAGTGGATTGAGAATGCGTGGAACAGCCTTTAGTGAATGTGCTAGGGGACATCACCATTGATGTGCATGTGAGGTGGCGCAAACCCACCTTAGGATGTAATAATCTGAAGAAAATGTCTGATTTACCGTTTTAAAAGTATAGACTTAATTATAATATAATTATAAATAATTATACTAAAATCAGCTGATCTCAAATGTACTCTTGAACATTTGAATACAATTCATATAAATCAGTAATTAAATATAACCTCTAAATGAATGTGACTTTTTTCAGTGAATGTTTAAACAAACTGAATAAAGTTTAAACTGATCACTATTGCACTTCTCCGTGACTGGAAATACAAAAAGTCAAGCAAACACTTGCATAGAGGGCAACTTTAATGTTAAGACCAACATGTTTTGGCTTGTAGTCTTCCTCAGGGTCTGTTAAAAGCACTTAACAGGATCATGTAAGTATAGATATAGAAAAAATATTAAAAACAACCAATCACATACAAACACATGCATGTCAGCCAATATAAAACATGCACATAAGTGGCTTGGGTATATGGTCATGTGGTTATAGGCCAGTCATATTCTCAAACTGGTAAAGAGGCAAAAGGTGTGTCTATTGACTGACTCAAGTGACACCACACTTAATAAACACGCAGGAAAATGCACATTTTGGGTGGAGTCACACCTCACCTAGTAGGTTGTCAACAATTTAGAGGTGTTTATGCTCAGACCAATTCACAAAACATCACACGCTTCCCCAGTGGACAAAAAACAAATGACAATAAAAAAAATATACAGGGCAAAACTGGAACCACAACACAATACATGAAATAAAAAGAAGAGAGCAAAAATATACATTTAAAATACAATAAAATATAATATAGTGCAGACAGGGAAAACAATGGGGTCCCCAGTATAAAAACACATTAACTGAGAAATCCTTGTTCGTGCCTCCTGGAAACAAACTCTTAAAATCAAAAATCCAAAAAGCCTCCCTCTCTTCCCAAAAGGACTAATGTTACCACCTCGTACTCTAGGCATGATCACCTCTATGTCTGGGTAGAATAATGACAACATGGTTTGTTTTAACTCATTAAAATGTCTTGCAACTGGGTTAGTAACATCATTTCCCTTAACAGCGCTCTGGTGTTCCATGATACACTCTTTAAGTGAACAAGATGTCTACCCTGTATATACTTTTACACATGGTCATTTGTACTCACTGAGTTTACATTTGCTCCATTAGCTAGCTAACGCTGGTCAAATCTGCCAACAGTTGTCATTTCAGTCAACAGGACTGGTGGATGTTGGCTAAAAAGAGAAATGTGTGTCTTCAATCTGAAATCATGGACCTGCTGTTTCCAAAATTGCTAAGAATTTTGAAAGCCATATCTGCCTCATTATTGTAAACTGCATATGTGCTGAGCCTTCATGGAAGGGTCAGCAGGTTTGGTAACTGTGACCAAGGTTTAGAGGCTTAGCAAACAGTCAGTTTTGAAGCTACTGATCAACTCAGCGATAGATTAACCACCTGTAACTCATACTGGGAGAAGAATTAAATCACTGTACGTACAATCAAATAAGATGAGCAACTGAGAGTATGACAGAAGGAAGACAAAGCAGATTCTGAGAACGATTTATCAAACTTGTGTGTGTGTGAGCTGTAAACCAAGCTAACTTTCCCTGAAAGCCACTTAAAGAAATTCTTATTGATTTGTTAAAACAGATGAAGTTGTTTGATAGAAACCTTCACTGACTTCTGGAGGTCCCTTAGCTCCAGTTTGGGAACTGTGTTTACATATCAGTGGTAAGCAAAGCCAACATGAAGATTTAAAGAACATTCAGGATAAACATGTGGTTTACGTTGCATCCACTCACATAGGGGTTGTTTGAAATGAAATAAAAGTAAGTGCTGAGTGATGTCTTTATAAGAGACAAGAGAGACTAAAAGGCGTCAGAGCCATCATGAAGAATTTGTGTGTTGCTGTTGTTGTGCTGAGTCTCACCTCAGTGTGCCAGGCTGCGTCGCTGGCCTGTGAACAGCTGCTGAAGCCAGAGGACAAAGGTCAAGGTGCAAGTCTCTTCCCACATTTATAACTAATATTGTAGTTCTTTAACTTTTTGATTAGACAAAACTAAATTGAACCTACCGAATCGACTCTATTTTGTTTACTGGGCCCAAAGTGTTCAAAAATAAATGTATAAATAAGATACTAGCAAATAATTCTTTGAATTAATACTGATGAATATAAAATATGATCATGAAACTATATATAATATTCAGACACATTTTTAAAATTCAGCTCATTATTTTCATCCTGCTTGTTTTCACAAAAACATTTTATTTCAGATCTTATGTAATTCTAGCAAATATTACATCAACATGAAATTTTAACTAGTGTCCAATTTATTTCAGCAGACTGACATTAACCACTGCAAACATAGCAGAGTCAGTTATCTGATTGGCTGCTCATTTGGTATTGATTAGTATCTTATTTACTATTTACTGAATTTGGAACACTTTGAACACTCCAAGTTTAATCTCTGTTGTTTTCACAGCTTGTTTCTACCGCCCCCAAGTGGCCAAATCAATTATTGAAAGTTTAGCAGGTCCAAATTTTCATCTAGTTGGTTTA
>NW_018127881.1:3631035-3631581 GCF_001952655.1 Monopterus albus
GCACGACTCTGGATAGCGCTTGGGCGTGTCCTTAAAAATGACTACTATGTAACTCTGTCTTTCTGGTTATTTATTTAGAACACAGAACCGAACTCAAACAGCACATTCCCAACAGGGTCAGTTTTACACATACAGCTTAGACTTACGGTTCAGAAACACAGCACCCAACCAGCTAGCAAAACATTGTTAACACATATGAGTACAAGTCATCAAGATAAACACAACAGTGTAACACACATTAGAACACATTAAAACACTTGTACAACTGTTCCCCGAACTAGTCGCTGAACTCCCATGATGCCCCCCATGCATCATGTCGCTGCCACCAGACCCCTCCCCAATAGCCGACGTAGGTCGTCACAATACAACAGACAGGCATTGCTGGATATTAGAGGTGGGCGATACTGTAAAATTTGGTATCGATCCGATACCAAGTAAATACAGGGCCAATATCACCGATACCGATACCGATACCGATATTTTTTTTAAAGCACACAATATAAATTACATTCACTTTCTTGTATAGGGGATATCAGTGTTTAACTT
>NW_018127881.1:3633898-3635194 GCF_001952655.1 Monopterus albus
ACCAGCAGCGGCGGTGGCGGCGGAGCGGAGGGAAAGGATGCGGCCACCGAGGTGGTGCTGGTGCTGAAAGGTAGGGAGACGCGCACGACACAACACCGGCTTCGTTCCTAACCGTGTTAGCCGTATAGCCTGCGTGCTAACGGTCTGATGACACCACATTGTCTATGGGCATGTGTGACTTGAATCTTTAAAAGCTCCACAGACAGGCCAGTAACAAAGGCACGGCAAAGCATCCAGCTTTTATTTGTACTGTTACAGGTGCATATCGGAAGCTGCATGTTGTACATGTTGACTAATAAAATGGGGTACGTGTTGCTTTGTTTTCAGGTGCTGTGTTAATGTTGTATGGCCCAGACATGTTGCTCCTACTGTTGCATGCGTTCAAACGTATTTTTTACTGGTATCATTACCTCTCCCTGAACATCCAGACTTTTTTTGTGGTCTTATTCGGCTTTATGCATATTTAATTCTGTTCCAGCATTCACCCATACACATGTTTTGATATGCTGCTTGAAGTCACAGCATGTGAGTAGAGAAACTGTTTGCTTCTCGGTGTCAAAAAGAGATATGTCACTGTCTTGTGGCTTGTGTAAGATGTGCTGACTGCACAAAGATTTTATTGGATGATAGCTTGCAAAATGTTTTATTTGCCTGTGTCTTATGTGGCTGAATTGTTCGTGCATGTCTAGGTAATTCCTGTGTCTGTCATAAGGAAGGACCGAGTAAAAACATAGTCAAAGCTCTGTATTTTTAGCCCTGCAGTTCTCTGTTTTCTCCAGCGCCCCTCAGAGTAGTCCCAGCCTGTCTCCTGGGAACCAGTGCCACCGTGGTTCAATCCTGCTGCCACCTCACCTGACTGAACTACAAGGTCCTGCCAGTTATTGCATGAATCAAATGCAGCAGTGCAGAACAAATGCCGCCTGAAATCGAATGGAAAGCATTTTTCCCAATTAGCATTAAAAAAGTGCAGTCATTCAGGTCCAGTCAAGTGCAAATAAAGATTAATCTGCAAATGAATCAATACATTTTATAATGTGCCAAACCTGTGAAGGCTGAGTCATTAACAGTATTTCAGGTTAATTGGCAAGGCTCCCTAGAGTCCTGCCTTTACTGTGGCTCTAGATTTGCTGCTCCTTTGTCCTGAAGAATGCACCGTAGCCTTACTTAGACTTTATGTTTCATCTGTTACTCACCAGTCAAAAGCTGTGACCAACAGACATACCTCTTTCTCAAGTCACATCACTAACCTCAGTCCTTACACTTTATGATGTATATTTAACCTTCTTACTGGATATA
>NW_018127881.1:3635233-3655065 GCF_001952655.1 Monopterus albus
AGATGCGGACAGATTTCTACTATACATCAGCTGGCCACTGAGGTGAGGAACAAAAACTCTTTTATTTTTTTTTTTTAAACCAGTCCAACTCTTCTCTTTATTGCTGCAAATGGCTACGAAAGCCTTTGTGGTTCAAGACATGCCACCATCTCCTCCTGTGCTGGTGGAGCTTAAGAAAAAAAAAACCCTCTTCAGCATTTCTCCACACAGTATCAGTCATTCCTCTGGACAGAAGGATGTGGCTACACGGGATGGTAGGAACAAATCTTGCCATCTCCTTGTGTTCCCCTTAAGAGATGGGGAGCGCTGTTTTGAAGGAATTTCCCTCATATATATATTGATCTTGCTGGGCTGTAGCCTTTGTGGAGACTGGTGTCGCTACATCCACTTTGCTGGTTGCCATAGTGACACAGTACATTTTCATCATCATTGTCTCACTGTTGGTCTTGCGATGAGGTGAAAACACTTCAGATCAACAAAGTACCATTATGAAATCATCTTGGTGAGATATTTTCTCTTTCCTGTATTTTGGAGGTGCTGTACTAGAAAAAGATAAACCATAGACAAACATCATACAGTAGCTGTACATCTTTAAGTGTAAGATTTTATTTTTTAATTGCTGCTGGTATTTTGTTAGAATATCAGGGCTTTGACTAGTAATAATTTTCACCCTGGATTAGAGTGTTAAATGTTTTCTTTATGAATTAGTCTGTCAATTAAATGTTAGACTATAGTGTCTGTCGCCGTTTTCTTGAGTTGAAGGTGACAAATTCATTGTTTTATGAGACAGCAGCCCAAAACAAAAAAGGTATTTAGTACAACTGTCATATAAGACAAAGAGAAGCAGAAAATCTTCACATGTGAAGCTCAAACCTCAAAAATGAGTAGCAGACTAGTAATTGTTTTGTCGATTGGCAAATCCACATTGCGTGTGTGTGTGAGTTGGCTCAGCTGAAGCAAGGAGTTTCTGTAATACTTGAAAGGGTGTGTAGAAGAAGCCTGTGAATGTTCACAGGTCTAAATCTGTCAATGTAATTATGCCATTATGTTGGTATTTTCTTACAGTGCAATAATTCCAGTCTGCAAAGCCCCCATCTGTCTGGTGGACAGGAGCAATATCTAAATTCTTCCTCCTTGGCCTCTACCTGTGATTCTGTTTGTATTGATTCAGAGCTCAGTGAGCTCATTCGGCTCAGCCAGCCAGTGTGGCGTGGTTGACGACGGCTGTCTGCATCAAGAAAGACGATCTCGTCCGGCTGCCAAGCGCGCTCCCCGACCTTGACCTTGCAGCAGTGTAAAGAGATACATCTTTGTTAGATCAGTTAGACTCAGAGGAATTGGCTGCAGATGGATTCAGGATTGGCTGCACCTTTCTCACCTAGCAGCTGGCTAAGTGGAAGCACCTCACATTTCCAGTTAAGGCTTTTTAATCAAAACTGACTTAGTCATATCCAGTATTCCTTCTGTTTCACAAGTATGGTGAACCTTGAGCAAACTCCAGTGCCCTGCTTTGGCAAGAATTTGCTTTCAGCTAGAACCAGAAAACAGTGATTCTTTTTGTTTGCTGTAAAAATTATCGTTTAAACTTGCATTATTTGCTGTTTGGTTACTTACGTACAACAAGCTATATTCCTGTGTTATTTATTTTATTAGTTTACTCGACAGCTCGTTTATAAACTGAATAATACTGTAACTTTAATTTAAGAAGAAATGTTACTTATTTTTATGTAGTATTATAAAGGTGAGCATGTGAAGTAACACACAGATTTGTTTCAGTCGATAAAGAGCAACGTTAATTTTGAGCTGTGTTTCTGTCCAGATGATGAATTAAAGTCCAGTAGCTCTGTTTGGTTTCCACCTGGGTGAAATACTTGGCTCTTAAATGCCTCACTGTGTTCACCAGGGGGTCACTAATGTCATGTTTATAATAGTGGGTATATCTGAGCCTTTCTGCAGAAAAAACAGCTGAAGTTGATAAGAGACAAACAAACAAACGGTAAAGCAAAAGCTGAGACACTGAAAAACTCAGCTGAGAAGGCTGCAGAGTCGAGTGACTGTCTATTGGTTTGTTACAGGCAGCACCTTTCACATTTGATCCAATGTTTTTACTGCCGTTTGTTGATTTATGTATTGGTTTGATTGTTCACAGCGTAACTCAAAAAAGTAATGAATGGATTTTGATGAGATTTTTGGTGAAGTAGGGTTTGGCACACAATCATCTAGGTTTTGGTGTTAATCCTGGATCATCGTCCGGATCCAGGAATTTTGTTTTAAGGGATTCTTCACCATTGTGAGATGGGGCCAATTCTACTCCAACAACAGAAAGAACGAAGCAGCAGTGGCCGAGCGAGCTAGTTTGTGAATGAAGAGAGGGAGTGGTGCTAGCACAATAAAGTAGTGAATCATAGAAATAAGACATTTTCGGTTACATTCTAAAGCACAAATAAAACACAGTCACACCTCTGCACAACCCTGCAGGAAGGATTTTAGGTGAATGCAGTCAAAGCACAGACCTCCTGTCTGCCTTGCTGTAGTGTCTCTGCTCTGCACCTTGTGTGTGTAGCTAAGCTCCACACTCGGTCAAACAGACAAACACACAGCTTATATTATGATGGTCAAACTATTATGGGGATATTGCTTTTAGGTGTAATGGCACTATGGGGAGCTGAGCTGCCTTGGCAGAGGTTTGCTCTTTCTGAGTGCTGTCTAGTTTATGTAGAAATATTGAATAGAGCAATTTTGAGACAAGAGGTAATCTGTTTAAATCCTTTGCCCTTCTCACTTGAACAGCCTAAATTAACTGCAGCTCTGACACGAGTTAGCAGGCCTCTGTGTGGCTGAACTATTCTGGGCAAATTTGGGTGGTATCTATTATTGATGCACTCCTTCTCCTTGACTCTCGCAGCTTCAGGCCAACCTAAAACTCAAACGGGGTTTTAATTTGTGCATGGGTGTGTTTGTGTATGAACCAGTGGCTTAGTTTTTATTTGTGCATTAAGAGTAGCTTTTGTAGCAGAAGGGCTTACAACTAAAAACAGATGCTCAGCAGTAACATACGTAACGGAATTTCTCCTTAGTGTTTTGGTCCCTGAGTAGTCGATGCAGGCATAGCTGAGATTTATTTTGAGTCAGGATGTTTTGTTGTCTTCTAGGCAAATTCAGTCCAGAAGAGAACAGCAAGGGAGCACAGTGATAAGAACAGCCATAATCACAACAACAGGGCAGCCTAATAACAGATCCTCTTCCTTGTTTGATTGTCGATTTCCAAGCACAGCGTTAATGTTTGAGTGTGTGTGTGTGTGTGTGTGTTCACTCGGTATGGGCAGGTTACGTAGTAAAATGTATACTACAACTATACATGTACAGAAATGTGTGCATCAGGGAGCAAATGTAATCGGAGCAAAACAGGAGTGTGCAGTCCCCCATGCTTTTCCTTGCACTCTGATTTTAAAAGCGTATTGCTCTTTGTTCAACCTGTTGTGGTGCCTTTTTGTCTGTGCTAGCCTTTCTGCATCAAACCCATTGCAGAGCAGAGCAGACCCGTTCTGCATTATTAAAGGACAAAGCAGTCAATATGTTGTTAACAGTGTTTTAGTCCATCTCTCAATATTTTCTGTCTTTCCAAGCCTGTCTACAGCTCTCGGCCTCAAACCCATTTATTCCTACTGAAGATATAAATCTTTAAAAAAGGGTCCTCTATGTGCTTTCATTAAAAAGAAGACGTGCTAATTTCCGAATTGGCCACTGTATATTTTTGCCAATGTTACTCAGAGCAGGAATAAAGCATGAATTTGTTGGGAACTATTTTCACTTGTAGATGTGGTGCACTGTTGAGTATTTATGGCTGCAGGACTTTTATCAGTATATGGGATTGGCCCAAAATAAACAACAGATCCCATGTAGTGAAGGAACAATCCACCCAGTCCAACTGTCTGGTTCATTGAAGGGAAGTCTGTGAATCAATTGCACACTGTTTTAGGTGGGAGCTGCACAGGCAACACATGTTAGTTTACAGTAGGGTACTTTCAGTGATCACTGGTTCATGGAATCATTGATGATAAGAAAAATAAAAGAACACTAACAGACTTATTATTGTTGTCCACTCAAATCTAGTTGAATTTCTTTATCCAGCAGCGGCTGCCAGCGATTGTGCCTTTTATGATAATGAGCCATTGTCTGACCAGATGGAGGATTGTTTATGTGTTTATTCAGGCGTTCCTGCCCTGGTGCTGTAATGACTTCCATATAAACAACAGACCACCTCTTTGATATAGAGGTGCGGTCCAATGGTGAACACAGACACAGAGTCACAAAGGCCTATTTGGTGACTCCTATTGAAGGGGTTTTATAGTCGGGTTGGTGGCTGTTTTAGTCACATCTGGGAAAAGTGTGGACACTTGATTAGGGTTTTTATGAAAAATTGATTAACCCTCTAAAAGCCTTGTGGCCACAGCTTAATGCGGTCATGTATTATTAACCACCGTACACCTTACGTTTGTTTTTGTCGGTCGTTTTTTTCCACAAATATAGATTAGGTGTGAGATTTTGTTTGGATAGCACCTCTCTTTGTCATTGAAATTTATAGGGGGTTAAAAAAACTGATTTAATGGAAAGGTACTCTGAAGTGCTTAAATCACCACTGTAAACTCTGCTGCAAGATCCACCATATTGTTTTTAGTGTGGCTCATGTCTGCCTCTTTTTGTTTGACTTTTCTTTAACAGTTGCGCCTGTATTGTGAAAAATGAGTGCAGCTCATTTGGCTTCTTTAGAATCTGATCCTCATATGGGTTCAAAGTGGCTGCTGACAGGGCTCTTTTGTAACTCGGTTTCGACTTTCATTCTAATGTGAGCCAGCCTTGTAACACTTTCTGTGCTGATTGTTTTTGCAAGGTTAAAAGTCCTTTTACATGAAGTGTTGATTCTATTTTGTCTGTCTGCTGTGATTATTGTGCACACAGAGAAAAAAAACCTCAGATGTGCAAAAGAATAAGCTCATTTTATTATATAATCAAAGTCTGAAATTGACAAAATGATATTCACTTAAAATCTTAAATTCATAGGAATTTAATGGGATTTAAATTGTTTGCATGACGATTGTTTTACCTTAGGTCTGCCAGGAGATTGTATGTAAGGTGCTCCCTTTGCTCAGCATTGCCCTGCTTGAGATTCATAGTTGCATGCTTTTGTATTGATTCCCCCCCCACCAATCACATTATCAAAGCTGGGCTGGGAATTTAACATGGGAGCCACTTAGTTACAGACCTCATTTTGTAACCTTTAAGTGCACACCAGAAACAATGAAATGGCAAAACAAATATAGTATAAAGACATAAAGGTTTTTTTTTAACTGATGTGCCTGTGTGTGGGTGTGGTTGACTGTGTGTATTAGTAGTGGGAAATATGGAGGAGAGTAGATTATTTTCATAGCACCTGGTCCCTTTTACTAGTGTTGTTGTCTAACATACAGTGAGGAACAGAAGTATTTGAACACCCTGCGATTTTGCAAGTTCTCCCACTTAGAAATCATGGAGGGGTCTGACATTCACATTGTAGGTGCATTCCCACTCTGAGAGACAGAATTAAAAAAAAAAATCAGGAAATCACATTGTATGATTTTTAAAGAATTTATTTGTCTTGCACTGCTGAACATAAGTATTTGAACACCTGAGAAACAGCAAGAATTCTGGCTCTCAAAGACCTGTTACTGTGCCTTGAAAAAGTCCACCTCTACTCCACTCATTAATCTAAATTAGTAGCAATTGTCTGAGCTCTTTAAAGACACCTGTCCACCCCACAGTCAGTCAGACGCCAACTACTACCATGGGCAAGACCAAAGAGCTGTCAAATGACACAATAGACAATTTTAAAATCCATATGCACAAAATATCTAAAAACATTTACACTTATTATGGGTAACTGAGTGTACATTGACTGGCAACACTTATTATACATCTACAAAACAATGACGTTTGCAAAATATGAAAGTATCTGAATACTTTCTGAAGTCACTGTATAATGTTGGCATGTGGAGTAGGGAGATTGGATGGATTTAACCTTCCTGTGACCTTTTTTTATTGTCTTGCCATTTGCTATTCTCTATCTGTAAGGCCAAAAGAACCATTGATTTGTAACTAGCCATCAAATGCCATAGCTGCACCACCATCACTCACCCTGTTTCTTTTTCCATCCAAGGAGGAACCATCAATACCTCTTGAGATCAATACAGCTCCTACACCATTACCCATTTATGTCCTGCCCATGTCTAATTTCCAAAAGAGCTGCTTAAATGAGATCAAACGATCAGAGGCTTCTTCAGGGGTGTGGCGCTGTGTGGTTTGACAGAGTGGTGACATTGACCCAACAGCAGAGGGCGGCCTATTTAATGTTTTAATGGTAGAGACACAAGACTGATGGTGCATGGGTTGTTGTTGTGCGCTTCAGGTACTTAGTGAAAACCTCTTGACAAAAAAACGAAATATAAATATGTTAATGTGCAGCAGACAACTGGAGTTTTAGTTGCTGCTTCTTGCATGTACAAAATGTGTTAGAGTAAATATGAACCGGAAGGCTGAATGTGAGAAATTGCTCTGTAATGATCTAGACACGTGTGTTTCTCTACTGAGACAACAGGGGGCAGATTTGTCCTTTCTCTTAATCAAGGCTGCCAGCATCCACGTTTATTCTCTTCAGTCAGAATGATGTGGAAAACCTGATATGAGAGAGGCGTCAGGGACCTAGTGAAATACACAGCAGTTTGTGTTGTGTGTTTAACAGAAGGTGCATATTAAACATATGCCAAGTGAAGAGGAAATGTGTATGTGTGTTCTTGTGTGTTAGGATGAGATATGAAGAGGGAGAAGAGAGCAGGGCGAGAGGAAAAAGGTAGCAGCACAAGAAGGGGAGCAAACCTCCCTTAGCCCAGAAATCCTTGTGCCGTTATGTAACTGTCTGCAGACGGGAGGAGGTGTGTGTGTGTGTGTGTGTGTGTGTGTGTGGTGGAGCATTGGGACCAATTGATAGAAAGTGACAAAATCCTCTTCACATGCAGGCAGGCTGCAAGGCAAAGCTCAGTGACACTAACACAGGATGAATGGTGGAGAGGAGAGGAAACATCAGCAGGGAGAGGTAGAAAATTCATCTACCACATAGATCCACATCCAGCAAGTTGGAAAACCGCGGCTTATTCTGTGGCACACGTGCTGATTAGCAGCCATTACGCTGGAGATTTCTATGATGTCTGCTTTCTCACATTCTCACCAGTATTAATATCCCACACTGATGCAGCACATCAGACTAGTTTAGAACATCCTGTAAGAAACTCTTTATTTAATGCTCTAAAAAATTAAACGGACCGAGCTCAGGTGCTTTTTGTGCCTATTTTGTATTTTCACATGTATTTTTTTTATATTAAAAGGGGTGTGAATGTTTCCTTTCACTGGCCTAGGCAGTAACTATGGTGGCCATTTTCATATTTATCACAATATTTACTCAAGCTAAAATGATTAGTCAGATAATCAGACTACTGACCAAACATTATTCAGATTATAGTAATTATTTAAGACAAAATTGCCAAGAATTCACTGATTCTAGCATCTAAAAAGGGAATATTTAACATTTTAGTTGTCTGTGATAGTAAAGGGATTATGTTTGAGACAAACAAGCTATTTAAATATTTTACTTCAAATTCTGGAAAATTAGGATTGGTAATGAAAATCATAGTTGCAGCCCTAATATATAAAGTATCGAATGGACTGAATAAGATGACATACTGTAAAGTGAAGGCAGCTTGTCTCAGCCCCTGCCTTTCTTCCTTTCTATTTGCTTTTCACGGACTTTTGTGAACTGTGTATTGGATTTATTATTTTTTTTCATTGCACATGTCACAGTCGACGTATCGCGTTACACTTAGTTTCATCATTCTGAATTAATGTATTCACCCTGTGGGATCTGCTCTCTCTTGGCTTAATGCCACCATGATCTTTGGTGCACCCGTGTCTCCCAGGACACTTTTGCTCTCATTTAACAGCTGAACCTAAAAGTTGCTGTGTAGCCAAGTTTTGCCATAACATTTCCCAGCAAAAATGTCTTTATATCACCTACATTTCAGGAGATACAAAATGTAGCACTGACTGTAGACAAGCTGATCTAAGTAGATCAGTATGATCATTTATTAGACATATTGTAAGTTGGCAGAATAAATCAGTTACCAGAATGTAAGAGCTACACATTGTTGTGGTGCATGTGTGTTATTTTGGTCTGATTTGGAAAGTAGTTCACGCTTCATCTACTGAGGCGACGGAGGCAGAGAGCAGCAGGCCAGAGATGCAGGTCATGGATCCCCAAGGGGCTGGGCTGGTATTCAGGAATTATACCAGGCCTTCCTATCCCTCAGGAATCCTGCACTCTGCTCACACTCTCTCTATTTCTCTCTTTCTCTGGCTGGGAAAGAATTTGGGGCTGGGACTGGTGTGGTGGCATGTTTTGGGTTTTAAAAAAAGAGAACTGTAAACCAAGATACAGTATATGAAGTTAAGAGCTGTGGCATTAGCTAAATGAATTGAAACTATGTGATATTTGTTGTGAATTTTAATATTTTTTTTGTTTGGCTGGCTGACTATTGGGCTAGTTATCATAGTGCTGCAGGAGGGAGAAAGACGGGCCTTGGTCCCGTGAGTGTGCCTCACTGGAGCTGTTCCACAGCCCAGTTTTTTTCCACAGTCCAAAGGTTCTGTCAGCTCCTTGCATTCAGTTGGGGGTACACACTCTCCATCACTATTACAATGCATGCCACTGCTGTGGCGCAAAGTCAAGAGGGTGACTGCAGAGCAGGCCTGAGTCAAACAGGTTTTACAAATACACCTCACTGTCTTATAGTGTGTAAATCAATTATGTTAGCCGCAAGGGCAATAAAAGGAAAAGCCACAGTCACAGTAAAGGTGGCTTTAGCTTATCAGTTTCATAGCTAAGAGGTTAGCAACCAGCTGAGTACTTGAGGCTACAGGTTTACTTTGTCCATCATTCTGTGCTGGGCATTTACCGTAGTGTACTAGCCTACTGCAGTGAGAGGTGTTGATTCACAGAGGTTTTGGTAGTACTGGAAGTCCTTTAAAAGAATGATAATAGCTAAAACATTGCTAATTGCAGTGTTACAAATGCAAATATTTCAGCACAGTACATAAAATAGTTTTGTATGTGCAGTAAAATTAGGTGACAGCTGTGTTCGACTCCACAGAATTTAATAATGTTTGCATTTGTACACAACATCTTAGGTAGCAAAACTGAATTTATCCATAGATATTTTTATACAGCCATAATTAGTAAACACTTGAGTATTAAAAGAAGTAGGTGTTGCATTGTGTTCTGGTTGTTTGCTGATATAGTTGCACATCATTAATTATCTTAAAAGAGCTTCTTCTGGTTTACTTAAGCATGGCATTATTAGGTTACATTATATTTATTATAGTTGGCTTTTATTGACATGTATTTATTCTAGTCAAATATATGCTTCATGGAAAAGCAGCAAAACGCACAAAATAGCATACAGAACAATGCTGATGCACATTTGCAGCATTGTTATGTATGCACAAACCCCTCCCCTAGAATACTTTGCCTAAATGGTCACTGTTATCACTTAAGTATAGCAGAACAGTTAAGTACAGTTGGTGGGTATAAAGCCGCCAGGCTTATATTATATAACACTCAGAAATAATATATTAATCCTCGCATTGCTTTTAATTGAAGTGCTTCCCAACTGATAAAATACAAGAAAGGTTTATTGAAAACGCAGCATTCAACTTCAATCAATGAGGAGGTTTAATGCACAGATACCAATATGTATAACTACAGGTCATAGCTTAGACATTTACTGTGTTTCATGCTATGAATCAATGTCTGTGAGTGTTTGACTACTTTTATTTTAACAATTTTTTTTAACCCATCAGTTATAAAACATTACAGAATCTGACATTTTGTAAGCATTGACATGCATTGTGCTTTTCGATTTCAAAACATTTTATTTTATAGATTCAAGCTGGACCAAGCAGTGTGATTTTTGTTGGAACTGAATAAAGAGAATGTATAGTAATACCTATTTTAAATATCTAAAGCAATGTCAGCTAAAACTCAGATACTGTGGCAATAAAGACATGTCATACCAGGAAACTCTGTAGCAATAAACGCAGGAAGCTACATAAATAAATAAATAAATAATATGTATACAACAATAATAATTCATCACAGTTACTATCAGCTGATAGTATAGTTTCCAGCCTTTCCACTCCTTGTATGTCATTTCTTAGCAGATAAGAAGCTTCTGACTTCCTTGGTTTATTTACTACTTTGGTGGGTCCATGTGTACTCGGCTTATGCTGTAATTATGATATTTCCAAGAGCACTTGAAGACGGGCCAGGCTGCCCTCAGTGATGCACTCATGCAAGGTGAAACATGCAGTTTCAAGCTTTACGGTGAGCAGAGTTATTAAGTGCCTAGTTGGATTAAAGCTGTGAATGTAGAATGCTTTGTGGGGAACTGTTAAACCCTGCATAGGACGAGATCTCGGCATTATTGTAACTGACAGTGGACATATAACAAACTATGAAAAAGTTCCTCTGCTCTGAAGCCACCTGTTGTCAATTAGACACATAACAATTCATTTTAGGAATGAACTCTACAGTTGCTGTAAGAGAGGACTAAGTCATGACAATTTATTAATCCTGTGCCTTTGCTCTATCTCATCTTCCCTTTTCATGTCATTGTGACCTTCCCTTTATCTACCTGCTTCTAGAGTTGGTGTTATGATGAGTATTTGAAGAAGGCACACTATGATAATTCCTCTCTGCATTCATTTATTGCCTCACTATTTGCTTGTTGTCAGTCAGGTAAACTGCAGACGTTGCAGCTCTGCCGTGTGCAGTGTCTGCCTTTTAGCACTTGATATGTGGTTAATGCCCGCTCTGTCATTTTTAAGTATGATTTTCACACAGCATTTTTTTCTTTACTTGTGTCCAAATTCTCTCTTCTCTAACCAACACATCTCTCTCTCTCTCTGTATGCTCATTCAGTTCGGGGCCACTTTGCCTTTCTGGGCTGCTGAATAGATGGCAAAAATCACCAGAGTGTGAATGGGTGTTTGGTTGGCTTGTTTTGTTAATGGTGTGTGGAGAAAGTGATATTGCGCTGCCGGCATTTTGTGTGCGCAGTCAAAGAGCGTACAGATGTGTGTTGCTTGTAGCAACAAAGATCAGGGTTGTTTCTGTGAATAACAAGATGAAAGGAAATGTGAAATACTGACATCTTGGATTTCAGCCATTCCCCTTCCTTCACACCTCCCACCCCAATTGTCAGTATTGTGAGCTAAAACTAGATGGATGGCTAATAGGTTTAGTGCCCCCCCCATACAAACACTCAATCACACTCCAGGTTTCCTTGCATTTTTTTTCCATACATCTCTGAGCGATCCTTCTCGTTCTCTTTTCGTCCTTTTGAAACTGTCTTTTCTTGCCACTGCCGTTACCCCTCTCTGTATTTTTGACTCCCCCCTTTCTTCTCCTCTCTATATCTTTCTTTCTGTCTCTCTACCCACCCCCTCACACTTACACCCTCTCTCCCCTTGGTTTTGGTGCATTGCAGTGGCTCCACTACCACATTGGAGACACAACAGCATTGGCAAACAGGGTCTCTCTTTTTCACTCTCTCTCATGCACATGTGCGCGCAAACACACACACACACACACACACCCAGACATTCACACGTGCACACTTTCTACTTTTTGTTCTCTTACTCTGTCTCCAGTTCCCCATCTCTCTCACTCCCTTACTTTCTCAAGGCTAATCGAAAGCAAGAGACAAAGCCTTGAGAATGAGCCGAACAGTAACCTTAGCAATTTCCAAATCAAAAAAAGGCACAAGATTTGAAATAAAAGGCACGAACACAATCCTTTGCCCTTAATCTTGCTAGGAAGACTTGCAGGATTCCACATGCACACACCACAGCCTTCTAAAGCAGTGTGTTCCTCAGGCAGTTGCAAGGCAACCACCGCTTCAGTTTTCATTATGGATTGCTTTCTGAGTTTGTGGAGAATAAAGGCACTTCATAGATCTTGAGAGGACAAAGACTTTGTAGGATTTGCTGTTCGTGTCATCTATCACACCTGAATAGACTGTTGGAGCCGACTAGCCGTGCGTTGTAGCATCAGTTCAGTTCAGCCCTCAGTCATTCTGGATCTGCCAGCACTGATTAAACATGTGTTTAATGAGGGATTCTTCTTCAGTATTATTCTCAGCTGGATAAACTAACAAAAGAATTTCAGTACATTTGCAGTATAATAATCTTTCATCCTGAATATCTTTGCATTATTTCATTTTTAAGCTTTTACTGATTTAATGAATAAAAAAAAAAACTATATAATATAAATATATATTTTGTTGGTCATTATTTTTCTCAGTGGGTAAGACATAATATTATGGCTTACATGTGCTTGTGTTTAGTATTTCTATGCCTCAGCTGTTCGTCTTAAAACAACTCCTACGCATCACAGTCAAGTAAAACCTCTGCTTCCCAGTCCGGTCTCATCTTTTAACTTTTGCTCAGTTTTACAGAAAATAATTTGGGTTATTAAGGAGTATTAAGGAGGAGGACTAGAATTTATGTCCTCTATCAGGCCAAATCTGGGGAGATTCTACTGCTGGGTAGCAGTATGTAAAGCACTTGGTTATGATGCTCATCAGAGTCCGTTAGCTTAACCGTCTGTTAAATACTGCATTATTTTTATAGTTAGAAAAAGCTTGTGGCTCTGTATAGTATAGTGCTTTTCTATGTACTGAAGTGCATGCAAAGTGCTTTACGCTATCTCTCATTCACCCATTCGTGCACATAAACACTCAAATATTCACACACAAGTAATGTCACCGGGAGCAACTAGGGGTTCGATGTCTTTCTCAAGGACACTTCAGCATGTGGACTGGAGAAGCCAGGGGCTGAACCCATGATGTTGCAGAAACATTATACTGTATATTAGTCAAGACTGAATACAGTGCAGCATCATTAAATACATTTTGCTACAGTGAGTTTTGTTTTAAGCATGTCCTTTATTAACTAGTCAAGCGTCAAGCAGGTCTAAGTGCTCATCTGCTTCTAACTTCTGGGTCAAATTCATATATGCCTTGTGTGCTTGTCAGCAGCTTATGTTGAGACTGTCATTCGCTATCTCTTCCTGTCTCTCATCCCAGAAGTGGGGGGGGTCTGTCTTGGCCAGTTTTGGTTTTAATCGAAATTGTTTCTGTTTCTCCAGCAATGGAAGCTGCTGTAATAGATGCAATGTTGTGTAGCTGCTTGGAAATCTCCCATGTCTTAATGGTTTTTGAAGGCTCATAAGTCTAGAATTGTATAAAATAATGTCTCTTATGACAGTTGTGTAGGCTGTATGTTAAAGCACCAACTGCATTCTTTATGAAGGTATGACTGTTGTATATTATTCTCATTTCTGCTCATTTATATAATTTGAAGCCATTATTTCATATTTATGTGTTCCTTTTTGCTATATAGCCCCCACTCTGTCTTTGACTGTTCACTGTTTGTGTAGGTGTCTCAGTGGAAAATTGCCTGTTTTTTTTTCCCTTTAAGTGGTAAAATAGTGATGAGGCGTTGAAGTGTGTGGAGGCTTGTCCTTCAGCATTAGGCCTAGGTTGATCAAGTGCAGTTGTCTGGACTGTTGGTGTTCACCTCTAACTGAACTGTACCAGACCAATTGAACCCCAAAACTGCTTTCTATTGAGTTGGATGTGGAGGTGAGTGTATTCATCACTTTTATTGCTTTTCCAGCCGTGCTAAAAAGAAAAGCGCTTGCTGTGCCTCATACCCTGTATTATGCTCCCCGAGGCAGGTTGCCACTACAAATATCAATACTATAAGCGGTGCCACTGGAGCTGTGTCACCTTTGATGGTTTCCTCCCGGACGCCCCAGCAACCTCCATACAAAACCATTCTTTCTTCATGGCTAAGGTGTTGTTACACCAACATAATTTCCTATGGGTTGGGCTGTGAAATCCCAATAGTCAAACATATTGTTTTCTCAGTCATCTGAGAGGCTTTGGGTAGAGGAAAAAAAATCCCTGTAGGTTCACATTTTCTTCCTCTTGGCTTTTCTCTCCCATTGTTCAGGAAAAGAAACAAGCCTCAACGTCAGAGTGTGCTATTAATGGACGTGCCTAGGATGCCGTGTAGTCAAGGAAACCATTTAAAATAGATGCTTTTTTTAATAGAAAGGTTTCTGTGCTCCGAGTGAACTGTGTTAAGTGAAGTATGTAAAAGATAAATCTGACAGATGATGTTAATTTTATATCTAAACACTCAAAGAAAACTTGACTTCACAAAGCTCCCGAAGATTTCATTAATGCTTGATGGCTTAACAGGGTTCAGTGACTTTCCTTCTGACTTTTACTGGCCTGATTTGGCTTCTCCTTGGCAGAGAATGAGATGTGGGAGAATTACAGAATGATTCATCTCACTACTGTGGTATCTGGCTCAGGCATAGAGCAGCAGCTAACACACAAACTAGCCTACTCTTATCCTGTGTGTGGGACCCAGCTCCAAATATCACACTCGGAGAGCTGCACCCTCAGAACAAATGAAAGATATTTAGTTGTGTACGTGAAAATCCAGCAGGGTACTGTTAAGCTATTGCTGTGGAGAATTTTAATAAAATACATGATTTCCATTTTCTCGTTGGTGGTTTGCAGTATTTCAATCAGATATTTTATTTGTATCCAAAATGCTATTGACCCATTTAAAATAAAGCCAGATTAAGTATATTTTTCAGGTTGGAAATATTATCTTTGGTGCCTACTGTCTCATGATATCGGTACATAACTGAACCAGACCAGCAGGCAGTTTGATGGAGTGTAGCAACAAAGAGATGGTACTTTTACAATAGTTTGGCAAAAATGCAACTCCCTGCTGTGTTTTAATGCACGGGGCTGTGTTGGTCAGGACAGTGAGGGGTTGCAGGGTAAGTGTTGTAGGTGTGTACCATATTGCTATGTTGTGATGAGTTGACATAAGTGGCTTCATGCATGTTTTCAGCCCATGAGTTTCCATTGTGGTTTGGTTAGCCATGCTGATAATGTAGCCTATTCTACCACCAGTATGTCAGCATTGATAGAAAAATGCCGGTTAATATCCAGTACTAATGAAAATGCATGGAGTGTTATTATGGTGCGTTAATGGTGGCCCAAATTTGACAGTAAATAGCAATGAATGGTCATGCTAACAAAGTAAATTAAGTCTTTTGTCTGTGGGCATCTTTGTCCCCTGTACATGATTGGTCAGCGCCGCACCTTTGCCGGATGATGCCACCGTCTGGTGCGGTGTTGTGATGGTGGAAATACCATAGAAGGTCACACACGGCTTCAATTAGAAGTTAGAAGCTCCTGCACAGTTATAATGTCTAAAGGGACTCAGTCATAGAGGAGAGAAGCCGTTCAGTTGTCTTATTGTTATATTGTTCTGTCTTTTACTGCATATGATGATTCATACTCAAAGTAGAACTGAAGTGACATTCATTACAAGATGATTAGTTAAAACATGCACCAGCATTGTTTTGCATTTTGTGACTTTCAGTTAAATAAGACTATTTTTCCAGTCATATTTTGTCATTGAAGATTTCTTAAAAATAGTGTTAAAATATCATCTCATCTTGTTCTTGTGAACCCAATATCATGTATCATTTCATCTCATGAGCCAAGTGTATCATTACAATCCTAATATTTGATATTAGTATGTTAATGTTTCAAACTGGCATGATGCTTAGTAGTGTTTTGGTACACTGATATTAGAGTAATGGTTTCTATACCGTACAGTAAAGTTCAGACTTTCCACCAGATCTCTTTTATGCACTGTTTATCAGCCCAAACAAGTTAATTAATGAAAGAATAATTAGCAATCTTTTAAAATCTCCTGAAGGTGCATTTCTCCAGCTCGGACACCAGTCCTCCCACCATAAAAATGATTTGGTATGTGCTTTTCCCTTGTGGATCCATAAGAGGCTTATGCACTTGCCAAACATTGATTTGATATTCTCCACTGACACGTGAACGCTGTGATGGTCATGCTTGTAATCCTGTTGGCTAAATATGCTTAGCTGTGAAAGCAGATTAAGACGTGGATGTTTTCTTGGCCGCACATTCCCAGTGGTCTGGGAGATCTAAGCAAGAGCTTAGATCTGTCCGGTGTTGTGTTTAAGCATTACCCATGACTAGTGTTCAGTTAAAGTGCCCAAGGCATGCAGCCATTTAATGTTTAATTGTGAGTACCTCTAGATTAGCTTTGCACCCATCATAACTCCAAATAGTCTGTATTTATTTCAGAATCATAAAACCCGAGAGCCTCTTTCTGAAAACGAGGATAATTTGTGAATGTGCACAACTTCTGCTGCCAGTGTTCTCAAAATCTGTTTCCCCATCAAGATGTTTTCCCTAACCTGAATCCTAACTTTATCCTAGGCACAACCACTAAGGGGAGTTGCTACATGAAACCGAGCTTTGAACAGTGGAAAACGCATCTTGACGGGGGAACACTTTTTCACACGACCGGTCAGGAAGCCAAGACGATGCATAGACAAAAAAAACACTGACAAAATGAGCTACATTTTTGACAGTGACAATACCTAAAATCCTACTTGACATATTCAAGACAAAATATGAAAGTGGACATCACGACGAATCGCAACGGCATTAATTAATTAGAATTTCTCCTCCATAGATGTAATCTATATGTAGACTAGAATGCAATACAAATAGGTGATGTTTTCAGTGATAAGTTACGGAAATTAAACTATAATTTTACAAATATTTGAACTTATTTTAATTATTGCCATCAATAGTTGTTAAGAACAGACAGTTTTCCCTTGTGGACTGATAAAGTATTCTATCTGTGACTCTGATTTACTTATAAAATGGAACACTATGTACTGTGATGGAAATTGATTGGTTGATTTATTCTTTCAAGCATGTAAAGACAGTGGATATGTGAACACACATAATTTCACACATATCCACAAATGCTAATCCATTATCAATTTGCTTATACCTAGTACATGCTTGAACGGAGTAGGAAGAAGTCAGACTTATCCAGTCCTACCCCATGACATCATCTTACCATCATTGGTTTGCAAGCAGTATCTCTACATAGATAATTTTGTTCTACACCACGCTAGTGATATACTAAAACACCACACTCCCAATGTTACACCTGATTAATTGTTAAGCCTGTTCTTGCCCATTTTGTTGATGTTCTTAGAGATGATTTGACATTTTGACACCATTTCTCTTAGCTTTGCCTACTTCCACCAACAGTTTGTCAAAGTCAAAGAAATTCTGAAATCTCAGGTCTGAATATTTAATAACAAATGATTAATCATGTGTGAAGGTCCATCAATTAATCGCTCGACTATGGACATTTAAAAAATAGCCAGTTTTACAAATGCAAGATCTAAATGAATGACTTTTACATGACAGCCATGTTCTCTGCAATTAAAATTGACATTTATGTTAAGAGTAACTAGCAGATTAAATGGGTAAACAATAGTAAGAGGCATGTAACTGGCTTCTTTTTGCAAGATATGGCATAAAGTTTGGTAAAAATCATAAGAAAGGCAAATTGAAAGGTGAACTTACACCTTTAACGGGATATGGTGTGACAGAAAATTGAGATGTACTGTAGAAGGAAAGATCACCAAATCAGTGAATCAAAACAGAAAATTTCACAATATCTTAAAGGACTGCAGTGTCAGAAACGGTTTCCTTAGATTTTCTTGAGCTCTCCCAAGATGTCTGAGAACTTTAAAGGTTTGTCGCATTACTGTAGTGCAGCCCTGCACTTAGAGATGTCTTTACAGTACATACCTCTGCAGAACGACCTTGTGGTCTCTAAAAGCCGGTGCAGAGGATGGGGGAAGGTGCCCAAGATAGTGCTTACTGACTGAAATTACATGCAGGGCCACCGTTCTAAAGCATTTAACAAAGGAGCCACTCAGTGGCATAGCATGGCATTGAAATGACAGTCCTGCCCTTGCATTGTTTGACATGTCACAAGATGGCAAAGCAGTATCTCCTTAGCTTCTACAGGTCACAGAGGACGGATGCCCCACTAATCTCTGACACTCACTCTGGGATGGTGAGGGGGAAATCTCGGGGCTTTAGATAACTTTGCTATCCACTTGTGACCTCAAATGCAGAGATGGCTCTGGGCCCACTGTGCTCCGTCAACCAAATCCTTCTTACTGCTCGGGGACTTCAGACAAGGAGATGTTGCCCGCCCCACAAGGATAAATCCCAGCCAAGACTATATATTAATCTGATATTGTCCTTTTATTGTTTGGGGAATAATGCACTGGAAAGCAATGATTGATCTAAGGGCTTGAAAGTCTTTCATATTGTCAAATCAGTCCATTTAGAGATTTGTGGATGTTTCTCCAGGGGGCATGATCTCACAAATCCAAAGAACTAAAGTGTCATCATGTACAAGTGTTACTGAACGTTTCCTGTCAGCACTAAAGAATAAAAAGGTACAAACAGTGAAATCTACTGACTTACGGTAAATTAAGACTGGTCTACAGTATAAACTGTTATATCAATAAAATATTGATAAACCCATCCAACATCACTCATATGTTCCTAAAGTTTTGGTAAACATGGAGATTTGGGTATCAAATCGGTAGGAACAGTTCCCTAACTGAACTCACAAACATCACCAGTACAGACTCCTGTGGAAGGACAAGCAGGGCCCTGACTGTATGTGCCACAGCACCCCAAGAGAGGATATTATCAGTAAGGTTTGCGGTTTCATTGATTTCAAGGCTGCAATCATCCCCATCTGATGTAGTGGGCTGAGGGAGGTTAAGTGAGGCCCCACAGTCTGTGGGCTAGCTTCGTTTGACAGTAGGACAAGTCTGAGATATCTTTAGCAATAACAATTTACCACATGAGTTTTAAGGGTTATTGCCTGAAATCATGGGGTGCCATATCATTGCCACTTTGGTACAAACAATTGTCTGAAACTGTGTCTAATTGCACTCCATCTATGAGGTTCAGTAGGAATCTGCCCTCCAGAGGCCCCTGATTGGTCTATTTATTTGGTCTTTATCTTAAAATGGGTTTGGGATTCTAAAATCTGTGATTTTTGTAATTAGTACTCTGTTTTAAATGGGTGTATACTTTCTTTTCCGCTCATGTCCAGCAGACAGTTTTTGCAGGATGACCCCATTTCAGTACTCTTCAGCAAAAATAAAAAAAAAACTGCATCAAGCACAAAACATCTCTAATGGCCCACACTGGAAATTATCTTTGTACAAGTCTCTAATGGTGCCGTCTGCAGTGAGTTTCAAACCATTAAGCAATTTGCGGTAAATCAGGGCACATGGAAATAAATTTAATTCACACTTGCTGCGGTTGGAAGTTCTCAAGACAGATGGAGAAGAACATCCTTGCAGTGTTTTACCTGAAAGAAAGGCTCAGGGAAAAGCAAAGCACTTCCATATTTGGTTGTATAAAGGCTTAATGAATGATGATGTTAACTTTAACGCCCTTTCCTCTTTTTGTCTGCCATGGCAGCATAAACATTTCAATCGACTATGTGAATACTAAGAGAATGAGGAGGAAAAAAGACCTATTGTCTTTCTTCATCCTTTATTCATCATGTGCGTATTTAGGTTTTAGGTCAAATTTAACATTGAAAATATGCCACAGATGCCCTCAAAACATTGCCACCTTGTCATCTGTATGATTACAGCAGGCCATACTGTGTGTGTGTGTGTGTGTGTGTGTGTGTGTGTGTCT
>NW_018127881.1:3655921-3661047 GCF_001952655.1 Monopterus albus
TAAGATACTGTTTTATACTCTGAAAGTTTGCGTATAGACTTCTGCTATTAAAGTGAATTGGTGATAATTTGTTTTCAGTCTTGACATTGCTGTTAAACTGCTCATCCGTGTAATACTTGCAGTTATTTTCAGAGTTCTTGAAAAAGTTTTTTTCAGGGTCAAAGCCATCGTCTGGTTCATGATAATGAATTTCAGTGTCTCCAAATGTGTTCGGTTCCAGATCCATCCCTCAAAAACTATTAACTTCTGTAACAAATCGCTTGCCTCATTTCGTCCATGGGTCATGCTTGTTGTTGTTGTTGTTGTTGTTGGTTCCAAAGCTCATCTGCCATCGCAGATATCAATATACCTGCATGTTTCTTCAGACCGCTGAGGGTCCAGCGGCCCCTTCATACTCTCCTTGCCTTGGCGAGCTGGTCATGGGTCCAGGATTCTGGTTCTGAGGTTGGGTCACTAATTTGTCGTATCGCAGAAACGCGATTTCTCCTCTCGCCCTAGCCGCTCTTAACATTGGCATCAACTCTCTTCTTCCTATTATAGTTTCACCTTTGAATGCAATGAGGTGATGTTTCACTCTAAAGATTAATTAACCTGTCAGAGTTCACTGTGCACCTGTAAACATTAAGTACTTTGCAGCCAATTGTAAATCCTTTGCAATCGTACTGTATAATCAAAGAAAACTGCATTAGGCTTGGTCATAAAGTTTTCTATGACTAGTGTTATCACTGTGTAAACTGCTTGAGGCCTGAATGTCAGGCAGGAAAGGTGAGAGGAGTGTGCCCGTTGTTGGCAGCATAAGGTGGAGGAGGGGCAGCGGACTGGAAGAGGGCAAAGCTCTGACAGTGGAAACCACAGATTGGCCAAGCAGTCAAGTGGAAAAGGGCAGTCTGGTGAATCTGGGCTGGGCAGTGAGTTATAGTGGATTGACTAGGAAAGGCACAAGTACAAATAGACTAGCACCATTTGGTAAATTACATAAAGGTGGATCCTCTAAAGAGAAAAATGAAACAAATGTGTTATGAATGCTGTTGTGATTATGCTCAGAAGTCAGTAACATCCCATTTCATTCTGTGAGTAAATGGTCATAATGTTGTAATTACAACAGTAACACAACTGAAGCTTATTTTGTCAGTGGTCCGTATACATTTGCTGAATTACCAGTAACGATCTCATACCAGAAGTGCAAGTGAAGCTGGACCCACATTGCTCCCCAGATGAATATGGAGTTGTATTTAGTATGAGGACGTTCAGTAGTTAACCGATTAGTCTCGCAAATTTAGACCGAAAGTCAAATGCTAATGTTCCATCTTGTCGGATTACATCAAACATGATCAGAGTCAGCAGGACTCACTGGCCTTTAAAAAAAAGTCTCTCAACCCATAATTACAGTCATGGGGCATGAATATGAGCTATCAGCATGGGGCCAGTCGTACCATAGCCACAAAAACAAAAAACACACTGTAAGAAATCCATGCTGTAATTACAACAGTGACACAAGATGAAACGGCGAGGAGGACAAGAGAGCGAGAAGAGGGCAAGAGAAACAAAAGAGACTGGCAGACTCTCCGCTTCCTATATTGGACAGGAGTGCCGTTGCCATGGCAACCATCAGCCCTCGACTGGTATTTGGAGCAGTGAGTGGAATTACTGCAGAGGATTTGATGTTCAGTACACATCTGGGGTCAGCTAATATGGCGCCACAATCAGCAACTGCTTTGCTTCACGCCGCACTGGCAATCCCTTGTGCGAGACAGCAACTGGCACCTTCGCCACCGGCATCTAATTTCTCTCCACAGAGTGCCAGATTATCTGACAGTTCTCTTCATCCTGACAGATGTTTGTGGCGCAACATGCAATGTTGGTTTCACTGATGTAAACGGAGCATGTGTTGTGCTAATGTAGATGGCAATTGTTACTGGCTGTGTGAAAATGTATGTATTTGTTTATCTGTTTTAATGTTGAGTTCAAGGTCAGCCTCAGTGACAGCAAATTAAGTAAGCAATTATGTATTTACCATTAAATAGTTTTCATTGTCATAAGACTGAGATTTCTATTGTCAGTGTGCAGTCGGTTTTCAGGTGTGTGGCTGCCTCTTGTTTAGTGGTTATCCTGATAAAATATGACCACAAGGGGCATTCTTAGACAAGATGACGTACTTTGGAGAATGTCCACTGATTTTGCTAAAGAAAAGAGGAGGAATTTCTGTTGCAGTGTGGAATAGAACATCTTTCACTACAGTGTAATACCCTCCCAACATCCATTTTATGGAATATAAGAACATGAGTGTGTCTCTTTTTGTTTGTTTGCTTATACTGTATAATCCTAAAGATTGGTACAGGGGCCAATCCAAAGGTATGTTTATGTTTTTTTTTATCTGGTCAAATAAAACTAATCAAAGTCTGATCCTTCCTTTACAGTAGTCTTCTGTGTTCTACCACAGTCTGCTAGTGCCACAATACTACCTATTGAATTTGAACACTTTTTTTATTTGGCTGGGTCCCCCAAGCAGCAACATGATCAGTCACAGTGTTACATATAATATTGCATTATCAGATACTAAAGGAACATTAGTACTAAAAGACATAATAATAGTAGGAGAACATAAATACTATAAACAATAATACATTTCTTAAAAACAATGAGAATGGAATTGGCAGCCTGACTAATGTGCAATGGCAAATGGTTGTAATCATATTCATGTGGACAGTACCAGACAGAACTTATAATCACAGTATCTTTAAGTCCATGTCTGACTGATGCTTCTGTAAGTAATTAATGGCCCTCGGGTCAAAACTATTTTTATGCCTGTTGGTTCTGGCTTTAACAGTTCGTAGACTACCCGAGGGTAAGGTGGAGAACAGGGTGTGATGGATTTCCTCTGATATTCAGTGCCCGTCTCAGGAGTCAGACTGAACGAATGACCTGCCAACTGTGGAAAAGGTAATCCACCTATCCTCTGTGTGCTTTTGATCACACGATGCAGGTCATCTTTCTCAACTGCTGTGCAGTTTAACTACCATACTGTGCAACAGTAGGCCATTGCACACTCTACTGTGCATCGGTAGCAGTTCTGTAGGGAGTCTGTCTCTCTCCAGCACCCTGAAAAAGAAGAGACATTGCTGGGTCTTTTTGATCACATAGGATTTGTTCAGGCTCCAGGTCAGGTCCCTAGAGATGTATACTCTCTTGAAGCTTTAAGCTGTCAACCCCTTCCACCTCTTCCCCACTAGAGTGAGCATATCGTGCTGTGTGCAAATTCCCTTATGGAAGATCAGTGATGATCTCCTTGGTTTATTTAGTGTTGAGGTGCAGGTCATTGTCTTTACACCTTTCAAATAGGACCTGGACCTCATGTCTATAGTCATCCTACCTGTTTGTTATGAGGACAGTTACTGTTGTGTCAACTGCAAATTTGATTGTGTTCATGGTATGTGTCGCTGTACAATCGCTAATGTGTAGCTAATATGCAGCTTTGAGGAACTCCCGTGCTAAGAATGATGGTGGATCTGATGGTTTGTCAGGAAATCTCTAATCCACCAGCACAGGATAAGGATGAGCCTCATTGAGTTTAACTTGTTGACTACCTTGACTGGTCTGATGGTGTTGAATGCTGAGCTAAAGTCAATGAACAACATCCTCACATAGGCATCTGCATTGACCAGATGAGTGAGGACTGTGTGCAGTGCCAGTTCCACAACTCATTCATAGACCTGTTGGCTTTGTAGGCAAACTGGTGTGAGTCATGTCAGTCGGAATACACCTCCTGATGTAGCCCAGCACCAGACATTCAAAGCATTTCATAACTAGCCCGGAATGAATAAGGATAAAGACAATCTCCTTTATTTGGCCAAGTATGTTTCACACACACAGAAGGAATTGGTTTCTGGTACAGAACCGAGGTGCCAACTCACACCAATGGTTCTAACCATTGGGGGCAACTTTGGGGGTTCAGTGTCTTGCCCAAGGACACTTTGACATGTGGCCTGCAGGCACTGTGATTCAAACCTCCAACCCTCCGGTTGGGATGAGACCGCTCTACCCACTGAACCACAGTCGCCGCCAATAATGGGACCAATAAAGCACTAACATTACACAAAGCTTGAATTATTACCACATTAAAATCATATAAATTTAACACAAAGGTAAAATAACAATTGTGCTAGGTTGCTAATGTTACTAAAACAAACATTAGCTTTAGATACTAATGCATCTAGAAGGAAGAACTCCATATCTGAATCAAATCAGAGTCCTGTGGCTGCTTAAGAACTTTCCATCACGAAAAGCCAAACTGATGCTAACCCTGGTTTTTGCAGCTTCTTTGTCCCACTGTCTTTGTGCAAAACAATGACCTCTTTGGTTTGACATCTGGACCTTTAGCACAGGAGAGGTCATTTGTGGCTGGCTGTTGGAAATGACGACTTGAAAAAATGCTTCTTAGAACCCTCGCTAGATAGCAGGTGGGGCTAATGTCTGGCCTGCCCATCAAAACAGAGGGTGGAGAAGCAGGAATAAAATCAGAAGGGCTGTGGGCAGCAGAGTGATGTGGAGGGGGCTAGTCCTGTCCAATTTTCACTGGATTTATCAGACAGTTTACCAAATCTTAATTTAAAAGTTAACCTAAATAACTATGCTTTGTTTCAAAAATAGTCCAAAAATAGGAGGCACAAATAAATTAAAATACCCATTTTTAAAAACAAAAACAAACTAATGTATTGTTAAACCACACATTGATTATTGTGCACTCTGAACCAAAAAAGCAACTGCAGAGCTTGTAGCATCCTCCTGTAGCTTTTTGTGATTTGATGAAGAACCTTTATATATTTGTGTAATGATGTTTTTCTGTGCAGGGCATGCTCCACTAAACAGAACTTCAAATAAATAGCTTTTAAAATTTCAAAGCAGACACTCCTATGTCTCTCTGTTTCTCTCTGGCCCCCTTTATTCACTGGTTTAAACTTTTCACTTTGGCTCCTTTCATTTTTTTTTTTCTACTTGAGTTGATACATTTGCTAAAAGGGTTGAGCGTCACACCAGCATTGTCATTTAAATATTTGATTGGCGGTTTCACTTCCAGCAGCAAAAAAAGAATGGCAAGCACTTTGAGTCAATTTTTAGCTTTTGTTTGT
>NW_018127881.1:3661118-3676203 GCF_001952655.1 Monopterus albus
ATACTGTACACACATAAGAGCACATAAGAGATTTTATCCAAGTCTACGTAAACCAAAAAATGGTTCCAAAGAATAAGGAAGAAGTATCTACTGTATAATTTAGCAATGACCCAGCATGGATTAAAGGAGTCAGCTCAACCATAGGTGGATTCTGTCAAACTTGAAGCACTTCATAAAATCCATTCACTCAAGAGCACCATAAGAGACCCACACACGTCCAGTCTCTGTTTAATATTCATTGGTTTTATTAAAGGCATTACAATTTACTGTCGCTTTCATATCTGTGTACAGATGCATCATGGTTGCAAAAGCTCTCCACCCCACAGAGCTAAATTGACAGTTAGCAAGGCATTATGGTCAGTTTGTCAGTCAAACAGCAGACAACGTGATTTGTCTACCTTTTCACTGAGATAAATTCATCATTGTTTTGTTGTGTTATGGAGAGACAGGGTGATTACGTTAGAATTGAGTGACTGCAACATCTCCCCCATCATTTTTGTAAACTGAAGAGGGTAAACAAACTCATTCAGCAACATAATGCTCATGGCAATCAATTTTCCACAAGTAAATCTCAAACAATGGGCTGCTGCTGCTGCTGCTGCTGCTGCTAGCATTTGGTAGAAAACTGGATGAAGCAGACTGTCGTTTTTAAATTTAACATGGATTAGGTTTCTTGTATTTCTTGTGGGATATTTTCTGAAGAGTGTAGTGTGACCAAACACATTCATTCACTGAGGAAAACTTTACAAGAAGTTAAAAGAAGAGTGTGATGGTGGAAGTGATAGGAAAACGTAGGGCTCGACATCAAACCCCCTGCAGTGCTTCTCTTCTGGACAGGAGTTCAAGGTAGTGTAGCTAACAGACTGTCCACAAAACATTTACAATTTTTTTAAAATTATATTTCCTTGTAACAGTTGTAGTCATCTGGTATTATGACACAATCCCCGTAAAAGTACTGAGATGTTTTCATTGACAGAAATTGAAGTTTCCAAAGATACTGCATGTTGAATTTATGGAACAAAATATGTATGGGTGTGCGGTACAATGTGTCTTAGACGGGTCCGTGTTATACACTGCATTTCTTTGGTGTGAGTATTTGATGGGGAGAAAGAGCTTGCTGCATATCCCTGTGTCTTTGTGGATACAGTGGGGATAAAAGCCCCACATTTCTCCTCTCACTTCTCGAAGACCCAAATGGTTTTGTAACTGCTCTCAGTTCTTTGGTCTCATGTGAATTATAGCATGTTCAGACTTTAATGCAACCTTCAAATATTGACATTTAAAAAAAAAAAAAAGACAACCTCACTTGTCGTTGTGGAGGCTACGATAGAAGGGTAATGGAAAAGCAGAGTTCTTATATTATTATTATTATTTAAGCAAACCTGTGCCCCTTGCTCTCCACACTCCATTCCTCCTTCGTCGTCTGTGTATTATTCATCATAGAGGACTCCTGCCCTGTTTCCCCGATCTATTTTTACTCAGTATGCCTGTCACATTAACTGAGAGCCCCAATCCCCTGCTGCTCCCAACAGCAAGCCTCCCTCCATCTGGATCATGGATTACATTCCTCTTTTTCTACCCTTTCTCCCACTCTTGGCAGTTAGGAGCCACCTGCCTCTCTTTTTCACATTCCTCCATCTCTCATTTTATCCCGACTTATGTTTCTTTACCACTCCACTAACCCTCCTGCTCTCCGTTCCTGTCCTCTTTCTTATGTCTTTCAATCATTCATATTAGTGTTCCCAGTCCACTGGGATTACTCACTACACATCTCTTCAGAGCACAGTCATCGCCTGCTGAGCTGGTGTAACAGCGTGGCTGACATACCCAGTTGCACATATCAGTCACTGTCTCGGCTATCTCTGTTTACAGTAAAATGCTGCAATGTTGACATCAAGTTTAAAATGACCTCCAGCCAATGTTTTGTTCAACTGTAAATCGGCATACAAACCTGATCCTGATGCTGAGCTGAAGCTGACTAAACATCCCGATGGTGTGAAAATAAAGCTCTACTTTTGCAGTGTCTTCTAATAAGAGGCAGACACACAATACAGTAGTCTAGAAGCGGGTTATTCTTTAGGTTGATCTGGGCTGATAAATGGCCAGGCTCACATTAGCTTATTGCAGATCTATCAGTACTGGTAAATATGTCAGCTGATAAGTAACAAATTATTGCAGTGCAGAAATGCCAAAGATATGTTTGTAGTAATTTAGAAATAATTCCTCCATTATGTCATCTGTACACTAGAGAACACTGACGAGCAAATTATTCTGCTGAGTACATGCTGTATGTTTGACCCAAATCCACAAGGGGGTGATATCTGCTAGATGAAGCGCAGAACATGACCACAGTAGTAAATAAACATGGCGTCTGTGAACGAACGTTTACTCCTGTACTTTCGTGGTTTAGAGCAGTTGCAATTTCAGCTGAAGCGTTTTCAGCTGCATTTTTGTTTGAATAAAGAGGTGACGAGCTTTCGGAAATAAAGACCTGTTCACCTTTTGTCAAAGTGGTCGTGGTTGTTTTCAGCAGAACAGAAGGGCTCAGCTTTCTTGTTTCATGTTACAGCACCCCCTAGCAGCAACGCTCAGTCCGCAGCTTGTGGTTAGTGTTTTCAGGGGGACATGCAAGAATGCAACGATGAATGAAATCAGTTTTGTGTGGCTTGAAGCAAAGTTGAACAAACCCTTTTTAAAAAGTTCAATAATTTCCTGCTCTCTTTGCAAAGTGTTCCGCTCAGACACGACATTATACTCAGTCCACCTTAGTTTACTCAGCTGTTCAATATGCACTAGTTCAAAAGAGAAAAAATATTAGTGCATGTTAATGAGAAGGAATCATTGTGCATATGGTGCTTAGAGTTTGTAGCTTCGGCCAAAACAATAAATACATTATAGATGTAAGGTAAGTTTTTGCCATAGTATTACATTTGGGAAAACGGGAGCAAAATGAGCCCACCCACGGGGTTATGGGACATAGATGATGATGTTAGTTAATTTTAGACCTTGCAAACAACATAACAAGGTGGCAGTAGGAACAGAATAAAGTATCATTCTGCAAATACAAAGCTTATTTTTGCCTTAAATGTGTTTAGTGAGTGGTTTTGTTTGTATGAAGTGAAATCTGACAGCATTTTTTACAGCTCTATTACAAATCAAAAGCCTGTAGCAACAGCAGCCCAGAAAGTAGTGCATTTGTCCAATTAAATATAAGGAAAGTAAAGAAGGTAACTGTCAATCATCTGATATATGGTACATCAATGAAAGTCTGTCCCAGATGCCTTGTAACATTAACATCTAATGTTGGCTCTGGTTGTTCCATTAACATTTTTGATTCATTTTCTGAATATCAACCCTGAATAATCATTTTTTGGTTACATACAAAGCTGCACAATTTTTTCTGTGTAAATAAAAACACACGATGCTGAAGCTCCATCTGAATTCACAGTTGTTCATCCTCTGTCAGAGAGGAGAGTTGTAGAAGTTGAAGTGTGTAGGCTTGAATATGATAGAAAAATGCAATAGTTATTTTTAGTCTGCGCTATAATAAACGCAGACACGCTGACCCACGAATGACAATATAGTAAAGAGAAGACAGTTAAAATGAAGAGGTGGAAAAGCATCATTTAATAAAAGCAGAAATAAGGCGTTCCATTTCATGATGGCAATAGAGCCTCTATTGATATCCAGTCTCTAAAAAAAGCAATGTTTCAAGGCAGGACTTGAAGTTAAGCTTAATAACAGTTTCATTGGTCCAGGATATATTTAGACTAGCATAATTTGAGAGACTTGAAGCTGACTGATGTGTCACCTGACATGACGATTTAGTAGGTGGTGGATTTATATATTGTCAACAATTAAATGCAAAAATGGTTTGGTCATGCTTTGCCTTCCAGCTAATATCTTACTTTTGAGGTGGCTCCTTCAAACAGGGGCATATACAATATGACTGGACTTCTCCTTCTCTCCTTCCTCCTGTTTACTCTGTGAATAATGAGTGCACTTGATTTGTTTATAATTAGACTTCAGCGAGTCACTTGTTTATTTACTGGATGCTGCCACCATAATGTATCCACATACAGATATGACCGCAAACACTTGTATGCATGAACAAATATAAACTGTATGCTCACAGACACGTTATTACATTATTTACAGTCATATAAACATCTCCATCCATGTTCACATTTGTCAGGTTGATTTAGAGTTAACTGGACAGAGATAGCTCATCCTCCTATTAATTTCACATAGCAAGCCCCCATGATAGTACTTCAGGGAATTTTTACATAAAAGCAATCCTATGGCACGATGTCATTAAATTTTCAGTGAGCACCCTATCTGTCATTATATTGTATAACCAGGGCCTCCTCTGATAACCAGGGCCTGCTTATTACTGATGGTTATGTTTCGTAAAACTCAGTGAGGCGCTCCTTCACCTGAGCACCCGGTTACTGCAGCGTTGTTTATTTTCCATTCATGCCCATTTCCTATCAAGGAAGCAAGGTTAATATTTTATAAGACCCATGAGGTGACATCATCTCATCATCATAAGAGCCCAGATGACATCTTTGTATTTTTGCTACTCAGTATTCAGATGGATGCTACATGCACTCCAGCACTTATGATAAATGGAAGTATATGATGATATTGTGCACACTAAGTGGTATGACATGCACAATTGTTACCTGAATCTATTTTATTTCTTATCTATTTTATCTATAATTGAATTACAATGTACTGTTCCCTTAATGATCCTCAATCTATAGTTCCTTCAGCCAAATAATATTGTAAAATATCAATCCGGGGGTAAAAAAAGTAATAATGTGCACTATGTACTTTTTATAGGGTTCCTAACATTTCCTGATGTAACAAAATGTATATGTTGTCTCATTAGAGTTTCAGAAAAATTGATTGCATCAGGGAATTGAGTCTGTGATGACCTCCAGGCTGTGTACGAATGCAAAAAATCTCTACTGGTGAAACACTTTAGGTCAAAGAGAAGCTTGAACATGCGCCTTATGTTACTCTCAGTGTTCCTCTAGCTTCCCCATTGATAGACACTAGACATACAGTATTTAAGCTGTATTCCTGCATGAATGATATGGTGGTCATCTGACTGTAGTTACATATTTACTCTGGTGCATGATGGCTTGCAGTTCCCTGCCTTCAGTCTATGATTGAGAGCTGGAGTGATTTGAAGTGCTGGCTTAGGGAGACTTCAGCAGATGCAGAGAGCTGAAGTCATGGCGTCATGTGCAGGCTAGTCCCTGTTCCGCTCAGTGTAACTCAGTGCAGCCTTTCATTCAGCATAAACCTTTCATAGGTCTTTCTGATAAAATGAAGCCTTGTTCTTGAGGTTTACTGTCCACATTCTAAGACAAATTACCATCCACTGCAGTGCTTAGGTTGTACAGTCATTTCTTTGAGAGCATACAGAAAACCTATAGCTCTCAGCATATTTTAGTAGCACAGCAGCACAGTTCATTGTATCATGACATAATTTCATTTACATTCATACAATTCACCAAAAATTTTCCATCAATTTAGCTGTGTTCTTCGGTGTTTTAAAAACTACTATCATCCAGTCCCAGTGGTCTAGGATGGGGAAAATGCATTTGCTGAAAGCCATGAAAGAAACAAAAATATAAAACTCAAAATAGTGGATTATGTGCTACCTGTTAGGACCAAGTTTAAAACTGTGTTCTGCAAACGAGGCAGGACTGGTACAGGTGCTGAGAAGGTCTGCCTGGGAGGATAAACTCAAGGACCAACATAGTGTTCCCTGAGCTTAATTCGAGCTAAGAAATCATTGACCAGGCATCAAAGAAGGCAGTTTTTAATTACATCAAACCACTGCATGGCTCTTTGTTCAAGCGCCCTCCAATATGTGACAGACACCAACACGACAGGGAAAAGGCTCTTGGGGCTGATGTGTTTTTCCACTTAACACTTATACTGTATTACATCATCTTCTGTTCTTTGATGTTCCTTTTTCCTTTTTTCCTCTTCTGCTGTTCTCCCAGTGTGTCTCTGTCACCCTTTCCTGTCCGGCTTAGTTAAAATTCACTGCTCTTCAGTTGCTACCCTCCCTCTGTCTTCCTTTCTCACTTTCTGATGTTCATTCTACCTCCCTAACACACTTCACATTAGCTTACCTTCTCTTCATTTGGCTCCGTCACTTGTTCTGTCACCTTGGCCCCACTCCCTCAGATCCTACTCGCCTTCCTTGCTGACTCAGCAGCTGGTTTCTGAGGTTGTTTAAGTGTGTGTGTGTGTCAGGTGGGAACAGGTGATGGCGCAGGGCACAGGCTGACCTCACTGTGTCAGTTTCATGCCACTGTTCATCAGGTTTGATTGAAATGCTGCCTCTGTCCTTTGGGCTCCTTTCAGGCCTGTGTGAGCCACAGGGAGAAGTGCTGGCACTGAACTTTATACAACTATAGTAGATTCTGTGTATGTTTTCATCTTATTGAGTCTTTTCATGGTGTGAAATGTTTCATTAACTTTTTAACAGTTTAATGCTCAGGTAGTACAGTATAACTGCTTTTCCAGTTACAACCCAGCAGAAGTAGGGTTTGGTTTAGGATATCAAGCGCATATTGATCCTATGAGATTAAAACATACACAGCACCACCCTGTTATTAATGACAGTTGATGTGAATGCAGTCATGTTAAAATCAAAATCCAATAATCTAACCGCTTTTCATTCTAGTAAATGCAGCAGTTTAGGTCAAAAGAGCAGAAATGAGACCAAGTCAAGTTTATTCGTATAGCACGTTCAACACAAAGCTGGCCAGAGTGTTTTACAGAAAATAAAACAGAACATATAAAGTGCACCACCATAAAACCGTAAGCAGCACTGTGACCTCCAAACCAGAAAACCAAATTGCAAGCAAAGCAAGGGAGTCAAAAATAAGTTCTAAGTTGACATTTAAAAACAGGGAGAGTTGATACCATCCAGATATGCAAAGGAGGATTATTCCATAATGTAGGGGCCACAAAAAGAAAAGGTACACTCACCTCTAGTTTTTAATCTCACCCTCAGGCCAACTAGAAGCATCTGGTCCTTAGACCTAAGCATTCCAGTGGGAACATACGGATTTAAAAATTCTAGGATGTAGGAAGGTATAGAACCCATTCAAAGTTCTATAGGTCAGGACAAGTATTTTAAAGTGAATCCTAAACTGCACTGGGAGCCAACAGAGCGAAGCAAGGATTGGTGTAGTGCTCACGATTGCATGTTCCTGTCAGCAAATGCACTGCAGCATTTCTAGACTGACTGTAAACAATCTAAGGACGATTGATTTATACCCGCATAAAGGGAATTACAATAGTCAATATGACTAGAAATAAAAGTGTGTGTATAAGCTTTTCAAAACTCTTAAAGCTCACAAACGTTTTAACCGTCGATAGGAGTGCAAGCTGAAAGAAATCCAGCTTTGACGACTGAGTTGACCTGCTTATCCATCTTTAACACTCAGATGTTTGACACCAAGTTTATTAAAAGGATCCAAAGGCCCCAAATCAATATTCAGGGCTCCACATCGTCCACCAGGGTTGATCACCAAGATTTTGGTCTTCCTTTCATTAAGATGCAAAAATATTTTTTAAAAAGTCCACTCTTTTTATCTTCCTTGGCAGAAGTTCAATTGGATATTTTCTGGGAGCTGGTTTAATTCACAGGGACATTGTTTACTTTGTTTACCGATCAACAGTAAATCACAGCTGTTTAGTGGATCCTGATATCTTGAAGCTCTGCTTTGGTACGTTGGGGATCCTCTTCGGTGCACATAGACCACAGGAGATTTGAAGCATCAACACGGGAGCAATGATGAAATCTTCCTAAAAAATGTTTACATCTTTCCAGAAGACAGTTTTTTTTTTTTTTTTTTTTTTTTTACTCCGTGCATTATGTCACTGTTCAATTATAATATTTATGCTTATCAGTTTAATAACGTTTATGACATACTATAAAATGTTCAGCCAAATTTGTTAAAAGTAGTCTTATTTTTTTGGCATGTATGTTGTATATTTGAAATTGAAACAAATATCTGATTAGTCAGTCTTGACAGGTAAAAAAAACTGGCAACAATTCTGACAATTGATCATTTTTTTTAGACATTTTCAGGCAAAAATGCTAGCTCTTTTAAGTGTGACATGTTTAATTTTGGGGTCATTCATCAGACTAAATAAGCAAATTGAATACATAACTGTCAGCTTGGGAAATTTGGGATGAGTATAGATAACCAGGAGATTCTCAATAATGAAAAATAATAGAATGATATGTATCAAGGTATGTGCCAGCCATAAAGTAACTCAGCCAGTTAAGTTAGCCAGCCAGTGAACAAAACAACTCCTCTAGGCAGCTGATGGCTCCGCAAGATAAGACAGCACTCTTTTTCTTTTTTTAAATTATCTTGAAATCTTCACTCTAAATTACAAAGAGGAGCAGACTTCTTTTTCCTCAGTTCTGGATGTCCAATAACTCTAAGGCGAGTGTGTAAGACATGTTGGGGGCAGACACTGTGTTGTGTGTGTGTGTGTGTGTGTGTCAGCAAGGCTCTTCCTAAGATGCCAGAGCCAATCACACACAAGGGAATTTAGTCCCTCTGCTTCCTGCTCCAGTGGGCAGATAAGATTATGGAATTTAGATTCAGAAGCAGACATTCTCTCACTTCAAGTTTGCTACATCTACACCACATCTGTGAAACCTTCATCAGCATTACAGTATATCCAGAACATGTTGCTGCCTTTGCCCTTTAATTTCTGGATGCACTAAATCAGACCTTATGTACAAAATGCATTTATTTTGTCTGTTGCTGTGGAAAATAATTTTTTATTAAGCTTGTATCTGATTATTAAAGTTGTCCCCATTAAGGGTTGCTCGTTGATTCCAAACTTTTATAGTATGAATTTAGAAGAAATGCAGTGTATATGCTTGCAAGCATCTCACACGTCTGTTTTTATTTATTTGTATTGAAGTGATTACGGAATGTGACTGCTGATTTGAAGTCCCCTAATATCTTTATTCAATAACACAATTGTGGGGCGACTGTGGTTCAGTGGGTAGAGCAGTCGTCTCCCAACCGGAGAGTCGGCGTTTCAAATCTCGGTGCCTGCAGTCCACATGTCGAAGCGTCCTTGGGCAAGACACTGAAACCCCCAGGTTGCCTCCTGATGGTTAGAACCATCGGTTAAGTTGGCGCCGCAGATGGCTGCCTCGGTTCTGTACCAGAAACGAATTCCTTGTGTGTAACATAAAGGTGATTATAAATGGATGAATTAAAAAAAATCCCAAAAATACACTGAACTGTATTGCAAAGGTGATCTGACTGTCAGCACGTGACTCTAGCTGATTCCAGTGACGTACACCAATGTTGAAATGATCTACCTCCTTGATATAGTGGTAATTCTATCAACCATGGGCCGATGTGTAATCTTATTATCTGTTGTTAACAAAGTTGGGGTTGGGTGGGTTTGCAGCGATGCAGATCTCCACAGGGCAGATTACCTCTGCATTATCCACTCAGAATAGAACATTATCACCTATCACAAGCCAGTGGTGTCAATTGATCCAATCAGATTTGTCCCTCAAGTGATGCAGGTCGTCCCCCATCCCAAGTTAATTATAGAGAAGATGAGACACTTTACCTCAGTGGGCAGAGCCGGTACAGCCTGTTGGCCTGTTACTGTGCTGCACGTTGTTCCACAATGAAACAATAGGACTTGTGTGGGAAAAGATGTTTGACCTCTGTAAAGTAAGGGAGTCATTTCTCTCAGCTCACTCACTTTAATAAAACCATGATGAATGTCATGTTGGATCTGACCTATACCTGTAATTAAAATAGACTGTAAGTTACACAATCACGTGCTTTAAAGTGCTTGAGAGTTGCGTTCTTGGAAAAGTATCTGTCAGCGGACACATAGTATGTGGGCTCTGCCGGTGTTCCCTTAGTGTGGACATGACTAGCTTGCAGCTATTAAATGCTAACACTTTTTGGACTTATTTACCAAGCAGCAAAGCTGCTGATAATCTTGTTGTCGCCGTCTGTAACTACACCAGATTTCTCCCGGTACGTCCGACTTGGCCTTCGATGATGTATTGTCTGTAATTTTGTATTCACCACAAGCTGTGTTTGCTTTTATATTATCCAGTTTGACACAGTGACACCTAGCCTGCGTTGATATCTGAGTGACATCTTATTAGCTGGATGTGAGTTGAGGGGTCAAAGGTTGTGCCATAGGCACATGAATGCCATGAATGGGTTATTTAGGCATGATAACAATATGCTCGATTAGATGTTTAAAAGAAGCTGTGCTGGGGGGGGGCTGGAGCCAATCCCGGCCGGCAATCGGGCGAAGGAAGGGTACACCCTGGACAGGTCGCCAATCCATCACAGAGTCGCCAATCCATCGCAGTTTTTTAAATTTTAAATCATGTTTATTTCACTTGCGACCTGCCCACATTTAGTTTTTTTTTACCCATGCCCCACACCTGTGAATTAATATAAACATATTTCTTTTACCCGTTACACATATATTTTGCGGGTACCCATGGGTATCCGACCCAGCGCAGGACTCTAATGAGGTGACCTTTAATGAGGAATGCATTTCTTGTGAGCTGTTCTTTTAACCTCATGAATGAAGGAATATGAAGGCAACATTTCTCAGTCAGAAATCAAACAAAACCTTTTAAAACAAGAGTGTGACTTAATTCAGTCTTTTGAGTATTTTCAAAAAAGTGTTTTCTATTTGCTTACAATAAAAAATTTTTTTTTATTGTAATTTAATCTGTGGCATATTGAACTCTTTGACTCTTTTCCTTAGTTCTGATCACAAAACATTTTGTCTCATTATTGTTGACCTGTTTGTTCATGCTTCATACATTTTTACAGTTGCACAGAGGCAGAGCAAATAAACAATGTTTTTCTTTAAAGCTCGCTAGATCTGGACCTCATGCCCGTTGGCCCTTTTCATGAGAAATGGTGCATTACAAACCAGGCAGAGATCACACCTGGCTGCTAAACTTGTACGGTTAGATGCTCTTGCATGTATATTTTCAGTTTTTAGCACTTTTTGATGTTAAGAGCTACCCTCAGCACCCCATGCAAAAAGTGACTCATGCAGGACACATCGATCATTTTGTTTTATTTGATTACCTATTAGCTTTCAACTAAAACACACAACTTACTAAACAAGCAGTGAAACCATTAAAATTAGTTGCTGCTGTAAATTGTTAGTCATTTAGATTTTTTTTCATGTAACATTCCTTAAATGAAAAAGTGCTTTAATGCATGTGTTACTGAAAATCATAATGAAGTGCTACTGGGAAAGTGGCAGACTTTATTTAATGCATCTCTGACCACAGCCACCATTACTCCTGGGTGTAACGCCACCACAGTGTGGCACCACACCCTGGAATACATCTCTACACAACCCAGTCTCACATCAAAATGTATAATAGCTATGCTATTATACACAATAACACCTCCAAAATTGTGACATGGCAGTGTCTTTCTGGCAGTGAAAATGAAAGACGATGGCTGGTTAGGGTTAGGCAGAGACCCTGGCTTTGGTTGAAACATTCTGAAATGAAAAGTATAATGTTGCACTTGATCCCCTGTTGTCTGCATGAAAGTCGGCTCTTTGTTGGACCCATTCATCCATCCCAGCCACCTCCTTCCTTCTGTTTTTAACGTTCCATAGTTCAAAACTGTACGCATTCAGTGGACACTAAATGTTAGCTTTCTGATCTACACTTCAGTCCAGTTTGTGGCAGTAATGCACCATTTCATTGTTTGCCAGCCACCATCAAGCACACAAGAACAAGAAGACGAATAAGGATACTAGGCTGCAACACAAATTATGCTGGCATGTCACAGTGTGACACCATTACATTTTACAATGTGGACCAATGCAGCTGTTCTACATTTTCATGCGGGCCTCGGCTGTCTCTATGTCAGTGCACCAAGGAGAGACGCTAAATTTCTAAGTCCAATAATATTAAGCTGCTCTTCAGCACTCCTTAGCAGAGAACAGACTTGTTTTTAAGAAATGGAAAAATATACAGTATATAACTAACTGATGGTTCCATTCCATTAAGGTGTGGCAGAAAGCCAAGCCAGTGAGCCAGCATTCACATTAGCAGAGACTCGACCCTGGCACACCTAAGTGGAATACAGCCATTATTAATTATTATTAATGTAACACCTGTTTAACAAGTCAGAATCTCTGCCAAGGCCTGTTGACAGTTTAAAATATATCAATTTAAAAGCAGACAAAAGGTGACAGTGGTGCTAATGAGCAATTAAAGAAGTAAAGATTCAGTAGATCTTTTTTGTCTTCTCATTTCCTGGTTTTGTGGTTTAAGTCTGTAACAAGTGCAGCCGAAACAAGCAGCACCACAGGCTTTCTGGTTTTGTTTGGTTACCTGTTAAAGCATCGGCATCTCAAAATGTTTAGCATCAGGACCATACTGTTTAATCCTGGGCTGACAGTGAACCACCAAAATAGCATTCTGCTCAGAGGGGTGGTAGTTGGATATATATATTTGTGTGTGTGTGTGTGTGTGTGTGTGTGTGTGTGTGTGTACAAAATTAGTAACAGCTACAGCAGAAAGTCTATAGAAGTTTTCAAAGCCCACACACCTGTTGGCCTACAGTAGCCTTTCTGCTTTAGGAGTGAGTTACGAAATCAAGTTGATCTATTGCATGTTTAAAATAACTCCTGTGCAGCACACCTGTGGTATTTCATATCCGGAGGCCTTGTGTAAGCCGATAGAGCACATTTCATTGGGCACAGACGCAGGAAAGTTTCAGATGTAGACGCAACCTATGTGAAGATACTACAATTATGGATACCATGTAAGAAAGCTGAAATTAGCTAAAGCTGAACCAAACATCGATTTGTGTTCCCCCACATGATTCGCCGCTCTTTGAGTCAGGTGTCTTCTCTGTGACGTAAACAGATGTTCTGTGCTCTAAAGCAGTTTACGTGAGCATCCTATAAAACCTTTAGTACTGTATGTTACTGCAAGGAAAGAATTGCATCCAGTACCTTGGCGGTATTGACATGATGTACCAGTGTCTGGATGCACAGTTTGGTGGCTGTTTGAGTAGTTGTAATTATAAAACTATTCTAAGATCTTTTAATTAGGCTTTTGTATATGTATGTATAGATATGTGGTCAGACGTTCAGGTCACATGTGGTAAATAAGCCTGAACCACTGAAAAGTGGGGAACTGGGGTGGGACAGCAAATTGCCTACTGTACCCCCTACTCTGCATGCATAACCATTGCTGTGTAATAGTGTGTTCCACTTAAACATTAGGAGTCTTGTATGTAAACACTTTTCAGAGACGAGATTGCCTCAGTATTGAGGTTCGACCAAACTGCAGTGGTGATCACTGCAGGTAGCCGTGTATGGAAATGAGCCTCATTACTTTCTGTTCCCTTGCATGCTGATGCTTCCTGCTCTTCTTCTTTTACTTCATTTTTCTCTTTCTGTCTTCATCTCCTTTATTTGGAGGAAATAAAACTGGGTCATAGCGTCCTTCCTCCTCCTCCTCCTCCTCCTCCTCCTTAGCAGTTTAAATAGAATAGAAAACAAGATGGTAAATTAATGCAGTCCTTGTGGCTGTATACTGTAGGTCAAAGATGCATGAATGTCATTATAAGGATGTTCATCCATGCACACCTGCCTGCTGTTCACACAAGCTGGTACATTGCAGCCAGTGTAACACTCAAGCTGAAAGCACTTGAAACGTACCTCCCCTCTCTCAGTGCATCGCCACTGTTGTGTTCCTTTTCCCTTCCTCTACATGGTGCATCTCGCTGCTGCTTTTCTTCCTGCTATGCCTTTATCTACTGTAGCATTTCAGGGCTTTGAGCGTGGGCTGCCTGACACCGCAACTCAATAGTTCTGTCAGGTTCACCTTTTTAATAGGGGAAGATGTCAGAGTCTCACTTCACACGCACACATACACGCTCAGAGATAAGCTACACACATATACTATATCTTCAACAGTGGTGGAATCAGAATCAGCTTTATTGGCCAGGTGTGTTGAACACAAGGAATTTGACTCGGTGCAGTGGTGCTGAACGTGTATGTACAATGTTCTTTTGTAAGGCAACAAGTAAACAAGATAAGACTGAGAGGAGAAGGAAATACTGTTGAATTTCCAGCATAGAAAACGTTCTTGTCTGACAACATGACCCAGTGCCTTGTTGTCATCGTCTGGTCACAACCAGGAATGGCAGACTCAGGTTGCTTAAAGCAGTGTGTGTTGATTTGATTGACAGACGAGAGGCAGTGCAAAGTCAAATAAGAGAACCAATCAAAGGTGAGGCAAGTTGCAGCTCAATAAATTAGAATATTGTGGAAAAGTCCATTTATTTCAGTAATTCAACTCAAATAGTGAAACTCGTGTATTATATAAATTCAGTACACACAGACTGAAGTAATTTAAGCCGTTGGGTCTTTAAAATGTGATGATTTTGCTCACATTTAACAAAAACCCACCAATTCGCTATCTCAATAAATTAGAATATGGTGACATGCCACTCAGCTAGTCAACTCAAAACACCTGCAAAGGTGTCCTGAGCCTTCAAAATGGTCACTGTTTGGTTCACTAGGCTACACAATCATGGGGAAGACTGCTGATCTGACAGTTGTCCAGAAGACAATCATCGACACCCTTCACAAGGAGGGTAAGCCACAAACATTCATTGCCAAAGAAGCTGGCTGTTCACAGAGTGCTGTATCCAAGCATGTTAACAGAAAGTTGAGTGGTAGGAAAAAGATGCACAACCAACTGAGAGAACCGCAGCCTTGAGAGGCTTCTCAAGCAAAATCAATTCAAGAATGTGGGTGAACTTCACAAGGAATGGACTGAGGCTGGGGTCAAGGCATCAAGGGCCACCACACACCGCCGTGTCAGGGAATTTGGCTACAGTTGTCGTATTCCATTCCCATTCCTATTCCTATTCCTCTTGTCAAGCCACTCCTGAACCACAGACAACGTCAGAGGTGTCTTAGCTGGACTAAGGAGAAGAAGAACTGGACTGTTGCCCAGTGGTCCAAAGTC
>NW_018127881.1:3676540-3678056 GCF_001952655.1 Monopterus albus
ACAGTAAAAGAACATACTTTCCAGAAGGCCAGCAATCCACTAAAAATGTTTTTCATAGGTTTTATGAGGTATTCTAATTTACTGAGATAATGAATTGATGGGTTTTTGTTAAATGTGAGCAAAATCATCACAATTAAAAGACCCAACGGCTTAAACTACTTCATTCTGTGTGTACTGAATGTATATAATACACAAGTTTCACTATTTGAGTTGAATTACTGAAATAAATGGACTTTCCACAATATGGAATGTCCCACAATGTGGGGCGGCAACCGTGGTGCGGTGGGTAGACCCCCTTAAATCAAAATTAAATTAAATTAAATTAAATCAAATCAAATCTTGGTGCCGGCAGTCCACGTGTCGAAGTGTCCTTGACACTGAAATGCAAGACACTGAACCCCCCCCCCCCCCCCCCGTGCCCCGCGGCCCGCAGGTGGCTGCCATCGGTTCTGTACCGGAAACAAATTCCTTGTGTGTGTAACATTCTTGGCCATACATTCATTCTATTTTTTCTATTCTATTCTGTATTCTAATTTATTGAGCTGCACCTGTATATACAGTAGCACATTTCTCCTTTTAATGTCTACACTGAGCCCCTCCCAGATGTCCGGACCTCTCCACCACATTAAGGTCGAGACTCCAGGAGAGGGTCTAGTTGTTGTACTAATTTAGAATTGTGTGCCATTTTTAATTAATATATATAAACAGGTACTTCATACTAGGTTTCTGTCTAAACTATCTGGTAATGCTGAGCAATGTGGGAAATTATTCTAATTCCTTTTTTGGTCAATATTTCTATTGAGTTTTAATATGCGATTTCTTTTGAAAGTTCCACCTCTTCTGTATCATTCACTGCAAATGAGCTTTAAAGGATAGTAAGACCAACCTAGCATCCACATACAAAGCCAGGTGGCGCTTGCAGTTTTTTGCCATCAGTTGGATTAATCTGCTGCTTTCGATGTTGTCTGATTTTTAAAAGGCAGAAGTTTAATTTAGTGGAATGAGTTAGATGAATCAAATTTCTTGAATCAACTTCCACGTAGGGCAGGTTTGAATTCACATAATCTTTTGTTAATGTTTACACCTTGGTGTATCCCGTACATATACACATCTGTGCACACATTTACAGTACATTACCTTTACCACACTCAGCATTTTGAGGGTGTTGATGACCCCAGTATTTGTCAGGATTTTTTTTATGAGGTGCTGCTGTGGAAAGATTAGGTGATTAGAAGGACAACTCTGAGATTAGTCAGCAGGCCTCATCAGATAAAACATGTTCATAGCAAACAAAAGCCCGGCTCTGCTGTATTGGAACATGGCCAGAGCACTCTGAGCTGCTCTTTCTTCCTGCAGAGGCTACAAGAATCTCTCTCACATCTTCAGATGTATGTCTTGCACTCAAAGCCATGTCAGATGTGGGGGCCAGTTTGTCATGACTTCTATTCTCAGATTAATTACTTAACAACCCCTCTGAGGCCCAAGAGGTTTTGCCAACCCTGCAGCTTTCAACATG
>NW_018127881.1:3678072-3679503 GCF_001952655.1 Monopterus albus
CTGCTGAACAGTATGTTGTATTGACAATGTCCCATCAAATGGAGCTAACAAAAACTGGGGAACTTTTGAGCTTTTAAAAGTTTTACACAACTGTGATCAATCGATTTCTGCCTGGCTCTTTTCCTTTGTCCCTCCATCATGTTTCCCACACATGGCAGTCAGAGCAGTGTTCTTTCATACTGCAAAATCAGCCTTTCATAAGGGACAGTTATGATTAGATAGTTTGTGAGGGACACATTTCAAAACCAAGTCGATTCAGTAAGGAGAATTTACACAGTGGGTCCAAACTTGTTTTTCAATTTGGCAGCACCGAGTAAACTGATGGACAGCAGTAGATGAAATCCACCCAGCCTCTCCTGAATAAATTGTAAATCATCTCTCAGGAGACCAGGGGTGAAATCAGATCGTTTCCATGTAATTTTCTTGAGTCTATCCTGACACAATCTCACACAGATAAACTGATAACTGTATCCCTTAGTGTTTGCACATGTGTGTACATTTGTGTTTGATAATAATGATAATCGCTTTGTATTGGCCTTGTCTCCAGTAAAGAACCGAGGCAGTCATCTGCAACACACACACAAACACCAACTGCTGTCCCAGCAAGTGCTGCTCTAGCCATCAGGAGCAACTTGGGGTTCAGTCTCTTGCCCAAGGAAACTTTGACGAACAGGAATCGAACCGCTGACCTTCTGGTTAGGGGACAACCACTGTACCACCTGAGCCACAGGCTCACCATATTTTTTTCATCCATTTTCTATACCGCTTAGTCCGAATGGGGTTGTGGGCGGGGCTGGAGCCAATCCCAGCCGACATAAGGTGCAAGTCGGGGTCCACCATGGACAGGATGCCAGTCTATCACAGACAAACAACCACACAGTCACTCCTGCGGGGAATTTAGAATCACCAATCAACCTAAGTCTTTGGACAGTGGGACGAAGCTGGAGCACCTGAAGAGAACCCACGCAAGCATGGGGAGAACATGCAAATGCCGCACAGAAAGGTCGTGAACCCAGAACCTTCTTGCTGTGAGGCGACAGCACTAACCACCGTGCTGCCCGCCGTAATTTAAATGTTTTTTATTTAGCAGAGCCTGATCAGATTTACAGTCTAGAGAGAGAATAAGACAAATGGGAAATGTCATGAAGCTGAACTCATCAACAGAAGTGCTAACAAACTGCATTCTCAAAGCGTTTCACCATGGCTCTGCATTAACACTCTGTGCACAGTAGCCTCGCATTATGTTCATAGACGTAATTTCAATGTTCGCATGTTTTAGCCCCAGAATAGTTCAGACAGAAAATCAAATTGTGTTACTTATCACAGCTTCAATTAGATTTGTTGCAAATATTATTACATTCTGTAAAGCTTTGTCCTACGAGGGCTATTTTTAAATAAATTATTATTACTATTTTTTTTTTTTTTTTTTTT
>NW_018127881.1:3679543-3690724 GCF_001952655.1 Monopterus albus
ATAAAGTCTAAATTAACCTTAACATCATAATTGTTGGGATGGTGGGTTAGATGGATCTAACGTGCATGCTGACTGGCTTCCTTTATCTGAGATTCCAGATAAAGAAAGCCTGCATAATTTAAGCACAAGCGCCTTCTCTCACTCATTTTTTTTTTCTCAGACAGTGAAGGAATTCAGAGAGAACATTACAGAGGCTGTTTCATGTCAAAAGTCTTGATAGGTTAGAGAGGAGTACTTTAAAGTGTCCTGAGATTTTTGTTAGTTTCTTGTTTGTTTTTGTCTTTTATTGTGTGTTTAACTCTGGCCTTATGCTGTAAAATGCTGCATGCCTTTGTTTGGAGGTGCTCAGACAGACCATAATGATTTGGCAGGGGCCCAAGACATCACAACACATAGAGAGCCGAAGCTCCTCTCCTGATACCAAAGGGTGGAAGTGGTTGCCCTCTTGCTTTGTCCTGTTCAGTAATAGCTCAGCAAATCCAGTAATTAATTCCTAAAAGCCAAATTTGGATGAACTGCATTTATACAGTCCACTTACAAAATAATGCTCTAAGGTACTGTATAATACGTCAATGAGAGATTTTTTGTTTTGTTTTTTTAGGTTTGCACAGAACCAGGCTAGCTATCTTTTCCTATTAAAGATAAACGAAGCCTACCTGTTGCTGACTGTAGCTACATATTTATCACCAGAGTGGCTAGCACCCTCTCCCATCTCTTCTTCACCCATTCTCCTTTTGATGACTCAAGATCAGCAGAGATCAGTAAGCCCTGCTCAGAAACATAATTAAATTGCTTTTGACCATGGGCTCTCATTGTTCAAAATATTTTAAGTATGACTAGGCTTTTGAATAACACAGACCAAGTCAATTTGACCTTAGCAAGGGTCTATTTAGTATGACTCAACAAAGATTGTCTCTTTCTAGCTCATCTTTAGAACCTGGCCCTAAGTTCAAGACATTTAAATGAGCCTGCAGATCAGCCCTTGAAAAAAATGTTCATGGGGGGGGGGTTGTTCAAAATTGTTCACTCAAAGGTGATTAGTTGGTAGGGCGCATGTAATCAGGCACAGGTAACAAGTCCACGTACAACTTCAGAAAAGTGACATACCCACAGTGTCATACCCACAATCTCATAGTGGATTAATGTTTTTTAGCAACCCTGCCTGTTGACTACAGCGCCTCAAGGCTCACGTGCATGTACATTCTCACACACAGACAGGCACTCAAAAGAAAGGCCCCAGATTTAGTATCATTCAACCACGAAATCGTTGAGTAACAGTATTACATTCATCTACTCTGGCTGTAGTTTTCACTCTCTGCCTCCTATACTGTAGCTGTAGAATTGCTTTTGGCAGAGCCTGACTGTTGTAAGGGTTTGGGCTAATCCAGTAACAGGCTCCTGTTTGTCAACAAAACACTGTTAAGTTGTCAGCAAAGCATGCTGCCTAACAAATCAGAAAGCCTTTAAATGTCAGTCAGCTATGCATGCACAGAACAGTGCCCACACAAAATTGGAATTGCATTAACGAGTCTTTCTGATAGCTTGACTTGAACAGAATGAGGAAAAACCAACCCAAAGTGAATTGCAGAATTTGCACTGGTGAAAACTTTGCAAGAGCTGAGTGAAATGAACAACTGTCACAGCACGGTATAGTCTGCATTCTGTAAGTGGAGAACAGGACAACAACCCCCTCCTTGTACCACCACTTGTACCTCTCACCAATGATTTCCTTTTTTTGGTTGATAAAGTTAAGCTAGTCACATCCACCTCAGGTCTTCTTGAATGAATCTATGCTGTTTGTAAATCCCTGGATGAGAAACTGAATTTTAAATTCTGACATCATCCTCCATAACAGTTATGTCTCTGTTATGACAGTTGGTGTTATCAATAAATGTTTGACTTTGAGAAGTGTAACTGAGCCTTCTGTTTGTTCATAGTCTCTGTTGGGAAAACAGCTGCTGTGCCCACGGTTCCCTCCTCTCAGGTCTAATCAGTGCACATCTTCCTTCATACAGTTCCACTTTGCTTTTCCATGTGGCACAACATATTCTTGTCATCTAACATATTTTCAGACATAAATGGTGCAACAACTGTTGTGATGGCTCATGAACACAATCTTGTGGAGATTTTGTGTAGTGGTTATTGTATCAAGTGCTTCTGAAAACCTTACCTAGTGAGAAAACCGAGGGTGAATAGCAACTTTTTGTAAACATTCAGCAGGCAAGTTTAAATGTGGAAAGTTAGAATAAAGCCCTACGTCATGATGACTATTTCAAGGTCAGCGTTGTCAAACAACATTACAATTGCTTTAAATTACAGTTGGTTTTTTGCTTAACATGTTTCCCTCCTAATGATAAATACTGTGGAGGCTTGATAGCCTGTTAGCTGATGTCAGCTGGTTTGATTGTGTGCAAAAGTTGTAATTTCAGTCAGCCAGCTCACAATACAGTAGAATGGTTTTATTAATATGCGAGTTAAGAAACTGTACAGTTAATGTTTGGTGTCCAGGCTGTGACACTTAAACCTGTACAGAGATTAGCTGGTAGCGATGATAACATTACTCCACCTCTCTTTGGGGTAAACATGAGTCCATAGGTGGATGTGGACTAATTAAAGGCTATATATAAGGAGCTGCAGTGAAAACACTGTGCAGACCACTGCAGTGAGCCGAGAGCTTAAATAGATCACCTGATTTTTAAAGAAGGCATCGGATACATGTTGCTGTCATGATTCTGTCCCATCTGCTTCTGTTCTTATGCTTTTATTTTTACATCACTTCCTGTTTCTGTTTCACCTTAGTTTTGGACTTTTTACTTTAATCAGCACTCATTGGTTTCACCTGTTTTCACCCCTTTATAGGCAGCTTTCCCCCATTGGAAAGCTGCCAGATTGTTCTTGACTCCCGTACAGACTTGCCAGTGTTCTTTTTTTTTTTTTTTGTGATTCCTGTTGTGACCTCGGATTGTTTCGACCACCAATTACTGCCTTGCCCTCCTAGATCTGTTTGCATCTGTGTATTGACCTTCGGACTTCTCTCTCTGACCTCCCTGTTTTGGATCCCTTGTTTGCCGGTATTGACCCTGAACTGTTGTTGGATTTGGATTGTGTTTTCTGGACTGTCACTGTGTATGTTCTGAGTGAGTGCAGTAAAGAGATTTTATTTACTCTATCTCGCTGCCATTAACATTGTAGGTAGCTTTATTGGCCATCCCTGACAGTTGCAGAATCAAGTATGTCACTGGGGTTAGGGTTAAACTACATTATATTCAGAGGCGTTCCTAATAGTTTGACCCTCTTATGTATGTAGCTGGGGAGGACAAAAATCTAGACACCTCTGAATATAATGTAGTCCAGTACAACACCACCTTTAACTATGACTTCAATAATAAACATATAATTAAATGTATACATTTATAATTTCACCAAAAATGGAAACATTTTGAGCTTCATAAACACAAATGTTAAAGAAGAAGTGTTGCATTGCAGTGCATACAGTGGCATTGGTGTGACTATTAAAATGGCCGGGCAGTGTAATTTCATAAGTTCAGTCATTTTTCAAGCAGAAATATTGAGACAGTGTCAAATATTCTGATTCCAAGCTCTCTAAAGAGAGGAATTCCTGTTTCTTTTGATCAAATATCATTGTAGAGTAAACATTTAATTTAACAGTAATGCCCAGTACGGATCAGTACTCCATCTACATACAACAGCTGGTGTTTGACATGGAGTAGGTTAACAGGATGGTGGGTACAGTGCAGTGTAGTGTATCTGCATCAGCAAAATACCAATTAGTACAATAAACAGTGCCCATGTGCTGTAATTAATGCATATGTCCTGTATTCTTCAAAGTTGTTTACTTCCACATCCTTGGAAAAACAACGTGTGCCTGCCTGGTCACTGGAAAAACAGGTGTAGCAACCAATGGGGAAAAATAGTCCAGTTTCAGGTCATGCCCTGCACATTTAACCACCAGACTGCTTGCTTGAAACTTTGCCTTGTATAACCTGAATGTTGCAGCTCTGTAAATGCAACAGCTCTTCTCCCATGGATATCATAGTTTAATTTGTGCATATCTGGTGTTGTAGGAAACAAACTGCTTGCCATGGTTGTGGGTACTAATGAACAAAGAAAGAGAAATGAATCTTACACACAGCTCAGTGAGGAAATTTATTGCCAAGCTTGAAGGTATTGGTTCTTTGTCAAGGTAATTGTAACTTGACAAAACCAGGTTTGTGTGCAACACTGGTAATAAATTTATTCACTAGAGCCGAGCGTGCAGTTTTCCTCCTTCTCTTTTTGTTGAAATCTATTCTGTGCATCAGTGCTACCATGACTAAAACCAAGATTAATTGCGCTCATATCTCTGGTGTGGGATCACAACAGCTGGGACACAGAAACAGACACAAACATGCACATACGCAATCAGAGTGCCTTCATACTACACCCGTTTTTGCTCACGGTACACAGTGTTCGGTCTCAAAATGAATCTGCATGGATCAGAACAAGACCAGTTTAATTCACAATGAGGCAGGCTTCAACGTTGCTGCCATGCAGCATGCACTTCCTCTCAGGTTGAACCAAACATCTCTACATCTAAACAGTAGATTAAAAGAAAAACGTAATTATAAAGATGTTCGCTGTGAATACCGAGAGCACAAAGGCAAGTGTGCGTATATGTTTGTGCATACACAAATCCAAATGGTTGCTGATGCACCCTGTTGCTGAGATGGTGTGTGTATGCATCTCCATGTTTATCCTAACTGCATACCGATGATGTTGATAGGGCTTGTTCACCCCTTGAAGGAAGCACAGGCTCTGTCTGTGTCAGACATTAAAGTGGAGAGTGAGCGCCGTGGTATATTGGCATATTACAAAGCTGACAGGAGGAGAAGCTGATGCATATTGCACCTCTGTGTACAGAAAACATAAGAGCACTGAGGCTATCGCCTGCCTTCTCTTTTAACAGCATCAATTCTACCTCCCCAATCACCTCTCTGTCTGTCAGCCACGATGAGTGGAGAGAGGCAAAGGGAGGGGAGGAATAGATATAGAAGAGAGTCATACCACTGTTTGAATATGCAGTCACTCTGGCAGCTACATGACTGAGCAACATCATCTGAGCAAGGGAGAGTTAGTGATTTTGCATGTGTGAGTGGGTGAGATCATGATCATGAGTGAGAAAGGCAAAAGAGAGAGAGGGAAAAAGGAAGGAGAAGAGGGAGGAAAGAGCGCAGCTTTGAAGCGTTCCATCATCCACCAAACTCCTGCATCTTCCCTCCTCCTCCTCCTCTTCCTGGAGAGAGAGAGAGCAACAGAGAGAGGAAGAGCAAGAGAGAGAGAGAGAGAGAGAGAGCGCAACAGAGAGAGAGCGAGAGTCGCGCTTACAAGCCAACGGAGAAGAGACGTCAAGAGGAGGACCTACAAGGGGAAAAAACGAAATCCTTCACGCTCTTCGTGCATCCTGTGGGCAGTGAGGGGCAAAGAGGATCCGGCTGGCATATTTTCTGCCCTGCTTCCCTGCGATTTCTGTGGCTGTATCACAGTGCGTGGAGTGCAGGAAGAGCTGCAGAGAGCTCGATCAGTGACATCGCTCCGCAGCAGAGGAAGATTGCCATAGAGGACCCGGGATGCTCAACAACCTGACTGACACAGAGGAGGGGGACGGGGGAGCACAAAGCCAGGGTGAGTGCTGGGTGTCGTCCAGTTACACACACACACACACACATGCATATGAGCAAATATGCATGCTGTGCATCTACCCACGCAAATACATACAGTATTAGGAGAGTATCTCACAAAACAAGCTAAATGTGTGATTTAGGTTTATACAGACAACCTAAAGGGATTGAATGGTCACTGGAAGAGGTGGCGTGTGTGTGTGTCTGTGTGTGTGTGTGTGTGTGTGTGTGTGTAAGAGCATCGTACGGTGGTCGGCCTGCTTGCTTCCTCTGCTGCTCCTCATACCGCAAGGCTGTTGTGACAAGAATAGTAATGGGCTCACTCCATACAGTGAATGGTGAGCATAAGGGCATTACAGCTTCGTTCAGAACACATGCATGTACACACTAGCACTATACACACACAGAGAAACACACAGGTGCACAGCATTTTCTGGAGCAGCCGTCTAACCGTTCGTCCATTCTTCCATAGCAACGTAAATACTCCCACCACATATTGCACTCTGTGGACAGGCAGTATGAGTACACTCGGGCACACACACACACACACACACACCCACACACACACACACACACACACTGGCATGCACAAACACACAGTCACTCACAATTACAGATACCAACCCAGCATTGCTGTTAATCCCATCACCCCCAGCTGTCAAAATCAGCCCTCCAACCAATCCCCGTCGCTCAGCCCAGTGCTCAAGTCTCTGCAGGATTTCTTGAGAACCTGTAGGCTGCAGGTTTATGCAGAGCTGTGATGTGAGTGCTCTTATACTGGCTATTCACCAGGGAGCGCGTACCTTCTCAGGCTCTGGCGAAAATTGTACCTGTTCTTTTAAGTGCTAGTGGCAAGCACATTCAGAGCAGTATTAAGTCATGTGTAAGGTCCCTGGTAACAGTAGTTGTGCTGCCAAAAGGATAATTCAGTAGTTGGCTGTGGAAAAGCTGCATTCTGTCTGCTGTACTGTATGTTAAGGATTGTTGCTGCTCTGCACACTTCTCTCTCTCCCTCGCTACCCTCTTTATTTCCCTTTTGCTCTCAACACTTGTTTCAGCTTTTTTCCCTCACTCTTTCATGTCTCCCGTTGTGTGTTATGCACAAATATCACTGTTGTAGTCCTGTGATCTCAGCAATGCACAGGATAGACAGGTTGTGAGACCAGTCATTATGCTGCTTCCGCTACCTGTGAGGGCCTAATGATAAAAATAGACCCATGCTGGGAACATGAATATTTAACTTAATGCGGGCATCTTTTTTCTCTCTCTCTCCCCCCCCCCCCCCCCCCACCCCCCCTGCGTTTGGGACAGTAGTTGTAAGAGGTTGGCGGCAGGTTGGAAGCATGACCATCTTTAGAAGTGGGACAAATTGGAACCATCAAGGGCAGGATACAAAGCGTGACGTGAAGCCAGAATGCAGCTTGTCTTAAGTTCACATGATTACGTGAACATTTATGTCTCTGTGTGCTTCTCACTTTTAACACTGTAGATTTCACTGTCTGATTTACATCTATGTGCACGCATCCAAGTGTGTGTGTGTAGAATGGTGATTTAAAGCTCATAATGGGCACATGCTAATGTGCTGAAAAGTGTGTGTGGTTCTAGCTCATTGCCTCTCCACAGCATATATAGCTGTCAGACTGTTCCATATGTCATGCCTTCCCTTCCTATCCATGCTAAAGTATGTTCAGATATAAGTTGTGTGCATGTAATGTGTGCAGAGCCATGTTGGGACGGTCAGAGAGGTGAATTTAAACCACCCCACCACCGCCACCTCCTCCCAACACATCCCTGTCTCTAACTCTGGCTCACTCTCTTCCTGTCTCTCTTTTTGTCATTCTGCAGCAGCAGTATCTCTCAGGATAAGACCTCATTCTCACACACATGCGCACACACACACCACTGTTTTCATTCCTTGTGAGGACTTTACATTGACTTGCATTCATTTCCTGTAGACTTATTCTAACCTTGACCATAACCACTACTTTCTAACACCTGACCCTAACCTCATCCTCATCCTAACCCTAAACCATGTTGCCAGCCTAAAATTCAGTCATTTCCTTGTGGGGACCAGAAGCTGGTCCCCACAGTGTGAGTGTGTTAACAGGTCTCGGTCCTCATGATGTAAGTAATACAAAGGCGCGCACACACACACATCCAACCAACCACCCCCCACCCCCACCTCTTTCATATGAATCACAGCTCTGCTAAGCTAGCTGTGCGACAACCTGAATAACTCTGTTTAGTCATCAGTACTATGCAGCGCCAGAGGAGCACTTCTCGCATCTCTACAGTGGGAATGTCGGAGGCTGTCGCTGTTCCCTTTCCCCTGGTGCTGAAAGCCGCTATCCTCCTCTCTCTTGCCCGACTCCTCCAGCATGTATCTCCAGGAGCGTGGGGCTGTGCTGTCCAAGGTGCTGATTTATAGTCTTCATTACATGGCTGGGTTACAGCCCAGGAGAGGACAATGCAGGGAATTACATACAGCATAAGGTCTGCACACACTCAGACTGTGTTTGTTCTTAGGGGTGTATTTTTGCACTGCACGCCTTTTAGGCATGAAAAGATGAAAGGCATATTTCTCAGGAAAAATAAGAAAAAAGGTTGTAAGGAAACAAAAATGAAGTGAATGCATGTTGATTCATGGCCAAATTGTTGCTCTCCCACCATATTGTTAAGTATCTGCAGAGTTTTTCACTTTGGAGCAGTGAATAGCTGACACGTCAGTGGCGCAGGGAGGTCGAATGCAATCAAGAGTTGAAGGGAAGGTGAAGTTTTAGTGATCCATTTGCAGCACAAAAACTATTTGATGTTTGTTCAAAGGGGGAAACTGTTAACATCTGAAAAATGGAGTAGAGACTGATGCAAAGGAGGATGGTGTTGAAGAGTTATTAATTTACCCCCTGCCAGGTGTAGGATGATGCTGTGTTCTAGAGTTACATTTAGAGAGTACCATTTTACGTATTTTCAGTTTTGCAACAAATATATTACATCTACTGAATAATGACAAGCTTTGATTCTGGCATCATTACAGTGATGAGCTACAGCGCGAACAATGTTTGCTTGGACAGTCAGCACTCTCTTTGTGTGTGGCGGAGCTGTTATTGTTCGACTGCCTGCGTTCTTGTTAACAAGCAAAAGTGATTTCATGCTACTTCTCCAAATTTTTGTCTGCAAGTTTTCATGTATGTATTCAGTTGCTCATTAATGTGTCATTTCAGTTTATTCACTCAAGTTTAATGAGATTTTATTCTTCTTTTTATTTATTTTTTTTTTTACACATGCACTAATAGAATATTGCTCATGAGTTCTGTCTAGATAAAAACTCAGCAGTTCAGCTGACAGCTAATAGCCAGCTCACTCCAGATAGATCACAGTGTTCTCTGGAGGCTTATGTATGAAACATTTAAGCATTACTGCCGGTGTTAGGTAATAGAGCTTTGTTTTCTAGATGCATATTTGAACAGCTGGAGTCAACATTGTTAATAAATACACTGAATTTCCTGTGAGTGCTTCACAATGAAAGCCACTGTGTTTTAGCAGTTGAGCACTTTAATTTGAAGCGGCAACGGTAGGAAATGTTTGGTTTGCATTAGCGCTAAGTGAATACAGCTCTGATAAGGTGTTAGAAGAGTTAACAGTAAACGGTGAGGTTGCTATCAGTGAGATAAAATTACGAACAGTAACACTTACGTACGTGCATTGTTTCTTGTGAATCCCCTGTGTGTAGGCAAGTAATTGGAATCCCACATTGAAATGGTGGACTCTGCCAATAATAATAAAAACTACATAGTCACAGAATGTAAATACATAGACTGGCTAATGCTGAAAAAGATTCAGGTCATATAGCATCAAAAACGTTATCCTTTCCTGAAACTCTTAAGGGTTGTAGCTTTTAAATACATGGATTACACTTGAAAGACTGGTGCTGTGATTAGATGTCCCTTCCTGCTTTTGAATCACTTTCACCTCAGCTGCCATCAGACTTGGGTGTAAGCAGTATCCATCCATGCAGAGCTTTACCTTGTTATGTATATATGACTTGATTTCAGACATGAGGCAACAACCTGAGGGCAATGGCCTATGGCACTGCAGACACATACAGTGAAAACTAACATCAGTAGTATGCACGATATGGAAGTGAATTGGAAGATCATGGTGTTAAATGCATCAAACAGTGGTACAGTAACAGGTCACGTTATCTTTACCTGTTCATAGACCTGCAACTATTAGTTGTTAATTCATTTAAACAACTGACAGAAAATTAATCAGCAGCTATTTAGATAATCGATTTGTTGTTTTTAGTGAAAATGGCAAACTGTGTCATTTACTCAATGCGAGGAGCTGCTGCTTTTTTCTGTTGTATATCATACAACATCTTTGGGCTGCTGTAAAAATAAGAAATAAGACAACAAGCAATTGGAATAAATCTTGATCTGTGGGAAATGATTGGCATTTTCACTATTGTCTTACATTTTATAAACAAAACAATTGATAGATTAATCAAGGAAAGGAAAGGTTATTATTTCATAATGAAAATGATTATTAGTTGCTTCTCTCCATCCAGGAATCCATCTATCCATCTCCTCTCCTGCTAGTCTGTAGTTTTGGTTTAGGCTGTGAATAAGGTTGTAATGATGTTTTAGTTATGGCTGACTGCATAATACTGCAAAATGCTCCCTTGGGCCCTCTCCTAGGGAGACAGTTGTTGTGCATGCTCAACGTCATTATTCTCTGTCTACCCGCTCTGCGACTTATCTACTGTGAATGGAGAGAGAGAGAGAGCAGAAATGCACTGTAAGTGAGAGAGATTGCTGGCTAATACAGAACCACAGGCACTTGTTACTCAGAAAAGCAGCTCTCTGGCTGCGCACAAAAGAAAAAAAAAAAAAGCGTTTTCAGTAACTTAGTGCCTAAGAGTATCATCTCCACACGAGCAGACAGACACATAGACCTATTGAAATATGTGGTAGGGTACTGTATTGGTCAGATTTGTACTTCATTCTCATGCCATGTCAACCAAGTTAATTGTGTAGCAGGAAGGAAAGTATTGTACAAGGCAATCCTTGTTAGACCCTCCAGTTTCTCTGAGAAGGAGAAACTCCAGATTATGTAGAAATACTGTTTGACCACTTTAGTATAGCAGAACACTTTTGCTTGTGTTGGCTTTTCGCAGCCATTTTCCTTAGGTTCTTTACATCTATGTCTCAGCCATTGCCATACTCCTAAAAATCACCTGCTTCTGAATCAGTGCTATTATTCATTAGTCTACCAACCACCATTGTACAAATGGGCCCTGCATTTCAGATATACAGTGGGTACAGAAAGTATTCAGACCCCCTTAAATGTTTCACTCTGTTATATTGCAGCCATATGCTAAAATCATTTAAGTTCATTTTTTTTCCTCATTAATGTACACACAGCACCCCATATTGACAGAAAAACACAGAATTTTTGACATTTTTGCAGATTTATTAAAAAAGAAAAACTGAAATATCACATG
>NW_018127881.1:3691886-3740403 GCF_001952655.1 Monopterus albus
TTCTGTCAATATGGGGTGCTGTGTGTACATTAATGAGGAAAAAAATGAACTTAAATGATTTTAGCATATGGCTGCAATATAACAAAGAGTGAAAAATTTAAGGGGGTCTGAATACTTTCTGTACCCACTGTATGTAGATAGTAATTATGTGTCACAGAACTGAATCTAATAAAGGTAGGTATTAATGAAACATGGATACAATGGCTTACGTAACGATAGGGCAGATTCTTGCTAATTAGAGTATGGTTACCATCAGTAGTGGGTGTCCACATATAATGCAGGGGTGTTCATTCATTGGTTTGTCAATTAAAAAGCAGAAGAGTATAATCAGTGATGAAGGGCTCTGCTTTCCCAAAGCTTGTTGTTGACTCATACTGTTCTAATGAAAAGCTCAGACAAAAGCCTGTACGCACGAGGCTAATGCACACACACACATTTAAGAGACCACCATTAGTCATACTCTACATGTTCTCCTTTACTAAATGTTTTCCTGTCTTTATGTAGCATTTTACTCCCATCACTTTTATTGGTGCATCTTGATGGATATGTTTGCAATTTAATTGAAAATAATCAGTGGGTTTGGTTGGATTTGAGGCTCAATGACAAAAAAAAAAAAAATCACTGGCTTTTATTTGGAACACATTCTGTATATTGATTACATTACTTTAATTCACTGAAGAAATTTAATTGTGATATTACAGAACCACAAATTAAAAAGTGGTTGGAAAATACTGGCAGTAAGTTTTTTTTTTTTCTCATGGTAAAAGATTTTAAATGGATGGGATGGTCTTAGAGAGAAATAGATGACCACTGTTATAGAGGGGAAGAGGAGGTCGGTGGAGGTGAAGGAAAGAGATGAATCATCGCCCCAAAACAAAGCTCAGCCAAGCTGAACACAGGGACCTTTCATCTCACCACTTTCAGAAATATGTATAAAATATTATTGCAGCTGCATTTTCAGCCATAAGCTCAGTTCAGTGTAAACAAGTAGGGCATCAGCTACTGGTAAAGGATTTCATCCACTTTTTGGTTGCTGGTACCTTGGCTGATTTAGTCCTGTCCTTGACAGCTCACTCCTGAAGCTTTCCATATTCTTCATGTTCTGTGTGGTGGTTAGTTTGCAGATGGTGAAAGTGAAACAAGCTGTTGTCTTGTCTTTACAGCAACCAATTTCCAACAGTTTTTTAGTTCATCTCTTGAGCAACATTCATATTTTCAAAACAAAAATACCTCCGTGTGAGTGAGGATGAACCACGTCTAGTGATTAACAATGTAAATTGCAGGGCTGATTGTGTCTGCATTTTGTCTCCTGGTGCTGGTTGCTCACTCATTTTTAACTTTGCTAATGTATTTTTAGGCACCTACGTTAGCTTAACTAGTGGTGCGTGACCATGTTCATGCACTCTGAATGCACACGCATAGTAGTCTGCCCTACTTGGCTTCATGAGGTAGTGAATGTGTAGACTCTCAAGGACTGTTTTTGTCAAGTGAGTGACTCGATATGTCAGCTCACACATTGTTTAAACAGCATTAAACATATCATCGTAAACAGTATATATCATTAAGTTGAAAGACATCAGTTGGCAGGATTGCCCTGTCCATACTGACCATATGACACCATTTCTTAGTACAGTTTCAGTATAAGATTCTTTCTTTTCTTCAAAGTTCAGATGAACCTAATGAGGCTTCGGCAGGTTATAGTCTTTTAAATGCAAAATACCTCTCCCCTGTGACTGCTGCAGCCCTTCAGAAGAAGTTGTTTCCATGGTCATGGTTTAACTGCTGTATCTACAGTTTACAGCTGACACTCTGTATAAGCATAGATTGTTATCTGCCAATTTAGAATGTTCTGACTTTTTGTTTGTTGGTGTGTTTCCCTCCTTTCCTTTATTGTGATATTCATTGTGGTTGTGGTTCAGGCGCATCACTGTGTGTGAATCTGCACACAGCAGATAAACTAAATCAAAACCTTCCCAGTGGAGCTGACAGTGCACATTCCACACCAGTGGGGAAGTGACACATCCTCACTTTCCTCCGGCTCATTATTGAAGAAGGCCAAGTTCTTAATGAGTCTCTCAATTTCCACCCTATCTGACATTACTGTGAACTGGCCGGTGCCAGGAGACGGAACCATAATGAAAAGCCACCTATCGATTTGCTTTCACTCATATACCTATTTGTACTGATTTAGCTGGTGTGTGGTTGAGACTGGCCTCAGAACCACAAGACCCACTCAGCCCCAGTAGTGCAGCAATCAGTCGTTGCACTGACTCCGCACGCAAAGACTTCTCTTCTGTTACTGAGAACAAATAAAAGCCAGAGAACCCCTGTTACCACGTTCCTGTCTGTGTGTGTGTGTGTGTGTGTGTGTGTGTCAGAGCCTGGCTTCATCCCATTTTATCAAGCTGTCTTCCTTTGGCTCAAGAGAGACAAATAACCAAGTAGGTAATGTGGATTGCCATGGTTACAGTCTGGACTGTTGGAAATATTCCATATATTTGCTAAATATGAAACCTTTACACTGAGGTTAAGCATGACACACAAAATACAACACAGACTGTTTCTTTGCTGCTATTGATTGGTTTCTGTCAGTAAACTGCTGCTTTACAGTATATTCTGCATGAAGGTGAATGTACCAGAGTGTTTTGGAATTTTTTTTCAGTGGATATCATTTGCATTTCATAAAGCACCAAGACAAGTCACGTTTCTGTCTTTTCAAGCTCACACGTTACCTCTGCGTCACGGCATGCTCTCAATCTCTCTCTCCCTCCCTGAGGAAGGCCAAACAATCCATCTCAGCTCCATCTTTAATTGCCAAGGTAACCACCAGCCAACTGAGAATTTCTTTCTTTCATCTTCACCTGCTGTCAAGTGTGTACTTAAACCTGGGGATGTGTGTGTACTGTACATATGTGTGCATTTTAATGAGTGTGCATGCTAATACGGGTGGGTGATCCTATGTTGTACAACATGGCACGGTGGGTTTGCTGCATCTTTAAAACAAAGTGGCTTCATTGGTGAGCATGAGGGGGCAGAGGGATACAGGGATGCTAGCGGACAACGAAGAAACAGGGCTTGGCCGTCTTCGATGGAAAATCAAACATACAGCTTTGAAATTGGACAGAGGAGGGGGCACAGCCTGCTTCATCCACAGGACTCTTATTCTTAAATAGTAGTACAAAAGTATACCAGTGAACTCTATACACACACACACACAGAGACACACACACACACACACACAGAGATCCTAATGTTTGGGATAGACTGGAATTGCAAATGAGGCAGATGGCCACAGTGACAACAGCATGCTTTTCCCTAAGAACTTCAATGCACAGACTGAAGTTCAGATCATGCAATTGATACAGCTTAGATGATGAAAGACGTTTTCCCTGATTAACTACTGACACGCTGCGGTGAACAAGTTAAAGTAATGAGGCAGCTCTAAAAGTAAAAAGTAAGTCATATTAGTAATACCGCAGTGTAAAAAATACTCCCTTACAAGTAAAAGCCCTGCTTTCAAAATGTACACAACAAAAGTACAACGGTATTAGCATCAAAATATACTTCATGTGTTAGAAGTAAGATACTCATTATACAGAATGGCACTGTTCACATTACTGTCAATCACATTATTGGACTAATTATTGATGTACTATTATGTACATCACATTTAATGTTGCAGCTGGCTTGTGAATTTCCCACTAGGGATCAATAAGTCTTATGATTATTAAGGATCGATATTGTTAGGATCGTATCGATACTCTTATTGATACTACTCTCCATAATTTGGTGCAAAAAATAAAGATGTGAAAGGATTCAACGTGTTTTAATCTTTACATTTTTTCTTAATCTGGTATTTTAATGATATTCCTATGGGTTTTTCTTATTTTTAAGAGGGGGAAAAAATTTTTAAAACAGAATTAATATTGCTTAATCTTCTCATATGTCTGCTACTGCTAACATTCTCGAGAAGCAAAGTGCAACAGCATTGTTTTGAACAAATGACTAGACTAAAATGTTAAAAATCAACTGCAGGACTTTGACAGCATTTTTACGGTGTGGTGCTTTGCTTCCTACCGTCAGACCACAAAATCGTGCTTTAACTCAAACACCTCACTTTATTACCGTAGAACCAGGGATTACAATGAGTAACCCAACGTTTCTGAACGACAGTTCAGGTGAAGCTCTGACAATTTGAATTTATGCATCCACCCATAGCCATCTGCTGGCAAATAATTACTTTTAATCAATAATCCATGCTCATATAATTCCATGTGTGTACTCCAGGCTGCTAGCATACATAACATACCAGGACAGCAAGAGATGAACTGCAAGCTAGGCAGATGAAACCTATGCAATTTGTCTGCCTGTATGGGATGGACCTTAACTAGATGGTTCCCCAGGTTGCTCATGTTTACATGGAAAAGACTTGTTGCAACGAGCATTGTCAGTATCAACCCTAGTGAAAGGTAACCACACGTACTGTAGTTAAGTCCACCGCTGCGCATGTACTGTCTCCTGCACCTCGCACTCAGGCTCCCAGAGACAGATCTGTCTTCTGGATTTAGAAAAGCAAAAATGCAGCGTAGACAACTGTATTAGTCAAAAACAGAGTTGGTGGGATAAAATGTGCAAGATAACTTCTATGCAGCGATAATAAATAGAAAATCTTTTCTATCTTTTGTTTCCTTAACTTCTTCAGTACCAGTAATGAAACCGTTAACACCAGGGCTTAGTGATACTATGGTATTTAATAATTTAACACTGGTGCCTTTTTAATACTGACCTTCAGTACTCATCCCTAATGAATATACTCTATTTTCTTGATTCTAAAGCTGTTTCTTAGCGGATTCTAAAAAATAACTAGTACCTAAACTTATAAAATAAATGTAGCGATTAAAAAGTACAACTTTTTTCAAAAATGAAGTTGCAGAAAATGAAAATACTCAAAGTACATATACCTCAAAACTGTACTTAAGTACAGAACTTGAGTACATGTACTGAGTTACTTTCTTTCTCTGGTATATTTGCAATGCTGCAAATAAATGGTCAGGACTGTTTTAGGGCAACATTTTTACTAGTACTGTATATTACGTTACATGTTGTATACAGAGTTACAGAATTTCCACCCACCTTTGGTACCATATCAGCTGTAAGTGGCTTTAGTAAACTGTATGCAACTGTATTGTGAAACAAGCAGGATTCTTTTGTTGGAGCAAAAACAATATAGATTACACAGTAAGGTTTCAGAAGTAAAATGTAATGACCAAATTTAGCCGGTTCTAATGGCTGCACATATGCTCTGTAAAGACTGCTTTACAGACTTTGATTTATCTGTATTAGCCAACTGCCTGTTAATCACAGCAACAAAAGTGATGCCACTGATGGCAGGTTGATGTCCTACAGGCACTGAGCTTCTCCACCATTGCCACAACCTGCTGTCCAGATGCCACTGTTCTATGCAGGCCAGCACAGATTATAAATCACCCCATTTGCATGATTGACCACATTAAAGCCCAATGGTCCATTTGTAATTTTGGCTGTAACAGTGAAATGGCCACAACTGGTGATGAAGTTTTAGCTTTTGCTGCCTTTCCAGTTTTCCTGTTGGTCCCTGGCCATTAGGGTGCCCAGAGCATCATTAGACGATATTAATTTTTTTTTTTTTTTAATTGGAAATGCTTTGGTAGGGAATGTGAGTGGGAGCATAATGAAATGTTGCTTTCCAAGGCTTATAATGCAGAAGAACAGTGGGGAGCCGCAGAAGCACTGCTGTCATCAGCTTCGCTTGTTGTTTTTCACTTCATTTCAAACATCCATGGGATGAAGTGAGGCCTGCTTTTTCAAGAGAAACCAGTGTCTTTTATAATTGAATTTCACGACTGTCATAAATATGGTGATGAACAGATGTATCATTCCAAAATTAATCTATATTTCTAATCAAATAAACTGGTATTAGTTAATAACATTCTGTTTTATCTTGTTTCCCCTTTACACATTGTTTGAAGTGACAGATAAATGTACAAGGACATTAATGGATTAGGGCCATTATGGCCAGGACACAAAAAGCAACACTATAATTTGAACATTTTCAATGGCAGGGCTATCAGTGGAGTTGTTTGGGAAAATAGTCATTCATTTTAGAATCCCTCCCTTTCACCAGACGAACTGTAGACAGCTAAAACACACACGCAGAACAACCTGATCACTTATTATCTGTTAAATCGTTCAATTTGTTTAACAGTCTGTGGTCCCCCTACAACTGTTTGATGTCTTTAAAGCTATAGCATGCATCCACAGCGTCTTTCATGTCATAGTGTTAGTTGTTGTCTTTTGTTAGCGATCAAATAGACATGGCAGAGAGGAAAAAGGAGGACACAGGGGGCTACTCACTGAGTGGCTCTGCTGTTGTTGGCTAATAGCACACACACTTGTTCCATCGCTTTAGGGGACATTGCAATACAGTGGGTAGATCCCAAGCCTGATCGTTGTTCCCCACACTTGGATCTTTTTCTTCTTAGTCCCGGCCACATAAGATGTGAGGAAAATGTAAAGAGAAAGGAGAGAGGAAACGCGTTATTAATGACATGAGATGGTCTTTTCTCAGATCCTTCATCTGTAGCATCCAGTTACCAACTGATTTCTGATAAAGGGGCACATCGGTTCACAGAACACTTCTACGAACGATTTTCTTGTGTATCCTCGCTGATGGCATATGGCACCGTCCTCAGTTCTCATTCCCCAGTCCTCAGACCAGATATAAGAGACTTGGAACATCATACGTCCTCGGTTGCCTGGAATGACTTCTGGGTAGATTCCAGCATTCCATTTCTGGGTCCAAACTCCACCAGACCCAAATGGCAGCCTGTCACCCTCTACACAACAACATTTTTTTTTTCTTTAGCGAAGCATCAAGAGTAAAAGAAAACATGACTACATCATTAAGATTCAAATAGTCAGTGTTGCCTTTTCCACCTGGTGGCATAATAACCAATCTTTATTATATGTCTTAGCAAATTTATTCACTTTATATATTGAGTTATATGTTTACCTTGTTTTTCATAGTTCCCAGCTTTTACTGTTACTTTCAACAGTGTGAAATGTGTCAGTGTATACTGTTTACATTAACTTCACGCTAACTAGCTAGTAAACATTACAAGGTAGCAAAACAGTGTACTTTTAAACAGGCTTTATTTTTATTGATTTAAAAATGCTGTGACTTATCTAAGAATGAACCAAAGGGAAGGCAGTAAAATGACAGCTGGCGTGATTTTAATTCTATTGAAGCAATGGGGAAACCAACACTGTGGCATATGGAGAGGAGGAGAATGAACCAAAGCCTGGACCTGGAAACAGAACGTTACGTCACCGCTTAACAAGCAGATAAGGGACATGAGATGTACCCATTGATCTAGATTCATTTCTAACCCTTACCCTAACCTGAAACCAAGTCATTTCTCTAAAACATAATGATTTATGTTTTGGGAACTTGTTTTTTGTCCCCATAAGGACATTGAGTCCCCACAGTGTGGCTGTATAAACAGATTTACATCCTCACAACATGTGTAATACCAGGCCACACACGCTGCTTTGTCTTGTCACAGGAATATGAGCATGAATGTATCAACACAAATAGTAGTTCATTTAATAATTAACTTTACTCATAGCCACTTAAAGTCAAATTTTAGATACATCTCTAAACATTTGAATCTCTCTCACTCTCAGAAGCCATTCAAGTGTCTCTCATGCACCCAAAAGCAGCCACTCTATATCACCTTATGCAATCACTGCATATCAACCCACAGCTTAAAACCAGTCCAGATAAGTGGACATATGGATATAGAAAATATAATTTCATAAATATTAATGTCTCTGGGTCTGAATGTCATTGCACCATTCCCCCTGAGCGTAGTATCGCCTTAGGCTAGGCTGACCACAGTGCTACAACACCTTTTTATGACCCCCCACCCCCTTCTCACTTTCTTTTTGATGACAGCTTTGTTGACATGTCTGCATAACTCTCCGTCGGGTGAGTGTCTGGGGCTGATATGCTTTTTTGAATAGTATTTCCCATTTTGCCATGGCCCAGAGAGCCTATCAGCATCCTCAGCAAATGGAAATAAACCATCTGTCAGTCGAGCCCTTCCACAGACGGAGTAGAGCCATGCCACTTGCCCCATGTCCCATCCCAGCCCTCGATAGGAACCCATTTAGCTATTGTCACGAATGAAATGGAGCGACTTAACTGAAGAGCGCTGGGGATTGGTGAGGTGTGTGCTGCAGTGTAAATGCAGAGGATTTCTTGAGGTGCTCTTGAGTGTTTGGTGCGCTTTGTTTAGCAAGCAGGATTAGAGGATATTCTGCCTCTGTGGATTCCCAATTTACACAAGTTCTGTTTATTAGATGAGATGATATTTGACTCTTTGAATCTCAGGTTTACACTGTCACTTGACACTTCAACCGTTCAGTTAATGACTTTTATTCTTAGCTGATAGTTCTTCAAAGACGAATCAATGTTTTTATATTAGCACTGGGTCAAATGACTATGCACTGTGAAAGGGCTCAGTTGTACTGGCAAACCCACCAATGGGTATAACCTGACGTGGAAATTCCCCTCAGCTCTGGCAATGTATTGTCTTTCAGCTCATTGTTGCCAAAGTGTTTCTGTTCATGCTAAGTACTTTAATCATTGTCATTTCCATCTGCAGCACACAGTGTTTTTAGCAACAAACCTTTAAGGCCCATGATACACTAAACTGATGGCCAACCATTGGCCACTGTTGGTGAGCATCTGTTGCCCTTGCCTTCCTGGTGTGTCCCACACTGTTGACACTAGTTGGACCCTGTTGGAGGCTTTTCAACAGATTCGGCATGATAAATCAGCAGCGGACCTCGTCAACGAGAGAGACCACTCCGATTGGCAGTTCAGCTTAGCAAATCATTGCATGGGAAGAGAACTTTTCGGGAAAGCCCCTTCAGCCTGTCCGTGTGGTATCCCTGGTATATCCGCAGTCTAGCTCTTCTTCTTTCCCTTTATGAATGCCAAATACAGATATCACCACCTGCTGGTAGAGAGAGTTATTTCCAGAGGTGTAGTGCTATTTGTTGATGTACCAGAGAGCACCTATGAAGCACCCGTTTTCCTCGGGGGTTGGTGGAGACCAAAACAGTAGCAAAAGAGAGTAAATATTGGACTTAGGTTCACTGGGAGGACAGAAACATGACATGGCAGTGTTGCTCAGGTGTCTCCTGGTTTGGTGAAGTTTTAATTGTTTTTTGTTTTCTGTTTTAAATGTTCACCATAGCAGATTTATAGGGCGATAATAGGCTGATGTCGTGTATCAGCTCAAAAATGTGAAGAAGTTTATTGAATCATTCTGCTGACTCCACTGTGTGTAATCTTGCATTATAATTGTTTCCTTTGGACAACAGCCCTCTTAATGGGCACAGAGAAGTTTGGAAATATTAGAAATGAGCCTCGCATTCCACCACACTGGTAGTTTTCATCTTATTTTACCTCCAGTGAAATATTACAACAGATCTCTCAGTTGGCAGTGCTATTTTTAACTTTTCTCCTTGACTTAGATGCTGTCTTTTCTTATGGATGTTCATACTGTATTCAAATGATTGTAGTGACACTTGCTGCCATTTGAACGCCTCTAATGAATGTATTTGTTATTGTCTTATGCCCCTTATGGTCTTTATTATTCAATAATGCATCTTTAGAGTCCTACTAAGGGACCTAAAAGCTGCTAACTTCCTAAAATATAAGCTTTTCTGTTCTATTTGCTTTATAATTCGTGAACCATCAGCTGAAGCTCTCCACATGATGCTGTACAGTATATTCTCTGAATGCTTAAAAACAGAATGTCCTCCCCAGTGGTGCTTCACATTTCATATTTTTTTCACTTTTCAAGGGCTGTCAAGTCCATCAGGCCTAGTGTGTTTGCTCCATGTCCATCTCTAAGAGAGATTTCTACATACTGTATATGCTGCAGTCTATGAGAATGAGAGCTGTTCCTGACCTCCATCCAATAATCCCTGAACTTCAGTTTACACACTGCTAATCCCTCCTCATCTGCTATCTGTCATCTGCTTCCTTTCTGTGCCCTGTCATCTTCATCCAGAATGTTTGTTAAGTCCCAACACATCCTAATCCCCTCATTCTCGTATTCCACAGCTGCCTCCCAGAATGGTCATCAGACGGCTACTTTTTTTTTAGCTTAGCGCAGCCCAGAATCTTGGCTCAGCAGCTCTTTATCACAGCTGGGCCTAGCCTCACATCCTCTGTACTGCCCAGTCAACTAAACATAAATGTAGTTTTAGTTCTTTTGAGTTGCTAATGACCGTGCTGTGTTAAAAAAAAAATCTTCATCCTTGTGAGATCAGTTTGTGCTCCAGTTACACTAAAGCAATGAACAGACTATATGGTTATGAAATAATTCTTCTCTCTTCCTTTTGTCACCACTTTTAATTGTCCTGCCTCATTCTCACCCTTCTGTTCACTGTATCCCTGCCATGGTTCAGACTCCTCTTGAACGAGGTCACTGCAGCTTGTCACAAGTTTATTTAATTTTGTTACAGTGGCGGTGCAAAGGGAGGAGCGAAGGAGCCTTTGATATTTCTTAGGCACAATGTGCAGGGAGGAAGAAACAGAGGGGCTCATGGGATAGGATGGGATAGGATGAGATTGGGGGGGCATCACTGTTCAGGCACATCAAAGGATTCCTCAGCAGATGTCTCTAAACAAGATGCCTGCCAGGTCAGCTTAGTCAATTACTTCCGTAATAAGAACGGGTTGGTGTTTATGCGGCATGCTTTGGATGCTGCACTGCTCTGTGGGTTTTTTATGCAGTGGGCAGTTGATTTTTTTTTTCTCATGTTTGCACTCATACTTTTTAAATCAGTGAGGCATTTATTTTGGATGGAATGAAGTATCTTTTGATCAAACTGAGAGGAGTGAAGAGATGAATATTTTCTGTGAGGGGCCAGTAAATTGGTGACTGCCTCCTGCTTCCACTCTTCAGACAGATAGAAAAAGAGATTTTAAAAAGTATATCCATGGCCTTGTTATTTGTCTCTATGGCAGCAGTCATATTCTGCTTCTGCAGGAAGCAACAGGGAATAATTTCTGCTTGGTATGCTGTGGGCCTGAAGGCCTAACAGGCCTAATGGTACATGGGTGGCCACACCGTGTCTGACTGAATGAGGCATCAGATTCATATTTGGAATTTTAGCTCATTTGACTATACATTAAGACTTTAATGCTGAAGGGACAGTCAGCTAAGTGTTGTTTGTTAACATATACTTGTCCAATAAGCAGCCCACAGCCTTGACTGTTATTGCAGCGTCACTGCTTATGCAGCTGCTCCTCTTTCAGCTCATAAATATGGACACCGATGGCATCAAACAAAATGTGATGCAAACATGTCCGCAGCCTCCAGGGTTACTAAATCTAAATCTGTGACTTCTGGTAGGTCCCAAAATTCCTCAAGGCAACAGCCTCTCTAACCAGGTGCATCCTGAGTCTAAACTATTATTAGTATTAGTGTTAATATTATCCATCCTACAGATAAATCTTGCCGCAGTGAAAATAGTTTTCTCAGCTTCACTGCTGCTGCAGTAACCTGCAGTCTTTCTGGCTCCATTACTCAACAAAGCATTCACTTGCCTCGAGAAGTGATATAGGCAGCAACATTGTCTCATGCATACAAATGCAAAGTTAGCATGTGATCCATCCTGGAACAGATTGGACTCTCTAGCTTGGACAACAAGAAAAGCGTTGTGGCGGGATTAAAGTGCTTGCTCACCCCTCATGAGTAAATGTGAAATGACACAGTCAGATGGACAGTATACTTGATGTATTATCTGTTTGCCAAGAGCATAAGGAAGCTGCTCAGATGGTCAAACAGTGGCTCTGCTCATATTTCTGGGATGAGAGAGTGAGAGAGAGATTGCATGCAACTCCAGCTATTATCCTCGACTGCATGGCCAGTTGCTATAGCAACATGATTTTGCATTCCTTTTCACCTGCCGTTTTTGATCACTTCTCACTCTTGTCGCTCCCTCTCCAACCTTCCTTTGTCCTGAAATGCCTTGCCACGGTGGATGTCTTACCTCCAGTGTTTTAGAAAGAACTACTGTCATGTTTGCTCTACTTGTTATGGTTTAGTCCCCCTCACCAGGTGGGTGAGGGAGAACTGGGGTTGGACTCAAGATGGCTGACCCAGGTGCTAGTACAAAAAAGGTGGTTTAATGGAATAAAAACAACATGACAACATAACAGGGTCCATAATACATACAACAAGGGAAGGGCAGTGATGACTAAGGAGACCAGGACAGTAAACACACAAACTAACGACAGGAACTAGGATAGCAAAGGATGAGAACGGACAGGTGAACAAAAAGAACCAACGTAAACAATGCAATCCACAGCACAGGGACTGTCAGTGTGGAAAACAAAGCACGTATTTCTGTATTGCTAACCGCATAATTAGCGTGATAAGGTCAAGCCAAAACGCACAGAGACTGTCAGCGTAGCATCTTACACACGTCTAAAAAATGCGGGTCTAACACAACCTTTGTATAACTTACTTTAAGTATAGTACGTTACACGTCGCAATGCTCCGGCGACGACGGGGCATCTGCCAGAGGTATAAATAAGGAAGCCCACAAATCACCGGAATACGCCTCAGGTGTGCGCACCGACCCACGAGTCACTAATTACCCGATGTATCACAGCTGAGGCGTTGATCCCGCAAAAAGGGAGCGCAGGAGAGGGAAAAATAAAGAGAGGCAGGTCGCGCCGAGCGGACCCGACACTACTAATAGAGGCTTCAGTAATGGCAGTTAATACACTCTGATTGTCATAACAGTGCTCTCTGTCCTCATCCTCATACATGCCAGTGCCAGCTGCTACAGTATAGCAAAGTACTGGAGTGGCCTAACTCTAAATAGTTTTGGTAAAATAAGACCCCACATTGTTCTGTGCCCTCATTATCTTCCCATTAATGCTGACTAGAAAACTCCTTTTAATTCAGAGATGTCTCTGTGTGAGCCCCTGAGACTTTGGCGTGTCTGTTGACCATCTTAGCTACAGAACAGAGGTATTTGACTGATCCTAACCAGATGTTCATTAGAGTCGCATCCTTTTTCTCTGGAAAGATCAAGGAGGAATAAGAAAACTGTGTAGCCAGAGTTTAGGTGTGACCAATTATGTGACACACACACAGTGGATGACATGTTTGAACTATACACTATGCCACAGCTTTCATCAGCTGACCACCTGCAATGGCATCATACTAATTAATTTGTTTTAACCAGGCAAAGCAAAGAGAAAGCAGGGCTTTGCAGGGAGTCAAGTGTGACCTAGAGGCACTGGGGCATGATAACCCAGTTCTCGTGTAAAAATCCATTTCTTCTAAATGCTTATAGCTCTTTTCATATACAGTATATGGTAAATATCTACACACAATGACTTCTGTTCACATACAGTCACAGTCATCCATAGGCACAGGGGTACAGCAGCTTGTCCATGCTGATTTATTGTATTGATAAAAATATACATAAAACACTGCAGATCCTTTTCTCTCTCTTGTTCACTTGCACAGAGATGCACAAATGCAAATTTGTGAAATTAAAAGTGTTCTTTTCCATCTTCTCTCAGGCTGCTCCTGGCATGCAGTGCAATCATAAGTGTCTCTACTTCTCTAATGCCCATATGAATTTCTGCAGAATGGCTGATCGTTAGAATAACACATTATGGAGGAAAGATCTCCGGTTGTTTTCATAAATGGTAACTGATGACTTGATTATGTAGATGGATAATTAGATCCTTTTAAATACTGTTTTCTTTCACTACTGCACCAGATTGTGCATAAAGGTGATTTCATGGGGAAATTGCAAAGGTAGAAATGCAGAAATCGCACAGTGAATTAATATGAGTTAAATGTTAAAGGTTGTTTTAAAAAAATGACTGGTGGCTGGCATCATGGCTATTCAGTGTGGTTATGGGTAGGAAAAACAAACAATAAAAGAGCTTGGCTACTCTAAATTAATGCACATAGTATTACAAGGTGGCACTAATGTCCCAGCTCATTAGCACAACATCTGGAGTAGGCCACACAGTCTTGCCAGGGACTAAACAGAGGAAGTGACAGGAAAATTTACTCTAGCCTGTCACCACATACTGTACATGAATGCATACACAATCATATACCCACGTAAACATGAAGCACAAACACACTCAGCCAAACATTATCCTGTAAAATGTTTCATCTGGATTTCTTTTGAAAGGCTTGGAATTGTGTCTCAGGTGCCGATGCATGTAGTGACTGAAGTTAGAACTAGTCAGATTCAAATTCCATAATTTCTCTGATAGTAAAATCTAAAATGGTGGATGTATGTTTGGACCCAAAGGTTTGCTGTGACCACTTTCTTTCTTACCAGGTCAGGAGACGCACAGATCCAGGGTGAGTGGCTGGACCACTTTCTTTACTCTCTCTTTTGGTGGTTGGTGAGTTTGTTGGCAGTGCACATTATAAAAGCCTCTCTGGTGTCTACATCACTATGCTCAACCATGCTAGTCAGCGGCAGCAGTGATGCTGTTAAGTAGGTCACACTGCAGTCACACTAGCTCCTGAGCTAGAAAAGAAGGGAGAGAGAGAAAAAAAAGAAAGATACAAAAGAGAGATATAGAGGAGGGTTTAAGAGAGAGGATGATACAGGAGATAAAGGAATTAGATGAGCAGAGAAGGACAAGGGAGGAGCCAGAAGAACAGGAATAAGAACTAATAGTGACTGAGGAGAGATGGTTGCTAACTGTAAATGAGGCAAAGGAGTCAAGGAGAGGAGTCGAGGAGAGGAGCTAATTTGTAGATGTAGATTTTTTTAGAAAAGCAATGATAATTCAAGACTGTAGCACATGCAGAGGGAACAAAGGTTGAGACAGGATGAACATAGTGTACAAAAAAGGTGATGGTGAGGCAGATGAAAGGAAATTGTACATGTGCACATCCAATCTGCACTGATGCCTAGTGCTGATGCCCCCATCTGAAAAGGCTGTGTTGTTATTCCACTTCTATTCATTCAGCAAACAGTGTACAATCTTAGAGAATGTGTTCTGTGTGCAATTGAGCCATTGAATGACAACACACAGCCACATTAGCATACCATGGTATATTAATTTTGAATAAAAAGCAGCAAATAAGGTTCCTCAAACAAAACATCTAACAAATGTCAACATTTTAAACTCAAGAATTGCGTGCAGTAGTTCTAGATGGTGATGTGATTTGCTGTATTCATTTTCATGACATTTGTATCAGAATCAGCTTTATTGGCCAAGTGTGTCGGACACATGAGGAATTTGACTCTGGTACATCGGCTCTCAATGTGCATGTACATATTCCCATGCAAGGGACCAATAAACAGTAAACCAGCATAAGGCTGTGTAATATAACAACATAAGCAGTTTAAACAGGCAGACAGTCAAAGGAATGCTCACTGAAATGAGATAAATAGGAATAAAAATAGAGTACGTAAAACTAGAGCCCTGTACGAGTCTGTATAATCTATACAAGGTATATTTACAGGTATTTCACTGAGGGTTATTGTCCAGTCCTACTGTCGTTGGTTAAGTGTTCATCAGAGTGACAGCCTGGGGGAAGAAACTGTCCCTGTGCCTGGTTGTCTTAGTGCACAGTGGCCTGTAACGCCGTCCAGAGGGGAGGAGTTCAAACAGTTTGTGTCCCGGGTGTGAGGGGTCTGTAGTGATCCTCTCCGCCCTCCTTTTCACCCGTGAGGTGTACAGGTCCTCCATGGAGGGCAGGCTCACACCAATGACCTTTTCTTCCATCCTGACTGTCTGCTGAAGTCTGTACTTGACCTGTTTGGTAGCTGAGCCAAACCAGACAGTGATGGAGGTGCAGAGAACAGACTCGATGATTCCTCTGTAGAACTGCATCAGCAGCTCCTGGGGCAGGTCCAACTTCCTGAGCTGGAGCAGGAAGTACATCCTCTGCTGTGCCTTCTTGGTGATGGTCCTGATGTTGGACGTCCACTTCAGGTCCTGGGAGACAGTAGTATTACTTTACTATTATTATTATATTACTGTACCTTCCCTGGTTTACTTTGGTGTCACTTGTAAATACGCTACATGAGGCAGTTTTGGGTACAAGGATTACCATGATTTTCTATGCTAGCTCAGTCTGCATCGAAAGCACCCAGCACAAGGCACAGTCATCTGTGTAATTCTGTGTCTAATTCGGTGGCTTGCACACAAGGATAGATCCATGATTGGTCACACGTGTGCATAATTCCAGGCACTAATGATTTACAAAAAGACATGATTTTATGTTGCACCAATATATCTAGTGTTATCTGGTGCTTTATTATAGTTTTTTAACACTTAAGGCTGTAACTTAGAAGTTCATGTCAGTTAATCTACAGATTTTCTCGTTAAAGATTTGGTCTTGAAATGTCTGGAAATTGTGAAAAAAAAAGTAGAGCTTGATTTAACATCCTAAACTATTAATACGGGTAGAATTGCGAGGCTTTGTGACTTCAAATGCTGTTTATCAAGGTTGAATGAGCTTTCAATCAGATGTATGCAAAAAGGCAACAGAGACCTACAGACTGCTGCTTGTTAACTGATTATCAGAATGGCTAGAAAAATGTAATTTGCTAACAAAAACATTAATATATCATTAAGTGAATTGACATTAAATGGCTTTGTTATAGTCAGATAAGCCTGTCTTGCTTTTCCACAGATGGATTTATTAGTGCTATCTTTAAAAAAACATTGGTAGATTTCAGCTTTAAAACTAATATTCTGTTTGACCTTTATGTGCCGCCTCTAAATGGTGGCACATTACAAAATGTACTAAAGGACAAGGCCGGTCATTTTCTATATTAACAGTATTTTCACCACTCCACATAGGGAGACTAAAACAGTCAATGAATTGTCTACTCATGATTAAGGTCTATCAGTGTGTCAGTACTGGATTATCTTATTCGTCTGTGCCGTAGACCTCCATGTTGAAAAACACATCAGTGAAACACACCTCTGCACTGGGTGACATATTTCTTCATTAGCAAAGGCCAAGCCCGGGCGTGATGAGCTAGCAGAGTATAAACAAAGCAAGGAGCTCCTGCAAAATGTCACGCATGGGCAGTTGAATCTGACTCGTGGAAACTTCAGGAAATTATGACCACTCTGAGGCTTTGGGGCATTGTAGTCAGGTCTGGGTCTTCATAGTGAAGTGCAGGAGTGTGATTTTTAATCATTTTTTGAACAACAACAGAAGTATTTTGCACAGATGAACAACCTAATCCAGCACTGACAGCTGACAGACATTAACTGTGATTAGAGGTAGTTCATTGTCGCTTTTAGTCTCTGTATTGAAATAGCTGAAAATACTGTTAACATAGACAATTACCATCCTTGTACGTTAAGTAACACGTTTGCCATCCTCTTTGGGCAGCTGTGTAGCTTTGCATTACAGTGTGTTTGTAGCTCTGCAAGGAGAATACAATGCAAAAGGAGTTTGCATCTGCATACCAGAATGGCATAAATAAAGGTTAGGCAACATTAAACACTCACAGAACTCAACCTGACTTGTCCCTACACTGAGCCCAAACCAAATTGATGGTTTCTGCAACTGTGCAGAGTCTCCAGGCGAGAGCACTGGCTCTGCAGAGTTTTTATAGCACAACATACTGTACCAACACTGTTCGCCGAGTTCACTGAATATCTTCTGCCTCACTGCTGATGACAACCACATATGTGGCCCTGGTTGTGCTTCACTTATTTCAGCCTGCATGTCTGTAAATTCTGAGAAATTGTGCTTTTTATATTGTGGGTTTGTTTATTTTGTGACTTCTGCCATATGCTTAGATTTAGCTTAAAGGCCAATTTCATCTCCCTAAAATATGTAGATGAAAATGTTTGGTAGCAAATGAAAAATATCAATCCTAATTTATTTTGCAATACGAGCACAAATGGTGCAAAGTTTCAAGCTGTTTTTCACACCTGTTCTCCCTCCTGCTGAGACTGGAAACACTGAACCATGCTGGAGGACAGGTGTAGGGAGTCCTTACATTTAGATGGATATTCATCTTATATTTATTTGTTCATTATTTGTTCACAATACAATAAGAGGACGGCTCACAGCTCTGCATATTAAAGACTGTATCTAGGATTCAGCTTAAATGTGATATGGGATGAAGAGAGTGCTCCATTGTGTCTGACATGGATGGATCTTGATAGCAGCATGACGTCAATGTGAAAATCTGTATCTGGACTGAATGGCTTCCCCTCCTCAATTTCGGTCGCTGCCTTTTCCTCAGAGTTTATATCCCACACTCGCATCTCTTCCTCTGCTGCAGTCATCAACTGTAACAACACTGCAGCCACCCCTCTGACTTTTCTATCCCCCTCTTTTCTTTATCCCCAGCTTTCTTTCTCATTTTTTGTATTTCTTTTCTTCAGCCTCCTCCTGAATGTCCTGTTGTGACCACAGAAAGTCTGTCGGAAGGGAAGTTAGTCACGTTACAACAGAAGTTAAAAAGAAAGCTGGCTTGATGCATCACCTGCTGGCTTGTCAGTAAAAGATATAACTGTGCTGTGACTCAGCAGCTACAGTCTAAACCTCTGCATAGTTCAACACATGCGTCCTTGTCTATCTGTATGCGTAGCACATACTGTCTTGAGGGATTTCCTCGGTCATGAATTGGGGGTTGTTCCGGACTCTCCCAGCAGGAGCAGCCTTTCCTGAATCTTATGTAGGAGTTACAAGACAGACATGATAGATGGATGTGGTGATATGTGACAGGAGAAGGTCACTTTATAAAAAGTTCTAAGTGCTGTGCCTAAATGTCGCATTTGCTCTGAAACTGGAAGTTACCCCTTCTTGGTCAAGAAGAAACAGAGTTGAAAAAAGTCTGCTTGTTGTTGTTGTCAGTGTATTAAAGTTTCACTTTATAGCTCAGATTTTTCCTATACAGCATCTTGTGTAGATAAATTGACACTGTAGTCACTAACCATACTGTATGTGGTCAGAAGTGTTTTTGCTGTTCCGCACCTCATTTAACAGAATTAACTACAAATGGGCATGTAAAAAAAAAACATTTTAAACCACAACACAGTGCTCAAAAGTGTGTTTGTATCAGGGAACCATTTGCTGAAATAGTTTGACAATAGAAATGGATCTGAGAATAAGAAGAAACATCACAGATCCACTAAATATGTCACTGCACTTGATTTGAGTGCCATGTTGTGGTTTACAGCGTTTTTATTAAGTGGTTTGCTGGTGTTCTTGCTGCGAATGAGCTGCAAGCTCAGTGGGATATCCCCTCTAGACACATAACCTCATATGTCAAAAGTAGTGCTGAAGCACTTGAGTCTGTCGGTAGAAAATGTATCTATGGGGCTAAAATGAACAGGGATCGATCATTTCACCCGATGTCTGTTGCTCAGACAAAAGATGCAATTTACTGATGGTACTTTTGGCTCTGTGAACCTTTTAAATCTATGCTCTGACATCTCATTGTCTTAATCTGAATGATTAAGATGATTAACCAAAAATAATGATCTGTTTCAGGCAAGAAATTCTGAAATGTCCTTGCAATAAAAAGCATACCACAGACCCACAGACAACCACGCCCTGCTGGTAATTAAAGTAGTGCAGCTTGGTTAATCATAACGTAGTTTTTGACCTTCACCGTGTTCCAGAGTCTAGGTTTAGACCTCAGAGGCCCAATGGGAGAGGAAAGAGTAAAGAGCAGGCAAGGACGGATATCAGTCAATGTAACTAAGTTTCCATGCGTGTGTATTTAAATGCTCTGTGTGTGTGTGTGTGCTTTTATGTGTGTGCGTGCAGTTGAGAGAGTTTCAGAGGGCGAAGCAGTATCTGTCACTGTCACTAAGCGCTGCAGTCTCTGGCTTGGTTCCATGCACACACACTCTAAGACGCACATAGATGCACAAACAGAGGTGCACAATGCATAATTCATAAGAGTAATCAAAGGCAGACAAAAGCCACAGTCTTGAGTCTGTGAGCCACCAGGACACAGTGTGACATACACTACACACACACACACACACACACACACACACACACACACACACACACCATGACACTCTCTCTATTCAAGTGCACAGTGGTCAGTGGTTCCTACCAGCCATATAGAGAGGGAGAAGATAATTTTTCAAACAGCCTCTGCATTTCCCTCCTCTGCCTGTAAGGCCTCTGTTACAACTTCTTTTTTCTTTTTATATAAAAAAAAAATTCTGTCTAGACCAAAAGAGGCAAACACACTCCCCAAGCTCACCTGCTGTAACTTCCTGTTTTCCCTCTGTACAGTTTCACAGTACCTCTAGAGAGAAAATGTTTTTTGTGGGGCATGTGCTAAGGATCCAAAGATCCAAAAATATTTTGAGCTGCATACTGTATTAATATTTTATGAAATGCAGATGACTAGTGCACATAAGAATGTAATAACCCTTATTTAGCATTGATATTATACTGTACAATGATTCCAGGTGTGCTACCAGTGCACTCTAAGGAGACTTGTTTCTGGGGCGATGAGTGTGTGCGAGTGCTCGTCTCTCTTTGCACGGTGCCGCTTTCTTTCTGTATCCCAGGGCACAGTGGTAAAAAGCTCAGCTCTTAAAGCTTTCATCTTTGTCTAAATCCAAACTAATGTTCCATTATTTATTCATCTGCCATGGACTAGAAATATCCACTAAGATCAGTCCATCTTCGACAAGCCTCAGCCTCGTGGCGGGTCTCTGGGACGAGCGGTCACACACAACGAAGCAAACAAATGAGTAAATGAGCAGCAAGTGTTAGAAACCGAGACACACACACACACACACTGAGGCACACATACTGTACACTATCAGTAAATAACTGGGACTGCACTCAGCCATCCAGGTAATGCACCTGTACCGAGGTACCTGATAAATCCCTGAATGCTGTAGTCTTATCTACCCAGGCCAGATTGAAGAACAAGGCTCTGGTCTTTTTCTGTGGCTCCGTCTGTCTGCCTGGCCATCCCTCTGTTTGTCTCTCTCTCTCTCTCTCTCTCTCTCGCTTGCTGCAGTGCTCTAGTCTGCAGTCTGTCTTTTCTGACTCCATTACTTCTCCTGTTCAAGTTGATAGGCTATAAACCCACATCATTATGGATGATTCTCACTCACTCCTGCTCCTTCACCTTTTCTCCCTTCTTTTTATTTCCTCTAAAATGTCAGGTCTTTGGCTTGATGCAGGGCTACTAGTATCACAAGCTGCAGTTGAACTTAAAGCTGTGCTAAGCAGAATTTTTTATATTAACAAGATGACAGCGTGTAATGTGGAAGGTGTCGCTCGTAGTGATGAACTCACTGAGGATTAACACTCAACTTTGAGCTCTCTGGAGTGTTTTAGCATTTTGCAGCTCACTGTTTTGCTTTTACAGCCCCCAGTTCAACTGTTTTTGTTTACGCTCACTTGTCAACCCTGTTTTGTTGTTGTTTTCATTGAAAAACTCTTAACCCGCTTTACCCCACCTGCTCAGCACCAAACAGCAGACACACAGTTAGTAACTGGTGAACACCGTGGTTAGCAGCCAAAGAACCAAACTATAGCTCGAAAGAGAATGAATATTGGACTTAAATCAATGCTAAAGGGTCAGCAACGTCTACATTGTTTATGGAAACTTGCATATTTTCATATTGACCTTCATATTCGAACCTTAATGAATATGTTTTATCGAGCTTTTATTGAATCTATTTTATCGTTTTCTCTAGTGTCATGGTTTGGTCAGATAACGTTAAGACAGAGGAAATCATTGGATCAAGTAATTAAGTGGTCTAGTCGTTTGCTTGGGGAGTCACAGTTAAGTTTAGCAGCCCTGTACAGTAGGCAGGTACAGAGGGTAGTTACTTCTATTTTGAATGATGACTCCCATCCCTTGCACTGCCATTTTCGGTTTCTTCCTTCTGGACAAAGGTTTGTCGTCCCAAGATGTAAAGCGCAGCGGTATAAAAATAGTTTTGTCCCTGCTGCTGTTATAGAGTTAAATAGGCTGTAGTAATATATTGTAAGTAATTTTAGGTTTTCTTCGGATGTTTTCTTTGTTTGACATATACATTTTATATGGTGATAATATGTTAACGTTGTTTACATCTTATTCTGTTGGCCTACGGTGGCTGGAAAAAGTCAACAAATACAGATTAAAAAACTAAATGAAAACGGGTTTTAATACTGCATCATTTAAATGAGAGAAACTGTGGTTGTTCCTGAGAGTTCATTAGATGAAGCTTAGCCCCAGCACATAGCACAGATGGAACCTGGGCAGTTCAGTCACTTGAGCATTCATGAAATTTCTTTAGCAACTTATATGGTGGACACAACGTACCGTTGAGTGGGTGTGAACTAAAACAATGAAAATCAGCTGCCAGCCACCCATTTGAGTGATTGGAAGTGGTGCATGAGCATCATTACCTCTCTGCTTGTTGCTTTGCAGATCATCTGTATTTACTCCGTTAGTTCCTTGCAAATTAGTTTGATGTAGATTTATCTCCCTCAGCCTTGTGCCTCATCATGCCAGCTTGCCTCGACTTTCAGACAGGATGGTGGACTGCTTCACTGAAGATATTTTTGGCCATGTTGCATAATATGTCTCTCTTTCTATCTCATCTCGTGAAGTGCTATGATGCTGCACAGTTGGCAGGCCAGAAAGCACTGAACCATAATTGTGGTGTATCATACAGATATTTAAAGATGTTTTACTTCCAACCAGTCACTTTTGCTGTTGTTAGTGATGACTAAGGTACGATGCTGTAACTTTGTGCCTGACTTTTTTTGAGCTTTACCAGGCCAGTAGAGGCAGACAAACTGTCTGGGGTTGTGTTTTCCCAGTTGACAAGCTGAACTACAAAAGGGTTCAGTAAACATACAAAAAAGTCTCATTCAGTTTATTAGATTTGCATTAAATTAACCAGCCAACTTAATAATCATGATCATACTTGATAATTACAACAGTTTAGCCTTAACAAATTAACATTATGCTGCTTTTAAGAGTCCTTAGAAGTTACAATTTGCTTCATCTGAATAAAATCATACACGTACTATATAAAATTATGATAAAAATAAAAAACTAATGGTTATTTTCATTATTGAATGAGTTGCCAGTTATTTTTTCATTGTAAAATATGAGAAAACAGTGAAAAATGCTAGTTACAATTTCTGAAAGACCAGTTTGGCATCATTATGTTACCATGTCTGTTCTGAAAGCAGTCAAAAATTCAAATTACTGTTACATAAGTTAAAGAAGCTGGACTCGAATATGATTTAAGCAGTTATTCAATTATTAAAATAATTTTTTGTTTGGCAGCTAATCTGTTTTATTTCTAGGATTATATGTTTTATCAGTAATATCTACAGCTAGAGTTGCTATAGATATTTTTCATTACAGAGAATCAGAGATGTAGGATCTAATCACATTTAAGTCAATTTAGCACCAAAATGGTTGCATAAATCATTTTATCTGTCACTACATTATAGACTTCATGAAGACATGACTGATTACTCTTTTATTGTTATTTTCATGATTTTATGCATTCATTCTATCCTTTTATTTATTTACTTTATTAATTTACTGCCCTCTAATTGAGGTTTTATTCACTCATTCATGTTTCTACTCATCTGCAGTCATTGGCCAGATAACTTCAGAATTTAATTTATCTGTTAGGTTTTTTGCTCAACATCTGGTTTTAAATTTGCTGTATAATAAGCCACTGAACTTGACTCTCCTATCCTATTCCCTTTTCCTTTAATTTAGCCTCTTTATTTACTTCTCATCATCTGGTTTTCTATGTAAATAACCCTCCCAGTTGGCTTTTTTAGAAGAGTTTAGGAGAGGAACTGAAGGGGTGTGAATAAGGCAGCTGTGGCAATCGTAAGGTTGATGGTTCTCCCCGGCCCGCATGTCGAATTGTCCTTGGGCAAGACACTGAATCCATAGTTGCCCCTGGTGGCAAGGCAGCAACTGACAGCACCGCCATCAGTACGAAAATTCCCTCTGGGATTAATAAAGTATAATAAGGGCAAAAATGATTGAAGTGTGAAGGAGAAAGCGGATACCTCTCCAGACCAGAGAATGAATGAGGAGGATGCTCTCCTCCATGTTGTCTTATGGGCTTCTGGGCTTTTGACCAGGAAGTCGAGGTGGAGTAGGTTAAAGAGCAGGGCCACAAGTGGAGGGGTTGGTCAGCACTGAAGACACTTAATTTTCACCTCGATTCACACCTCCAGCATTCCATCAGACAGCCAGGAAGCTGCAGAGCTGGCACGATGATAGTCCTGTCACCTTTGATGAGACCTAGCAATCAGTCACGTAAACCGCCCTTGCCAGCTGGGCTTTGCTGCAGGCGATTGGATCCCTAACCCCTTCTTTCTTCTATCCTTCTCTGTCTCATATTCTGGCTCAGCCAAGATACCTCTCATCCTGACACAGGCTGGTGAAACCTCTTATAGCAGCCCCTTGTCAAATGTAATAAAAGTGTGATAGCGCTACGACTTCACATCTGGACTTGGCATCGGAGCATCAAGAAGGAAATTATGTTTCTGAGTTAAATTGGTTTCCTGGCATGTGATAAGTTGGGGTGAATTTTTAATCCATGACCTCATGAAAATATGTCAGCCTCCCAGTTGCTATCGTTTTTCCTGTCACCTCCCTCTGTCTCCTGTGCTCCCACCTGCTTCTTGCCCTTGTTGTTCTGGCTATGCAGTTTTTTTTAAAAGTACAAGATGGCAGGTGTGGGACACCTTTGCTCCTCAACCAATTACCTCACCACTGTGTAATCCTACTCAACCTCACCTCTGTTCCCACTCAATCTTTTTCCCTCCCTGCTGCTCTCACTGCCTCACCTCCGCCCACACAATTCTTTTTTCCACCCATCATTCCTCCAGCCCTGTCAGGCACCATGGCTCACCAATTACGGCAGCAGTAGGCAGCAAGCTAAAGTTGCTCCCACAGGCAATCTCCATGCATGCAGGAGGCATGCAGCTGACTGACAGGACACAGGGTGTTCTCCCATAGCCAGCCCACCACCTGAGGGAGTCCGATAGCCAGGCTCCACTGGGGCTCAGTGTTGGATTTGCATGACCGTCCATTTGCTGCTCTTCATACCAGGCGGCCAACTGCCTGCCTGACACTTTCCTTTTCAGGTGCACAAGCCATGGTATGACTGTAGAGAGCAGCAGGGTTTGAGTTTAAAAGTTTAAATGCTTATGTACAAGTCTGGAAGTAAATTTAGGTGGGAAATGGAGCAAGGTGAGCGTTTGACAGAAGAGTGCTCATCTGTATGCTGTAGTCACTGTATTTCCCCGAATGCAACACAAGGTTATAGATTAAATAAAAAAGGATAGGAATGCTATTATCTGCATTTATATTATTAAGTAAAGAACATAATATATCCCAATTATGGAAGTTTACAAAAATACTTCCCTGTTTTAGCTTGTCTAGTCTAAGCATTTCCTTGTTTTTTTAAATTGCATATCTTTGAATTTTGGAATGTTTGTGATGCAAAATGAGATGTGAAGACATTTTTTTTACTTTCTGACATTTATAGACGAGAACGAATCGATTAATCGAAAAAATAATTGGCAGATTAACCAACAATGACAGTCGTTAGTTGTCGACCTAAATTGCTGCATTATTAATGGATAAATAGACAGTTTTTCCCTTTTACCCCCCAAATGCATAAGAGGTTTCAGTCTTGAAGAGAGTCTTCAGTCTTGCCTGCCCTGCTGGAGATTATGCCCTAGATGTAGCAAGCTAACGTTTATTAAGGGAAATGTTTTTAGATCTGCACTATTCTGATCTAAAATGATTTTTTACAGCATGAGAGTGAGTGTCTCTATATGCCTACCAGCTCTCTGCTTTGTCTTATCGAACATGCACCTATTAGATACTTTAGAAAGGGCATTGATATGTTTTCAATCTGTGTTTTCATGTCAGTTGGAAGAAGATTCTTATCTTTCAAATAACGGCATTTAGAGAACGGAAGCAGAGGAATAAATTGAATTCTGTCACTTAACAATAATGGTTAGTAAAAAAAAAATGTATTGACTCCTCATTCTCAGTTGAATCTACCTTTTCTTTGCATCATTTAATATTTGTGTCTGGCAGTTGTCACATCACAGCAACATCTATGTGTCTTCCTCTGGTCAACTGGTAGCTACAAAGGTGAACAAATAAAGGGGAGAGATGGTTTACTGTTATTTAGCTATCATTCTCCTCCTGTGTAAAATTACCATCTTTGCATGATGTCAGGTAGAGAGGGTGCTTCTGGGAAAGCTTTGCACAGGTCTGCCACTAAACAAAAATTAATCCTGACGTGCACAGCTTGAGGTGAAGCTGTGGCAGCAGGGGGAGAAAATCCAAACCTTAGCCATCCATCATCAGACAGCAGACAGCGACGTGTGGAGGCCTAGTCCAACATGTTAGGAGCCGCTACACACACTCATGTGCATGCACAGGGATTGTCCTGCTTCCCTCTGCTCTCGGCCAATCAGCTGTCACAGGGATTGTCCTGTTTCCCTCTGCTCTCGGCCAATCAGCTGTGATCAGCTCTTTAGCCAATCAGAAGCGAGGATCTCTGTCGATGATGTTGAGGGGCTGAAGAGAAGGGACCGTGTCAGAGTCGTACCGTGTGAGGCAAGGCTGCATTAAAACTCGTACTGTGCTGAAGCACCAGCCTGAATACTGATCAGGGCACAGATCTCGTCCTGCAGCACGATGAGGGAAAAGGGCACGTTTACATACAGTAGGTAAGCACCTGTGTTCTCAACACACAGTACATATAAGTACTATATAAGAACACATCATGGGTGAGGCAGCAGGATCAGGTTGAGCGAAGAAGAATAAAGAGAGTTAGGGGAGAGTGGGAGAAGGAGAGAGAACACTCAAGTGTAAAACCTAGTTATACAAGGCTATTGTGTCTCTGATGTGGTGCTACAGCCATGATAGGAGGGAAGAGTGAGAGAATATCTATTTATGGCTTTGTGTGTGGGCAGAAGTGGGCATGTAATCATATGCTGTTACTATTTTTTTCCTCTGTAAATTTGTTTTTAGTTGGAAAACATGTAAATCGCTTGTAAATACAGTGTTTTAAAAACACTGGAGACAGATTGTCACGTCTTCTTGCCTTTGTATCTTGATTTTTGAAGATGTTTGGGAACAAATTCATGAGTCTGATGTGCTGATGGAGGCAGATAGTTTCAATCCATCTGAAAGGTTAGGTCAATTTATAGGTCTACAGCTGGGCCATAACTCAGTATGATCATTTATCATCTTTTGCCTGTATCCAGTTGGGACAATATGACCAAAAGCTATTTGACCACAGTATGATTACAACAGTTTATTGAGGTCTTTAATAAATTATTTTAAGTCCATTTGTCTAATAGCAAGAAATAGTGAGGACACCATGAAGCCACAGTGAAAATCTTTACAAAAAATTGTGATTAAAATTTTACATACAGCACATTTTTGGACATATCAGTGCTGGAAAAATATTCTGTTTAATTGATTTCAGCCATGTCAGGCACTACAGAGGATTCCTACTGTACATGCTGTTTATTTTCATATGGTTTTGTCTATAGTTGAACATGTCCTCTGTTGCCCTCTGATTTGTATAATACTAAACTTCCTTGTAGCCTAAAGCTTTTACATGTAGGTTAATTTTAGGCCTTTTTCCACCTGAGTTCCAAATGGATAAGTTTGGGTACCTTTTAACACAGGGTCAATCCTGATTTGACTGAAATTTGGGATTAACATGACCTTAATCCCAACTCTACCCAATATCCCCCACCAAGTCAGAGAGAGAGAGAGAGAGGGAGAGAGAGCGAAATATAGCATTCACTGCCAGACTTGAGTTAGCGTATTAGTGTGGTGACGTTCAGTGGAAACGAGAGGATCAACAACTGAACTCATGACCTGCTTGGATTTGGCAGTGCACCAAGACAGAATGGAAAGGAACACAGCCAGAAAAGCCAACTTTTTTAATGGTTTGTTTCCATCTCATTAAATCCATTTAAATTCGTCACACTTCCACCAAATGAAGCACTTCTCTCTGGATGCAAATTAAATGTCTCTGTGAGCACATGTACTCACTGTTTACTCCAGTTTCAGCCTGAATAACAGCCAAAAGAACAGTCTATATTTACTTTCATACATGAAGTAGCTGTGAATGGAATTTGAATGTGTGTAAAATGCCTGATTTTTTTTTTTTTACAACATTGTAGTAGTTCTATTTCACGTGTCCCTATTTTCACATAAAATGGCTGAAATCCAGCCATCTCTGGGCAGGCTGAGATTAATTAGATGCAGCCGTTCTTCTGCTGCTGTACAGCACCGTTAGCGGGGTCTGAGCCAAGCATATGCACGATCACATACAGTACATATACACTCGCACATTCTCTCACACACACATACACAAATCATCAAATCAACCAGTGGTCCCTGAGCCTCTGCTGAGTCAGCTCCTCAAGAATCAGCATCTTTGGCTTTTCCCCTTGAAGCCAGTCCTGAGAGAAAACGCAGAATGGCAGTGTGATACACAGTGGCGAGAGAAAACACAACAGACTGAGAGAGAGAGAGAGAGAGAGAGCAGGAACTGTGACTCTCGCCACTTTAATACTGTACAAGAAGGATCAATAAAACAAAGTCAAATAGCTCTCACTGAGTAATCCTCTGTGGCTCCTCAGTTCAGAGAGCTGTTGGAAAACTGAACTGTCCAAGTGAAACCAGTGGACCAGGCCTCTGCTTATTTGTGTTAAATTTTATATTTACACTCAAACACTGGACGTGTCCTGCCTGCTGTTTTCACAGACAATAGCAAACGAGGAATCTGAGAACTTATTTGGACAGTAAAATACAGACATGAGAGAAAAAACTAGTGGAACAGCGCTCACATAGTCGCCATAGTACATCCTGACTTAACTTAAACACAACATATGATACTGTATTTTACCCATTTATAAAATATGATTTTTGCAGGGTTTGTTTGTATTCTTTGTCTAATGCTGTTCTCACACAAACACAAATATTGTGCTTGGTAGAGGATATGGATGTAGAGCATACTGTAATTTAAAGCACTGAAATCCCATATAAACAGCTAAGTGCTCTGCTGCAGACTGTTATTGTAGCATTATTTTATTAAATGCCATTACACCTCCCCAGTCCTCTCTTAAAAGTCGCTCTGAAGACAGAGGATAGAGAAGAAAGTCGCAAAACATTAACAGGAGATGCACTTTTCTCCATATTGCTTAAGGAACCTGTGAGAGGCATTTTTAACTACTATGTTCTGACATTTTATAGACTAAACCATTAATCAAGAAAATAATTCACAGATTAATCAGTTATGAAAGTAATCATTAATTGTAGTAATAAATTAAAGTTTTCATCTGTAAAATGTCAAACAGTGAAAAATGTGCCCCTTTACTTTTCTAGAGCCCGGTGTGACATTTTCAAATAACCAAGCAACAGTCCAAAGCCTACAGCTACAACAGTTACCAACTACATAAACCACCAAATGCTTACATTTAAGAAGCTGGGGCAAGAAAACATTTGGCATTGCTGCTTGATGAACAACTCAAGTCTTTATGAACATTGTTTGCGGTTTGTTTTTTGGAGATCAAATCATTTCAGTCCTAATGTCGGTGTCATTGGATGAGCGTGACAGTACTAAATATTCTGTATTTGTAGGTCAAAGTCCCATTTGATGGTCTTTTACCGTTCAAGAGCGGCAACCACACTCAGCATTGAAAATAAGGGCTTTGCTGTGCTCAGCGTACTTCAGGTACATGTTCACAATAGACCGCTGCTGCTGTAAAATGTCAACTATAAGAAAATAAGAGAGGAGATGTAGATTCAGTGTTTTTGTTTTTGTGGAGGATTTGGAAGACGATCACATGCTCGGTGAGCAGTAAAGCTCTGGATTTTGATCAGAGATAGTGAGAGGCTTTGATAATGGGAGCCATTGTTGGATCAGTCCTATCAGATTGAAGGAGGATAAGCTGCCGGGGAGGCAAAACTCTTTGGGGCACTGTCATTTTCCCAAAAAGGGGCTATCCATCATTTCTTTGATAATGAAGTTTTAATTATTAGACGATGAGGAGAAATGAGCCATGGAGAGACGAGTGATAGGATAGAAAAGTTGTCTTTGGGTCATTAGCCCTTTATGTGTCTGTGTGCCTTATGTGCACGCATACAGTACATATTGTATTTCATCAAAACATTTCTGATCTGTTCAGTGATTCCACCGCATCTGTAGTGTTTTCTCTATCCGGCCCTTTTACAGTGACGTCACATAAGCGCCATGATGAAACATGTAGCACATATTCTGTTCTACAGTATCTAATGGATGTTTGAACAACTAAAAATGGAAGCTATTGGTATTTTGTGTGTCGGTGAGCTGAAGAAAATTTTTTGTTTTGTGTCTAGAGTTTTGAAAAATGACATCAAGGTTCTGAAACTACTGCCTGTAATATAACTCCAGTCACTCCAGTACTGCAGAGTATTTAAGTGTTTATCAAGGTTTAAGCTACATCTTTCATTTAACTGATTCATTGTTTAGGAAAGCTGCTTGTTTTGTCCAGACTGTTGTCTAAAGCACAAAGGTGTTAGATTAGAAAGCAGCAAATCTTCACATCGAAGAAGACAGACCAACTGAATATTTGGCGTTTTCCCAAATGACATAAATGGTTTGTCGGTTTTCAGTTTCCACTCTACTAAACCTTTGCTCTTTATATCTGAACATTCACATAAAATGGTAGAGATGAAGTACAGTGGATGTGTAGCAGCTAGTGAGTGGTCTCAGTAATAGTGTGTGTTTAAATGGCATACATTATTACATAAGGTGTGTGTCCCTCTGTTCCTTCTTGTACATGTTTATCTCGGTGTACAAAAAGCCTGATATACCCTCACTGATGCATGTGTTGTTTCAGTGAGGCATTTCATCCTGACATGGTCTACAGAGGTAAAAAATAGCTTAAAACAAACAACCAAATAATCCAGGTGTTCTGAAAAGCCTTTGTAGAATGCTCTCGCCTCTCTTTCAATTGCCGTGTATGTTTTAACCTGCCGCTCAAAGAGAGTTGAACTCTGTGTGGTCAGAGACATAAGTGCATCTCTCCGCCCTCTCTCCCACTGTGGGCTCCCATTTCAGGTCTTTGTCTGAGCCCATATCTCTCTCTCCATGTCACAATTCGCTCTCACCCCATTTACCATGTGTCTTTCCCCATCTTCTCATCTGCACCCTCATTCGTTTGCTTTCCATCGCCTCATGGTAACCTCTCCTCTGCCTCTTTTCTTTCTTTCTGTGCTTCTTTTTTCCACACTGCCCCTTTTCTCTGTGTCCCCGTCTGAGTGGCCCTATTGCTCCGTCTTTGTAGAACAGCGTGCCGGCTGTTAGTGGTGCCCCAGCTACATGGTGTCCTGGATATAAATAACTTGGTCTCGCAGTGCTCAGTCCAAGAGACACTGGAAGGGGAAGGCACAAATAAGACTGCTTATTCTGCACAGCTGTCACCACCAAGGCCTACGTTGTACTTGGTAAATAAAAGTAATGAATGAGAAAATGTCTGGCCAGGAAGTACAATAGAAATCAAGGTGTAAAATAAGAAGCAGGTTTTCTCTGGATGGTCGCAGCCTCTGTAATTAGTTGTGTCAGATCAAGTCGCTGTTCCATTGTTCTGTTGTGTAGTTATTGTTAGTCCTCTAGTTTATTCTAGTCATGTTTAAGAATGTGAGGGATTACCTAATAGTTTGCCTCAAAGTGTTGGTCACTTTCAAAGGCGTGATCGATAACGGTCACCTGTTCACCTTGACCCTGTCAAAGCATTGTTTACAGTCTACGGACTGATTTCTAGTTTTATATACAGTATGTTATCCTGTTTGCCAAATGACCTTGCATAAATGTAAATGTTTTTCTGATGATGGATTATCGGTGAATAATATTTTTTTTCACATAACAAACAGCAGTAAACAGATACATTAGAATTGTTTTTAAAGGAGTTAACAGTTGAATAATCACCTTGTCGGTGCTCTCAGGTGGGCAAACTATGTAATGGTGACACTGGCTCTAAGTTGCCTCAAACATAATTTGGCATTTCTACACTACAAATTCTTGCTGATTATGTAATATTTACATATATTTGCCAATATGTATATACCTGCAGTATGCTCATATAATCAGATATATCAGCCTGGAAGATTTATCAGTCCAGCTCAGTTACTATCATGAGGTCCTGCGGTTGGTCCATTTTCTTTCACAACAGAAGTAATAATAAAAAAAAAAAACAGCATTTGCAATGTAAATGAGGTTTTTGTTGGATTACAAAGTGCAAAGTCATTCACATCAGTATAAGGAGCATGATTACCAAGCCTTTCTTCAATCTGCACCGTTTTGCCTTCCCCATAAGCAAACGTATCTGCACCAGAGGCATGTGGGTGAACACACCAAGCAGCCCAAGCTGAACACTTACTGTTTTTGTAGCTTCTCACTATGGTGCAGCTGTGGCTCTCTGGTCGGTACTTGCTGGTTTGCATTCCTCAGGAATGTGAGTGCTATACCCACAGAGCCACCACAGGTATCGAATGCAGAAGCACAATTAAGCCTTTGTAATTTCAGTATTTCTTCTGTTAATGTGTATTGCACTATGGACCTTCACCTTTAATCACTGAGCAAGTTTGAAGCAAAACAGAAACGCCTGTTAAAATGTCCAAACGTTTAAGGGTTCAAAGCTTCCAACTTGTATTAAGTACAGATAAAGATGCACAGTGCTGCCTTATGTTTGCTTTACATTATACAAGTTTATCTGCTGGAAAGTTTTTACTGTCAATACAGACAGAGCTGCTGAAAGCTTTGAGTCTTCTTTATCAGCATATTAACATTAAACAAGCTCCACTCAATTCTGTTTTTTCTTTCAAATTCAAACGTGTACTTGGTGCATGTGGCTCGCGTGCAACAGTTACATTGTGTAAAATGGATCAAACATCAACATCTGTATGTTTTCAGTGCATTTTAAAGGAAGTCAGTGATGTTCTCCAGTGGAATTCCCAATCAGTGACTCTTCTGAGATTTGGATGCTGTCCCACTGAAATTGTTTGTTTTGGAGATTTGCCCTGTTCCTTGGACTGTGAATTTGCAGACAGATGCTTCTGGTCAGAGTCATGATGCCCGCAGCAAGCTGTCACCTAAATAACATCTTACTGTCTCTGCCGCTCTGTGTTCCTAGGGTAAAAAGCTGCCACGTCTTTGAACAGCTCTTATTATTTCTTTCTGTTAATCTTCAACCTTGTGATGGCATCATTTGTCAGTGTAAGAAAAAAACTACTGAAATGTTCCAGTTTGCTTCTGTCTCATTATCATATGGAATATGTAGCACTGCACATATTGTGAAAGTAATATGGTTGTGGTTCTGTTTCTCTGTATTTCTGATTGTGGATGTTTCATGGACACCACCCGTTGTTCTGGAAGATGTGCTGTTGTTAGAGCCTCCTGTCTCTGTCTTTCTTTGCTTAAAAAAAATCCATAAATTAATAAATAGCATTCACTTCAAACGTCAGTCAGTTCTTGAAAGTCACTTTTAGCTCACAAAAAGGTTATTCTGAAGAAAGTCTTGTCTCCCTCATGCATTGCGCTATCTGCTGGTGCCTTTATTTCAGCCCAGTCTAAACGTGGAGGTGTGTGTATGTCTGTTTCTTCCAGGCGACAGTAACCCCAAGGAGAGTAGCCCTTTCATTAACAGCAGTGATGCTGCTGCAGAGAAGAGCCAGCAGTATGACGGCAAGAACATGGCCTTGTTTGAGGTACAGTCCAATATTCCACACATGCACCCACACACACACACACACACACACACACACACACAACTGAATTGTTAACTCGCACAGTCAGGCGTTAAGACATATAATACACTGATTCTCACAATTCAGTGATTGAATGATGGTTCTGGCATCAATTAATGAGGATAATGACTATGTGAAGGGCATGTGGGAACCTCAGATTAGTGCAAGCAAAACTCTCTTTTACAGGACAGAACTTCAAGTGAGGCAATTTGCCACAGCTCTGCATGATGGTGTTTACATTGCATTCTCAGTGGGATTTCTAAATTAAACAAGGAAAAAGAAAACAAAATTAGACACAGCACTTTGTGATTTTCTGTTCCAAAGCAGTTGGAATTTGCAAAAGGGTTAGCACAGTACCTGAATTGCACTGGCCAGAAAAAAGTAAGTGAACCCTTTGGAATTAAAAGCATTTATGTATAAAATTGTCTTTAAGCAATAACATAATTTATTGTGTTGTTCTTGTTCAGACTTTCCTAGTATAGGCTGGAAAACTTTTATGAATCCCTAGAATAAAGCTACAGTAACTGGAGTTAGGACTTGGTAAACCTCATTTCCAGTCAGTGAAATGAGGCTGGAGGTGTGTGTTCAGCTACTTTGACTTATCAAAACAAACATTTTGAGTTTGCTATTTAAGCACCATCTGGTGATGTGAGTCATACCTTGGGAAGAAGAGAGCTCAGAAGACTTGCAGTTGAGAAATTGATTTAAATAAAGCTGGAAAGGGGCTGCATCATAATCTCAGAGTTAAATTTCCATCAGTCCACAGTTAGACAAACTGTCTAAGATGATTTAGTACTGTGGCTACTCTCTCCAGGAGTGGCCACCCGGCTATGATGACTCCAAAAGCCATCATCATTAAAGTCAGGCTGGATGTCCACCAGCTGAAGCTCAGTAGAAGTTGGATGATGTAGCAGGACGATGACCTTTAAACACAGAAGTAAATCTATCGACTTCAGATGAACAAAATCCACCTTTTGGAATGGCCCATTCAGAGCTCAGACCTTAACTCAATAGAGATTGTGTGGAATGACCTCAACAGAGCACTTTATACCAGACATCATAACAATGTGATTGAACTGGTCCAGAATTCCTCTTGAGGAGGTTGGACCTGTTATGAAATACAGGGGTTTAATTTCAGTTTTCGTCCCAGCATTGTGAGTGTTGAATGGGTATGATCAGTAAAGACATAAAAGATTATCATTTCTGTGTGCTGTTGGCTTAAGCACATTTGTTTTTCTATAATTGAGACACTGACTGCAGCCTCCCTGTCTGTGTGGGGATCTCTGCAGGAGGAGATGGACACCAGCCCCATGGTGTCGTCTCTTCTCAGCAGCCTGGCCAACTACTCCAACCTGCCCCAAGGTAGCAAGGAGCACGAGGAGGCCGAGAACAACGAGGCTGAGCCGTCACGCAAGAAACCTGTCAAGGTATTTAACACAACACATTTTGGAATACACACTTAAAGTATGTACGGGACGGTATATCAAAGATACAGTAACACAGTCTGACTTACAGTACATAAATGTAAACATCTTTTCAATTACAAAATCAGCAATTCATAGGAATAAGTCGGAGGATAATCATTCAAGGTATGTCTGTTATTTCAAAAGATCTTTTGAAAAATGTGTTTATAAAAAGCAGCACAAGCAAATAACAAGCGCAATGTAATTATGTCAAGCAAGGCACAACATGCAGCTTATTATTTTTTGGTTTTATTAAACAGATTATTGAATTCCATGTGTTTATTTCAAACTATAAAGATAAATTATAATAATCTAAAACCCTGGTTGAAAATCTAATTATAAAGATGTTTGCAGCACAGACACACAGCAGCTGTTAAGTGATTTTTGTTAGTTTTTTTTGTTTGTTTGTTTGTTTGTTTGTTTTCATCTGTGATGTGCCGCATGATTTCTCCCAATTTTTCCCTTCGCTTTCTAAATCACATTCTTGCCACAGGAGGCTCATTTTGCTGTAAACTGTACTGATCTGTTTGTTTTATAGCAGCAAATACAACAAGTTCCTGATGCCTACAGATGTAAAATCTGGCTGCTTCAAGAGAAAACAGTTTGTTTTTTTTAAACTATCGACTAGCTTTAAGTGTGCTGCAGTGTGTGCAATAGCTAAACTAATGGGTTTTCTAGGGTCATTGTCGTAGGGCACTGTGTTTTATGATGCATGTGTATATTTGATTCAGCACAGGCTACAATCTAAATAATAAAGTTTAAGCTGTCTGCACAAAAAGGGCGGGTTATGAAAAATGATTATTTCTAAAACAAATTACAAAAATTAACTTAATGTGACTCTCTGCTCAGTATGACACAGTGCGCACAGATAAATCACTTTCCCAGTGATTTCCATTTGCTGCTGTAATATTGTTTTATAGTGTGTACCCTGGACAACTTGTTCACCTGAGGAGAGTCATTATGCCTGTTTCCAAGGGATGGTCATTAAGTGTTACCAAATATAGATTTGTAATTTCCATTAAATTACATCATGAAGGCCCTCACCAGAGAGCCAGAGTAACGTCGTTTTAGAACTTGTCAGTCATTCTCTGTTGATATGATAAATCCCCTGTTCGTGTTGCTAGATTTCATCTTAAATGCCACTCACTAATGACTTCCTTCCACACCATCCCCAGGTATTTTCAGCTGTGGGGCGTTGAGATGGCAGCAGGATGGAATTTATTTCTCACGGGTTTTTTTTTTTTCTTCAGCAGTTGATCGACAGGCAGGAAGCTTTGTTATTAATCCTGTGGGAAATGGTGGTTTTAGCGGCACAGCAAGATGTGATGTAGCAAAGCTGAAATGAAATGAGACACTGATGATGATAAATGCAAATAATGAAAGAAGTGGTGCCAAATTAGTGTGACAGACCACTGAAAAAGCGATTCACATGTTAACATATTTCACACTGACTTTTGAAGCTCTGCGACTCCACACTCCAGACTATGTGAGGTAAAACACAGTTTAGACAGTGTGAGAGGCTGCAGCAGTGACAGGTTGGCTTCTAATCTTTGGCACTTATTTTTTTCTGCAATATATATTTGCTTTTCTCCTTATTCAATTTTCTGTTTTTCTCTTCTTGTTGTGTTCTGACCCTAAACCAATCTTATACCCTGTCTACCTTGTCCGTACAGTAGATGCTTAGAGGAAAAAACATACAGCATCAAACTCACTGTGGAGATAAGGATTATGGGTACAACTGACCCCCGCTACCATAGTGACCTCGCTATGCACCTCGCTATGTGAAGTATAAAAAAATTCTCATCACAAGTTCCAGTTATTTGGCTTTTCTTTAGATTTCTGCCACATCTCATCGGAGGATAGAGTTTGCTCATTTGTCATGGAGCTGGTTAAGCTCGGTGATTTGGTGAGTTCTGCTTCCAGTCCAATACAGTTTAAATGTCTTTTAAAAATCTTCAACCTGTCCTTCCAAATTTTAGTTGATCAGGATAATCTACAGACTTCACGGTGTTTTCACACTTTTCACTGGAACAATTTTGAGGAAATACTCCACATCAAAACAATGGACAGTGAAATCTGTGGATTATGGGGAGACTGTGTCTGAAAGCAGATGTAAGTAGGACAGTGTAACCTTTAAAGAGGCTTTAAAGATACTGTTGCATCCTGATTGTACAAATAAGGCAGAAGAATGCAGCATTAGACAACCACAGCTATGTCCACATGGGAAATCAGAATCATGTGCTCATGGTTTTACTTTAGAGCTGTTTACTAGTGGTATATTCCCCTTTATCCCAGTCCTCCTAGTTGTCCTAGATAGTTGCATTTGTCTGGCTCTCCTCAGCCAAGCTAACCCTGGGAGCAGGTCTAATCTCCCCCTGTCACCCCCGCACCTTCAATACTTTAATTAGTCAGCAGGCTACACCAAGCTACTACTTCTACAATCAGCTGCCCATTCCACAGGCAATCTCTCCATCGCCATAAGAGGCTTTTCATTAAGGCAGCCTGCTGTGTTTTATCACTCACACAGCGACCCCCCCCCCTCGCTCTCTCTCTCTCCTCCTATCACCTTTCCTCTCTATTTCTCGCTCCACTCCCTCTCCCTCTTCCGCACTCTCCATCTCCTTCATCATTGATCTCTCAAGTGAGGGAGTGAATGAGCTGTGAGAGAGGGAGAGGGAGAGCGAAGCAGCGGGCTTTCTTTGTCCCAGTGTGAAAACCAAGATTAGAGATCTGGTTGGTATGTGGCATGAGGGAGCAGTCTGGAGGTCACACAGGTTAAGATGGAAAGCAGTCACAGCTAATCTGCTGGCGAGTTTCTCTCCTCTGACTTGTAACACAGGACCTGTGTGCAGTAGAGTCACTAAATGCATCTTTGTCATTTTTGGTTCCTACAAATCTAAGGGACCTGCTACAGTTGGAATATATTGTTAATTTGCTCTAATACATAGTGATTTGTAAAGTGAGTAGCACTGACACAGTATGTTTGGGTCTCCTGGTTTTTATTAGTAATCTGGCAGCGGTGTCCTGAATGTTCTGCAGTTACCTAATGATCTTTAGGAGGAAACGAGAGACCTTTGCAGTAGTGCACCTTGTTGTCAAAATTAGCTTTATTCATTATATCTAGAACAGTGTCCTTGCCAAGAATTACAGGAGAATTATTCCATACGCTCTCTGTTCCTGCTTTTCAGAGCGTAATGCTCCTTCACATAAACATTGTTTCCTTTCTGGGTGTTTTATGATCCCTGCTCTTACAGTAACTGCGCCCTCGCCCTCCCTCCGCCTCTTATTAGTCCAGGGCATCAAATCAGTCGCCCCATCAGCAGAGATCTCAAGGATGTATAGGGACTAATGTCAGTTTATGTTGTATTACAGCAGCGTGCATGCGTGTTCACATCAGAGCTAAACAAATTTCACAGCTCATTAATTGTCCAGTTAGCTACTGTAAGACACCAGTTTAATGGGCTCAGTGGAGCTTTTTGCTCTGTGTAAGGCTAAAGTTACTATTTTCAGATTGATTCAACTGATGATTTTTTTTTTTTTTTTTTTTAATAGAGTCACTAAATGCATCTTTGTCATTTTTGGTTCCTACAAATCTAAGGGACCTGCTACAGTTGGAATATATTGTTAATTTGCTCTAATACATAGTGATTTGTAAAGTGAGTAGCACTGACACAGTATGTTTGGGTCTCCTGGTTTTTATTAGTAATCTGGCAGCGGTGTCCTGAATGTTCTGCAGTTACCTAATGATCTTTAGGAGGAAACGAGAGACCTTTGCAGTAGTGCACCTTGTTGTCAAAATTAGCTTTATTCATTATATCTAGAACAGTGTCCTTGCCAAGAATTACAGGAGAATTATTCCATACGCTCTCTGTTCCTGCTTTTCAGAGCGTAATGCTCCTTCACATAAACATTGTTTCCTTTCTGGGTGTTTTATGATCCCTGCTCTTACAGTAACTGCGCCCTCGCCCTCCCTCCGCCTCTTATTAGTCCAGGGCATCAAATCAGTCGCCCCATCAGCAGAGATCTCAAGGATGTATAGGGACTAATGTCAGTTTATGTTGTATTACAGCAGCGTGCATGCGTGTTCACATCAGAGCTAAACAAATTTCACAGCTCATTAATTGTCCAGTTAGCTACTGTAAGACACCAGTTTAATGGGCTCAGTGGAGCTTTTTGCTCTGTGTAAGGCTAAAGTTACTATTTTCAGATTGATTCAACTGATGATTTTTTTATTTTATTTTTTTTTTAAAAGATTTCTCAATGATCATTTATGAAATGCCCAAAAAATCCATCCTGGCAATTTCCTAGACCCTATTGTATCTTGTTTTGTCAGAAACAGCAAACCAAACATCACAACAAATTTGATTTTAAATTATAAATTACCAGAAAAAGCAGAAATATTCTTATTGGAGAACCTGGAACTAGACTGTTTGGTACTTGGAAAAATGATCATGAAGAAATCAAAATAGCTGCAGATTTTTTTTTTTTTGTCAATCAAATAATCATTTAATTGGCAAATTGTTTCAGCTCTACTACTCTGAAACAAGGACAGTCAAGGAAATCAATATTTTAAATCTTCTTTATTACTTGGTTATGTTTATAGAAGGATTGTGGCTTTGGTTAAAATACCCTTGGTCATCCTGATTATAATAAACATGTAGAGATGTGGATTTTTTTTTTAAACATAAAATTAAAATATTTTTTAAACCTTAAATCAGCCATTCACCCTAACCTTCTCTTAACACAGACCTTATTGCTCTATACCTCGTCACCTCACTTCCTCCTTGAGTCATGTCCTAATTACTACAGTCACTAAAGGTCATGGTTGTAATAACCCACTGGCACAATAGACATGTGGCCTTGTCTTTTACAGAACAGTCTCCACATTTTAAACACCATTTTTCAAAGACTACTTCATTAAACACAGTATTGCTGTTGTATTATTGCTTATTTGTCGGCAAGAGTTTGCAGAGTAGAGGAAATGTTCTGCCAGGTTACTGCTGACCTGAAGACATTCAGTGTAGCTACTGTTCAGCAGAGCACGCTTTACTGGATAAACAGACTTGTAGCCGTGAATCTGACAGTGTGGCTAAATAGAAGTCTCACTACAGGTGAAACCTCTTATGAGGTTTTGTCGAGTTTTTTTAGCCAAGAATAATCTAGTTACACGTATATGGGCTATTTCAAGCTGGTGAGCCTTCAGCATTACAGAGGATATTTGGCTACAGCAGTCAGTGTTTTACACACACACACACACACACACACACACACACACACACTGTATTGACCGCTGACTGACCAGTTCGTCCACAGCCGGTCTGGGAAGCTGATGTTTGCCGGTCTCTCCTCTCGCTGTCTAGTTAATAATTCAGCTCACCTGAACAGAAACACATTTGCCCTATCAGCTCCTGTTTGGCCAGCAGAGCGTGGCGATGACGGTACAAGCTCCCAGTCCATCGCGCACCCCCCTGCCTCCCGGGCATTCCAATTCACGCCTCTGTCTGCAGTAATGAAACAGTCTGTGTCCTCTCCTCTTCGTTTCTCTCCTTGCATCCTCTCTTCTCCTTTTCTATTTTCTCCTCTCCTGTCAGGTGTTTCCTCTTGGCTCATGATTCTTCTTCTCCTTATTCCAATACCCTCCTCTTCTCTCCTCTCATTTTTTTATTTTCTTCTCTCTAGTCTCCTCTCCTTTCCTGCTCCCTTCACTCATCTCCTCTTCTCTTCACTTCTCTCCATTTACTACTTGTCCCCTTTCTGACCAAATCAGGTAAAGAAATCAAACAAGAATGGGGTACATGTATGTTACTCTGATATAAAACTGTCTATATTCAGATGTGCAGTAGATGCTGGTCCTGCTATCAACATAAAACGTCCTGTAAGAAGTAACCTAAGAGATGACGCTGATTTTGTCAAGCTAAGCATGTTGGCAGGGTGTCCCAGAGCCTCAGGGCGTTTCCTTTCCTCTCTCCTGCATCTTGAGTTTGATGTGCATGTACAGTAGACTCCCACATCCCTCTCCTAACTCCTCTGTCCTTTTTCATTTTCTTTCCCCTGCAGCTACAGTAGCTACAGATACAGTATGAAGCTGCATTCACAGTCTTTTTTATACATTTTCTCTGCTCTTCTCCAAACTCTAATTTGGAGAGAAAGTGTTACATTTGCTATCCTCGGCAAGTCATGAGATGTCCATAGGAGGGTCAGAATTAGACTGCAGGGTATGTAAAGAGAAGGAAAATAATGGTCAACAAATAATATACAGTATGATATTACAGTTTTCAAGGTAGGTATGAAGGAATTAAGTCAACATACCTAAACAGCAACATAATTGTTCAATATATGAATTTGCAAAGGCACATCTTTTCTAATTTATTTTTAATCAAATTAACAGTGGTATGTTAATTACAACTCTTTTTCCAACCTTAACCAGGCGTTCGCTGCCATTTGCACCTATAGTGTCAAATATTGATGGTGTTGTCAGGCACTTGGGTTGGGTCTCTCATGTCAGTCACATGCTTTGTTGACCTGACTGTACACACGTCGATCATTTTCCCAAGAGGTTCTGCGACACTACATCGTCCCACTGCTTCCACATTTACTGCTTAGAGATGACAGTAATCACTCTGATTGATTACGAGATTGCTTGCTGCTGTTTTAGTTTGAGGGAAGTTTTGAAACTGAGAAGGTAATGGAGGAAATTCGGTTTTTGCTAAATGCAGTGCCATGTTTGGATTTTGCTTGAGTGAGCCTGTGTGCTCCATTGATTTTGTGAATAAAGCGCATCTAATGGATGTAGAGTTTGGGGAGACGGAAAGAGAGAGGTCCAGTCTGGTGAGAAGCTAGTAGTGAGCAGAAGGGCAGCAGGAGCCACAGCAGATGCATTTAAAGGACCTGCTGTGCATCTAACGCACCTGAGACATCGATTCAATAGGTTGACTAAACTTCCCAGGGGGTCGGTGGGCAACTGTTTCCTCCCATTCCAGTGGTGCCCCGCTGGCTTGTCTGTGACTGCAGCACTCAGTGCTCCCTTTGCTCACGATGGCTCTCTCTCTCTCTCATGGGAACACTGCTGGCTCCCAGTCCACTAAACACACACTGCTCCCGTGCGTGTCTGTGTGCATGAGAGCAGAGGCTGGTCAGGACTGCAATCCATGTCCACAAATCCACACAAATTGAATGAAAATAGAAAAGCAACCCTTTCAATAAACATCCAGCCTTTTTATCACAAGGCTCATTGATTCAATGCATATACAATCGTTCCATCTGTTTCAGGCTGTTTCTCAATATAAAGTCATTAAGCATCCATTAGTTCACCTGAATCTTTGGTTTTGGGGGCTGTTTATCAAAGCTGCAGAGGGGTTTTATTACATTCACGCTCAGACTCAGCGTAAGCCTTCTCAGTATCTGTCATCTGTGTCTTATCTGCCTTCTGTAATCATTACTTTATGCTTTTTGACCTGCCCTCCTGTAAGTCTACATATGTGTATGAAAACAGAACAAAAATAACTCTTCATTTTTTTAGTTCTGTTTAAGCTTTTCTGACAAACTGTTCTGCCAGGGTGTCTTTTTTTTTAAACTCCACAGACTAACCTTAATGTGCTGTTTGAATTTACAAAGCCGTGCTTCTGTCTTATCTATTTCTGATACAATCAACAATCTATGAAGTTGGTGGTGTTGCTTTTTTACTATTTTGATGTATTTGAAGTGCAATCTGCAAAACTCCTGGCCAAAAAGAGGCTGTGAAATGTGCTCACCTTTTTGACTTTAAGTCATTTAAGTTTTAGAAATCCTTATTAATTAGAATCAGTCACCGTGACAGGACTTACTGAGCCTTCATCCTCTTGAAGGCGTCTGCTTTTGTTCACTACGTGACGTAAATGCACACAGGTTTTCCCTTTAATAACATCCCTGTTATTATAAACTAACCCCAGCTTGTTTTGTGCAGCGGTAGCAGTTTTGGGTCTAACAGCAAAGTGCTGATGACAGGGAAACCTTTCTGTCTGCAACACCTGACTGCTAGTGTAGATTACACACCCCGCTCCCAAAGGACCTGCCAATGGAAACTCAGACTTTTTAATTACAGTGTTGCCACTGGGTGGGAGAGTCATGAAAAGAATTTTGAGGTAAAAATGGGGTGACACTGCCTTTGGCCAGATTTCAGAAAAGGTGGGCAAAAAGAAATTATTTGTTTTCTTTGTTTCAGTTTGTTCTGTTTTTTATTTAATAACCAAGTCAGTCATGATTGTTAGAATTATTTATGCTCATGTTTGATTAAAATTTTCATGTTTGGAATTGGCAGACATTTCTTTAGCACCTGTCTCCTCATGAATAGATTAATCACAGACACTACTGACTGGCTTTATCAAGCTCACCTAGTCTGACAGTGATACTGGACCATCTGTTTGACTGGTAATGTAAATTGCTATTGATGTGCAGAGAGCAAAAATATTCAGACTAAATGTTAGATAATACAAATGTTGTTTCATTGGGAGCCCATAGAATTTCACTATTAATTTTATGAAGAGCCTTGACAAGCGGATGATGAAAAATCCTCTGCCGCACACTGAAGGGCACAGTCACAGTGAGTCGCAATGATTTGCATAGCTTAGACAACAGAGTAACTGTGCAATCATTAAAACATAGTGGGTGAGTTGACAGAGATGGACGAGGTTTGTTCCCTGAAGCAACCTGTGGAGTCCATGATGTGGATCTTTGATTAAAGCACCTTGAAGCTGAAGGCTGAGAGATTCCCCTGCTGTGAGAGGATTAAGTTGTGCAAGAGGTTGTGGGAGATGAAATGTAACTGAACTGAGACAAAATCATTGTGACGAAGGTTTATAACCGTCACTTAATAGTTGCTGATTTTATTTTACTTCATCATCATTTCTTCATTCGTTTATTTATGTTTATTTACAATTTTTAATATATGAGCAGAATCTTCACAATTGCATCACAGGATGTTTCACTGTTTGCTCGTGTTTGTATCCCATGAAACGTGACCCGTGGATTAATATGAGGCTTACATGCTTGCATCAAGGGTAGGAATATTTGAGATATGATCTCCTGATTTGCTGTCTATCAGTGTGTCTTTATATTTTATTTTTCTGAAGTCAAACACCTGTCATGCTGCTGTATATATCAAATTCTGCTAAAGAAATGTCACCAAATTCTTAAAACATTTTGATCAGCTTATGTGCACATAACACATGGTACGATATGTTTCCATTTGATGTGTTTATAAGTCGTTTGCAGCTTCTCACAGCTGGATCAGGGTCTACAAAGTGATATGCTGGCTAATTATAGGTCCAAATGTGAGTTTTTGCTCTGTTATCTAAAGTAAATTAGAAGATAATTACATTTGATACACTTTTACACAGTATTTCTCTCTCCTGCTTCTGCTCTTGCTCTCTCTCCTCCTCTCCTCTCTGCAAACAGTACATTATTAATGCTGGAAAATGAGCCTCTCCAAACAAATCACATACTGTAGCATCACACACAATATTATTCATTTGATGTCAGCCACTTGTCAGAATGACTTGATTAGAAGTCTGGTTTATATATTCAACATCTGTTGTCATTTCCCAGCCCAGGATTTTTTTTTTTTTAAGTCTGCCATCTTGTGTAGCGTCCATCCTCTCACAGCACATTTAGTAGCCACTGTTGAAGAATTACGAGTGACCATCAGTATCACAGTCACTCGTATAAAGGTTTTTTCTGAAGTACTTCTTGATGCATTTTAAAGCTGCAGACAAACACTTTAGCTTAACTGATAACTGATACTGGTCCTGATTAAAATCTTGATTAAATGAGTTGTCTCTTATAGAATGGCAATTTCTCCATGAAGTCGCTTAATGGTTTGATGAGTATGAAAATTATGTGGATCATACGCTGTGGCCTTCAGTCACCAGATCTCAGCCCACTTGGGCACCTATGGGAGAGTTTGAGTGATGTGTTAGACAGCGTTTCCACCACCATCATCAAAAACATAGTGAGGGAATATCTCTTGGAAGAATGGTGTTCGTTCCTCTAGTAGAGCCCAGAGACGTGGGGATTTAATGCCGAGGTGCAATGAAGCTGTTCTGGCAGCACATAGTGGTCCAGCACCTCACTAAAACACTTTAGGTTGGTTTCTCCTTTAATTTGTCTCCCGTCTGTATCTCCAGTAAGTTAATACAAGCCAGTATATCAATCTGTAAATCAGTTTAGCACTAATCAATGATGATGGAGCTTTGTTATCAGTGTTAGCAGTGTAATCTTGTCTTATTAGCTCCAGTTAGCATAACCCTTACAATTGTAGGGGTTTAAAGTGTAAAACAAGCAGCAGCAGTCATTGCAGGAGATGCACCTGTCAGAATGACAGACGCTATTTCTTTGTCTGTAGCATTTAACAGGTCTGTATCTGCAGTTGCTTATTTGGTATGTTGCCAAGAGCTATATCTGACAGTCAGGATGCTTTGCTGTGAGAGATTTAAGAGTCTGTTCTGTTGGATCTGAAAATGTTGTAGGGGTTTTGATTTGATCCATTTTTAGACACAACTCAAAGTGTAGCCTGGTCCAGTAGTTGTACAATATATGTTATCACATCCTAAAAAAATTTGCATTTGCTAGACAGAACTACAATAATTGAACTAGTTAAAATAAGGTAAAAACAACAGCAAGAACACTGGGGCAGTATAAAATAAAGAATAAAGCCACAAGAAACATTGCATGACAAACATCTTCAAAAAAATAACCCAGTAGTTCAGTAAGGCTGCAGGTGTGTGTAGTCTGATGGAGCTTGTAACCACTATTTTGCTGAAATTGCTCACGTGAGTTAAATTATTATCACACACCGTCATTTGTTTTCGATCAGTGAAATATACACCTTTCTGGGACAGATCCTCATGTGCATCTTCACTGACATAAATCACAGATAATCAGGCCTTTATTCATCATGTTTGCCTGTATTAAAGTACAGCGATGTAGCAGAGAAGGTTTATTGGTGATGTAATGACAAGACAGTTAAGGTCTGCACTGTCACTGGGTAAAATGGGCCATGGATGGATATCAGCATAATTACCCTCCACTGGCCAAGTTGTCCTTGAGGAGGAAATGAACATTTCTCTGTTATGTACAGGGTCAGCCGATGTGTCCTTCAGATTTAATACATGCCATCACAATGGTGCAGACACACATGGGACACATATGCTTTACACAAAAGAGGTGCATACAAACACACAAATGAGCATCAAGAACATCCCACAAACCTTCAGTCAAAGAAGGTTACTGTTATTATTGGCATCATTATTAATCTGTTTGAAGCATGACAAAATACATCTTTTCCAAGTGTCAGTAATGGCCTTCAATCAAATGACCTAGTCTGTATAAGAACACATAGAGCAACCCTGTCTTTGTCCACTGAGCCACACCAGGGACAGCACTGCAGCAAAAGCAACTAGAACAAATCCACCGTAAGAGGAAAAAAAAAAAAAAACTAAGCCTGTAAGGAAATAAAATAATATTCCATCCATCTGTTGAACAGATTGGTCCCCTGGCTGCCTCCTGATCTCAAAGTTTTCTTTGTTTCCTGAACTCAAAGTAATTATTGTCATTTTGGAAAGCGACAAAGGATTTATAAAAAAGTAATGTGGGAAACCCTTAAATTAAAAAAGCTATTAAAAGATTTGGCATATGATTTAGGTGGAAGAATTCTGAGCCTTTTAATCAAGCTGCTGAAATGCAAAATACAGTGTACAGCTAAATGATTAGCAAATAGTTCAGCTAAAAATGCATGTTTAGCTGTAGCAGGAGTAAGAAAGAAAGAATAACAATGGAAAACACATTTCCAACATTTCAACCCAAAGCACCATATCATTTTTAAATTTAATACTCTGTAGTCCTTCAAGTCTGTTTTGCCCTGTTGGCAGTGTGACCATCTGTAGTGTTTTCCTTGTGGTGTTCCGTTTTCTTTGCACATTGAGTGAGAGAGACACCATATAGTGCATGTGTGGTGTGTCTAGGTTATAGACACCCAGCGAGTCTAACTTCTTTCTACAATATAACGGTCTAAATTGACCGTTATATTGTAGAAATAAAGTGTTACTAAAAGTTAAACTTCATCAATAAATGTGAAAATAATCATGACCCCATGTCAGGTACAAATAAAGGTTTTCATTTATTCACAAATCCTTCACAAGTTTGTGCAACTTCTTCCTTCGTCTTCATCCAGGCCCCTCAGCTTGGCACTCTGATGGGCGTCTTTATGCCGTGCATCCAGAACATCTTCGGTGTGATCCTCTTCCTCAGGATGACCTGGTTGGTGGGAATCGGAGGTGTCATTGGGACTTTTGTCATCGTCTTTATGTGCTGTACCACAGTGAGTATTTTACCTTATTCATTTTGTATAATACTGTACACGGCAGCAGATGAGGTACTAGTAATGAGTCACTAGTAAAATATATCAGATGTTGATTATCGCAGACTGGCATTGACAAAGAGAAATTTAGTTTCCCATTGATACTGCAGCTATCGCTTTATTGCTCTGTTTGTGCTGGTTTAAGCCAATGTGGGTAATGCTGCAGCGTGGTGAGCAGCATTTTAAAATGGTTTTTACATGAATGAAATGAGGTTTCTTGATTTGTCAGATGTTTAATTCACTGGGTTGGACAAAACAGCAGGTTATTCTGGTCATAAAAAATTTAAATATACATTATACAGTGACATTACACAGTGCAGTATAATTTTTTTTAGGATTTTCTACCAAAATGATAGCCATTATCTTGCCCATAATTCTCTTCTCTCCCAGCTCCTCTGTGGAGTTCAGAAAACACCCTCACACAGAGCCTGACTTCCTAATTAGTTTGTCTAGTCTCTTCTTGTCTGAAGCTGAGATGTAATTGTTCTGCACACCACTGCAAATGCAGACTTTAAATAACTTTATTCTCCTCAGAAGGCAGAAGCAACTCTGTTCTTAAACAAGGCATCCATGTTGTTAGTCCACTTAGCAACACTAAAAACTGTAAGCAGTGAAACACCTGTGAGACTTAGTGTCTTTGTGGCCCAGTCGTTCCCCCTGAAACTGTAAGTCTTGAAAAATTGGTCACAATTAGTAATTTCCTAAACCACCTGGTCATTAGTTTTCAGCAGATGCTACTCAAACAGGAATAAATGGTGCATTTATT
>NW_018127881.1:3740422-3743657 GCF_001952655.1 Monopterus albus
TGCAACACTGCAGCTCATGAATGTGTTTGCAATAATTTTAGGAGTGTGACAGTGAAATGATAAAATAATAATAAAATAAATTCTCGTGGACTAACAGTTGACTTGCACTGTTGCCTCTTGGCACACACTAAAACAGCTTTAGAGTTGTATTTTCATCTATTTATACTTCCTAAGTGGTCATATTGACCCTGCTTCAAACCCAGTGACACCCTAAAGAGAAAGGATTAACTTTGATCGTATTGCCCATTGGTGGAGTAAAATATTACAGTATGGAAATATCATTGAGGGCTATCTTCAATCATTTGTTCCAAACAAGGTTCCAAAACCTTTGAGGTGTGGAGAAAAAAGGAAGCTGCCAGTCTTTCATTGTATTTCACAGACACCACACTTTCAATCTGTAAAAAGAACAAAATGGATGATGACACACTGTGATGTTCCCTGGCTCCTGTTAATGTCAGTGCCATGGAGCTGTAGTCATGTTTCAGAGTTGTTCGGTGTTGGACTGACGCCGCATCGCAACCCTGAGACTCGTCCCACAGGATCGACAGCACTTCTGTCATTGATCTGAGTGGCTGTGGAAAACAGATTGTGTTCGACTTGTTTGATCCATTTGATTGTCAGGGAACATAAACTGTTCTGTAGAGAGGATGTGGATACATTTTACCTAAAGTGTTTTTCCACTGAAAACATAACAGGGTCCTGTACCAGCTGGAGAGCCTTCTGTCAGGCATCAAGAGACATTATATTTCACTTAGAATATTGCTCTTCCATTTATAGTGCAGTGAAGATTTGCATATATTATTGTTTGATTCAAACTGAGCCATCAATTGTCAGGATTATGTATCTGTTCTCTGGACTGTTCTGAGTGTTGGTGCAAGACTGTATGTTGGCATGTCTGTGTGTTTGTGCAGCCTAGATTCTCCTGCAGTACAGAGTGTATTTATAGAACGACCCCCTCAAATCCCAACCATAGCAAAGTTGCCTGCACAGACATGGAGGCAATATGCTTCCCAATCGTGCTTCTGTGTGACAGTAGAAAAGAAACGGCATACTGAGGGGAAAGCATAATGTGTCTTTGCTGTTTTTCTATGGACTGTTGCACACACTGCTGTATATCCTTTTTTTTGAGAAAAAAGTTTAGCATTCACTATCTCAAAATTATAGATATTCAAAGTGTAAAATGGCTGTTAAATCATGAGCCACCCTAGTGCAGTAACTGATTTTGAACTTTCATTGGACAACATATCATATTGAAATTCCATTGCTATTTTAATAACTGGAAGTATTATCCCTGTTTAATATAGGCATATTAATATATGAAAGTATTCTCTTGTAGCTTCAGAAAAAATATAGCACTAAATTTTATGCTACAAATTGTATCAAAAATAATGAGGAAAAAGCTGGAAGCTGTGCAGACACACACAAACACAGATACTCAGATTCCCTGTGTTAAATGCCTTATGCTTGCACAAACAGACACTGCATTTTCTTTACATCCTTGTACCGGTAAACACCTTAAACACTTTATGTTCCCTCTCTCATTTTAACTCACTGATTCTGTCTCTCTCTCTCTCAAACACACACACAGTCTTTCTTATCAGTCACACTGAGCTCATTGCAGAGCCCCAAGGCAATAACGCTGAGTGTGAACGGTGTGTTAGCAACCCCAAATTCTCTGCTTCTGAGCTCCTTACATAACACATAACCACCCAGCGCTCCAGAGGTTGCCAGCAACAAAACGCAGGAGTGTGTACATACAGTACATGTATGCATCAATCCGTACTTTAGAGAAATCCACAAGACTTGTGGAAAGAAATTCCGCATGTTGTACAGCTAAATAAAATACAGCGTGACCCCATATTTTACTTGCATGATGGGATATTATTGACCGAGCAGTTTCACTAGGTGCTTGATCATAGCGGCCCATATCTGTAGCCATCGAACACGTGCACAGTTATTTCTGTCATGGAACATTTTGACAGAACATTAATGAGCCGCCAAACTGTTGCACATTTAGTGAATCATTATTAAATGAAGAATGTGCCTCCATGTGGAAAGGCTCGAACACATCATGCCATTAATCATGAAATTATACACACGACCAACCATTTTAAATGTCAGTATTGTACTGCAGACACGATTCTCCAGGCCAGTATAGTGCTCTGCGTGTGTGTGTGTGTGTGTTTGTTTTTTCGTATACCAGATAATGAATGCAGGTTTGTCACCATGATAAAATGAGGTTTAATATTCTGGATGGAAAGTCATCTGTTATTTGGCCTACCCCATTACCTCCAGGTCCTGAATCCAAAGGCTGTAAGGGGAAGGGTGCCCTGCCCTCTGTTGCAACTCATTTAAATGCTAAAGATTATTTTCTCCCATCCTCATTTTATGCAGTCATATCCTCTACTTCCTCAATTTCTTTAACTCTTTCTTCATTTTGCTCTCATTTTCCCCCTCACTTTCCTTCTCTTCCCACCTACAATTCAATAATATGAAAATAGCAAAGGTTATTCCACTGTATTGATTTGATTTGATTTATTCTTTCAAACATGCAGAACAAATGACATCAACACACACATAATTACACAGATCCCACCAATGCTAATCCAGAATCAGTTTGCTTATACCTAGTACATGTTTGAATGGAGTAGGAAGAAGTCAGACTTATCCAGTCCTACCCCATAACATCATCTTATACAAAAAATTTCATGCATCATTGGCTGCAAGCAGTATCTCTACATAGGTGATTCATTTCTGCACCAGACAAGTAAAACACAGAAAATATAAAACAGTGTTTCCTTCCTGCATTCTTGATTCAATCTCTTATTCTTGCATGTATCTTGAATGACACATACATTTATATTTATATTTAAACTCCACAATTCTAGTACTGTTTTTCATGTCCACACTTAAATTATTCCATAATTTGACCCCACTTATAGAAACACAAAATTTATTTTGGTTGTACGTATAGCATGAATTTTTAAATTTAACTGACCCCTTAAATTATATCCCCCCTCCCTTTCATCAAATAACTTATGGATTCCACCAGGTAATAAGTCGTTCCTGGCTTTATACATAAACACAGCAGTCTTATATCCCACTAAATCAAAGAATTTTAACAATTTAGACTGTATGAAAACTACCTTTGTGTGATCCCTGTACCCCAACTTATGCACAATTCTAATCACAGATTAGATACAGATTAGATACATTAATTGACAAAACTAACATC
>NW_018127881.1:3744937-3753103 GCF_001952655.1 Monopterus albus
AGGCGGCGGCCGCTCTGGCAGCAGCCATGCCAGGGGCTGGAGGGGCCAAATCTGAAGCCAGAGGCAACGGCCCTCTGCCTGGAGGAGGAGGGCTCATGGAGGAGATGAGTGCCCTGTTAGCAAGGAGGTAGCGACACATCATATATTACTCTTCGATTCAGTACGTCTCAAAATAGGCACTTGAGTCATATGAATGAATTTCAGATCTTGTTTCATATACTACAGAAAAGTGAAACTTGACACAGTTGCCATACAGTAGATTTAGCAAACCCCAATGTTGGTCGCAATGGATTTTGTTGTGCCACCTGAAGAATAAGTTCATGTACTCATCACTCTCACTATTCCTCAGTATTATGAGATGATATGTAGTAAAATCGTAATTTAAATGCACTTTGTTGCTGACAGAGAAGTATCACTGTAAGATCTAGAGAAATCTAAGGAATTTAGGTTTTAAAAATGTGGAGTTCAGGAGGAATTGTGTGGTCTGTGCTTTATGATATTAACATTAAACATGATGATATGTTTTTAAAAATAGCAACTGTTTTTCAGAAATAATTCTGGACTCTGTCTTACAGGAGAAGAATTGCAGAGAAGGGCTCATCACCTGAACCTGACCAGAGATCAGTAAGTACCATTAGATCCTTCTTGTAAGATGATGTCATGGGGTAGGACTGGATAAGTCTGACTTCTTCCTACTCCATTCAAGCATGTACTAGGTATAAGCAAAGTGATATTGGATTAGCATTTGTTGGATATGTGTAAAATTATGTGTGTTGACATATCAACTGTCTTTACATGCTTGAAAGAATAAATCAAATCAAATCAAATCAATCCAATTTTTGTCCTGCCTGCCAACACTCTCTTCCTCTCTCACACAGCTGCATCATCTATCTCTGATGTCAGTCTGAAAGTAAATATCACCTCCATATCCTTCACCTGACACTTTTGACTTCCACAGTGCACCATCTGCCAGGATTTTGAGTGGTAACCGGCACACTGAAATAGATATTTACTGTACTGTTGTATATGAAGTGAAGCTGTACTTGACAGAACTATTCTGCATTTGTGTAATGAGGCATGCTAATGAAGCACGCTCTCAGGGCAGTGCGAAAGCTCCATTCCTGTCAAATCCAATTTCCTCTCAACTCTGAGGTCAACAAAAGGCCAAATCAGAGTTAGTTTCTTGCTTTGGGAAGAAGCAGCTCTAAAGTGTCCTTTGCTAGCTAGGAGACCTTTCTTAAAAATGAAAATGTATTCAGCTAGTATTCAGACAGCCCTAGAAGGAAAGCGGCCCGTTCGTCTGTATAAACTGTCTGCCACCTCATATGAACAAGACAGATGGCAAGACAGCATAATCTGAGGTTGTCTGCTGGCATGCTTGGAGGCCTGAGAGTGTGCAAGTACAGTACATGTGAGTTTGGGAATTACACACACTGTCTCTAGGCTTCATAAAGAAAGATAATATTAGTAAACAGGTGCACGGTATTATAGTCCATCACACAAAGCCTCAAACTGTCACAGTCTTAGGTTACCTGCATTGTTTGAAATTAGGAACATAAAACAGCTATAGGCTCTGGGTCAGTGTGAAACAAACATGCTGCACATCCTGCCCGCTACAGCAGACCACTGTTACCTGTCCACTAATCAGCTGCTGATTCCAACATGAGGGCCTCGGGTAAAGTAATTCATCTCAATTCCTAAGTTAGGGAAGAAATAACTGAAATAAAATAAACAAAAATGATCAAAAATGGGTTATTGGATCTGCTGTACTATATGTAGTTTTGACACTTTGGTCTATTTACATTTGCAGGAAAAAAATCAAAGCATGACCTTCTGAGATCACCAGCTTCGCAGGCCTGTCAGACCAGTCCACTGAGTTTGGGAAAGTAGCTGACTGTGATTTTTAATGTAGGGTGCTGTTAAAAGTACAGTGATTAAATGGGATTCTGCAAAAACTCCAGTCAAAATAAAATAACAAACAGGCCCGCAGAAACTAACCAAAGAACAGAAGTAAACCTACCAAGCTCAGTCAGAATGGTGACTTTTTGAGAGGTTATAATTGTCATTGTCGCCTGTCTGGACAACAAATTGTCTTTTAGACATAATTAACATTTTTTTCTTTCATACACGGCGCATATATTCTTAGTACATGTAGTAGTAGTATAAAAAGGGGTGTTTTTCAGATGATTTGACAGCTTTGATTGGCGGCCTGTAGCCACAGCTCCACCTCTGGTCACTACTGTGCAGAATCTGGTTGTAAAATGCGTCACAAAAACAAGATGGCTGCCCCCATGTTTGTGATATTTTGGCTTCATTTTTGCATAGTGGAAGGAATCGCTGACATGTCATCTGTTTTTATGTACAGTACAATCTGAGTATGCATTAGAGCTGATAGACACATTGTTTAAGCCATTCCTTAGTCTTTTGCTCCTGTGCTAAAAAACAAAACCACTCTCCAAGTGCACAGTCACACAATCACAATCACTGTTTGGGGAAACATTTTATTTTCCATGTGTTTTTGAAGACAAAATTAAGGTTTGTGGAAATAAAAATGTTTTCTTTCTAATAATATTGCTGATTTACCATACGATTATTGAAATACAGTATGTAACCCAGAGTCATATATTACCTCTAATGTACAGAACTTCTTATCAAAATCTTATTTGACTGTACTACTAGTGTAAATCATACAAGTTTGTTAGTGGCTGCCCTGTACTGCTGTGTAGCGATTCCATATGTGACTGACTACCTCGGCATGGCTGCTGCCCGCATCAGATAAAACACTTAAACAATTACTGTCTTATCTGCTGTGGTGGGAGAAGAGCTTGTGGCCTCATTATGACCAGATTAGAGAGAGAAGAGATCCCACTCTCAGTCACTCTTCACTTCTGATAGTCAGTCGGCCGGGTCCTCAGGTGACACTGACCACATTATAGTCCTCACACACAAACGTAATGATATTCAAACATAACCAGCGTGCCGTCCTGGGGGGGGGTCATCAGACTTTCTTCCATTTTAGGCCTTGCTGAGTTTTGTGTCCTGCTGGTCCAAGATACCAAACTTGAAATACTGTTGGCAATGTAGACCAGCAGAGTAGTTGTGAAAATAGTTGGGTAAATGTGATTTCACAATGAAGGAACCCCACAGCACTGATCACTGAATAATAATAATAGTAAACAGTCACAGTGGTTATTAACAATATTTATTCTAGTTTTTTTTTTGTTTTTGTTTTTTTTTTTTGGTACAGCATTTGACAAAGAAAAGTACGTTGCATTGAGGATATCAAAATATAATTATCAAATCTATAAATGTAGATTTTTGGACAATAATATTAGAATTTGAAAGTTTAACAAATCCAGTAACAGTTTATAAGCCAATATTTGTATTTCAACATCAAAACTTTTTGATACATCTAGTAAAGGTGGCCACTAAAGACCTGTGATTAACATATGTACCGATGTGTCTTATAAAATTTATATCTCATAGATGTAGATTTTAAAAATTTGCCATAGTTTCTGGAGCTAATGTACAGTAGCTGGACTGGTCATCAGACCTGAAAATCTGAATACCCAGTTCAGCTGCTGCTGTATATGAGTTACAACTAAGTGTACCCAGGAAATGCATATCTCATATAATTTTTGAAAGTATATCAAGTTTTTATTAACTGGAAAGTACTTGAATCTGTAACAAATATGTAAAGATACTGTGCCTATCAAACCAATAAATGTAACAGCAAGTAATGTCTCAATAAAAGTGAAAAAACAATATAATCACAGCTGTAAGGAAGTATTTACAGAACAGCAGAAAAAGGAAAAAGTGAAAGACCTGGTTTTACCAGCCTGCTCAGTCTCCTCCTTCTCTTTTTGTCTCATTGTCCTCTTTCATGTGGAGACAATATAAAATAACACTCAGAAATTCAACAATAGAGTTTGAAAGAATGATGAAATCTTAATGCAGTCTTTGTAATGTCACACTATCTCTCTCTGTCTTTTTCACTCATTCTCTGTTTCTCATTTGTCATTTTTTATTCTTCCAGCTGTTGCCTGCAGTTCTACCTCCTTTCCTCTGCAGGGCAGTGAGAACTGGCTGTTCATGTTGCAGTCGACTCAACTCTTACATGCCCTTACATTTCTTCCGGTGTTATTCCCCCACTTTGGTTGCCTGAATGTGCTCTGAGAGCTGTTGACAGGCTCAGTGGTGTTATTATTCATCCAGTTAACAACCCTGCAGCTTTAGGATTTTGCTGCAAATTGTTGTCCCCATGTAAACTCCATCACAGATCTGTCATAACAGGGGACATCACTGGAAGGAAAATCAAAATCTGTTTACTTCTAATAGTGGTTAGCAGACAAAAAAGGAAAATTAATTGTGGCAGATAGTATAAAATTTAAAACTGTGCATGATTCTTAGTCACGCTAACACTGTGGCTAACAACAGCAGTGCTTGGTTGGTTTGTCCGCCACTTTTGTCCAAACCAAAACATCTCAACAGCTTAGCAAAAGGTCTTGATAACAATTGAATTGCTTGCCATGAAATTATGTGCAGACATTCATGTGCCCCTCAGGGAAAATCCAAGTATGATGGCCTTGGTGATCCTCTGACTTTGTCTAGCAGGAAGTCCAAACTTATATTTGTTAAATACTTTGTTTTATAACCATAAATCTGTAAAACTAAAGACATCCCCATCAGCCTCAGCTGTACTTTCTGTTTAGTGCTAACTGCTAAATGTTAGCATACAAACACACTTAACTGCAATTATACCTGCTAGCATGTTAATATTGTCATTGTGAGCAAGTGACCATGCTAGTTTGTTTCTCTGAAGGCACCACTGTGCCTAAAGAATCTGTAAATTCTTCTCTAATGAAGTTTTTTGTTTTTCTTCTTCTTTTAATAGTTATACATGGACATTGTTACATCTACCGATGCAATCCAGTTTACTTTTTCAACAACACACTGGAGTTAATTAACAGTTTATATAATGAATGATACTTTTTAAAGGATTAGAAGAATGAAATGTGCAACTCAGCTAAACTTTTCGAAGTCACAGTTTATGTAAGATCTTGTCAATGTGATCTAATTCTCTTCCTTCTGCTGCTCTGTCATTTCCCCTCCCCCTCTGTGTAGACCATGCTGACTGCCATCTCGATGAGTGCCATCGCTACCAATGGAGTAGTGCCAGGTGGGTGAGCAGACGCTGGCACCACACAGTCATCACTGTTTGAGGCTGTCCGCTTCTAAATTTCTCCTTTCACTGATTGCTTTTGGCACATTACACCCAGCACAGCTTGATATCCCCAGAAACATTAAAAGCTTGAGTCTGGGATCTTGTGCACTTTAACATGTCGTCACACAGCGATATTTACACAAAACAAAAGCATCAGCCAAATGCCTGAAATGTAAAACTGAACGTGTGTGTTTGTATCTGTGTGCAGACACATTAACATACACATTAAACAAAATAGCTATATTCTATAATGTGCATGTACATAGTAATGATGGTGACTTACCAGTTGCTGTGCATACAGCAGGGGTCAGAGCAAATTACAGGCTTGTCGAGAAGTGTGGAACTGTACGCTCATTATAACTGGTACCAGCCTTTATGCTGCTGCAAAGTGCTGATTAAGGTCTACTTATCTATGTTCAGTTAATTTATTTGCACAGTGTTAGAAAATACAGGCACTGATGTAAAACACAATGATAAGAAAATACCATACCAGTAACAAAACTTTTGGAAAGCATTATGTTGGAAGCACATTAGTACAATTACGCAGATGTTTGAAGACATTTTTGATTCTTTATCAGTTTATGCAAATGTAAAAGTTATAGATGACGATCAGTTTTTGGGTAAATAGACCAAACATTTAGTGGTTACAACACCACAAACTTGTAGCTTCTTGCTTCTCTTTGATAAGTTGCATTTCTGGCTGGTAGTTGCACAAATAAAAAAAAATTGGCAGACATAATTATGGGTTCTGGCTGCACGATACACATTTGGCTTCAGTTTATTTATTTAGAAAAAATGCTAAATTAGCTTACATTATTGATTTTGTTGTCACCAAAAATGGCACACAAATGTCAAGCTTTAGTAACAGACTTTATATGTTTGACTTAATTTGATATTTTTAACAAACTGAATTACAGTTTCAGCGAAATTAAGTCTTTGTCTGTAGCATTTAAAAATATATAAATTCCTGCATACAAACATCACACACATATGTTTCATTTAACATCTGTGTATTTGTGTGTAGCTGGAGGCTCCTACTACATGATTTCCCGTTCGCTGGGCCCTGAATTTGGGGGAGCAGTGGGGATCTGTTTCTACCTGGGAACCACCTACGCTGGAGCCATGTACATCCTGGGGGCCATCGAGCTCCTCCTGGTGAGAAGCATTGGCACTACTCCTCTCTCACTCTGCCACTGTTCTTATCAGTATGTTAGGAATTTAATTTTTAAGCCAGTGACAGCATTTACAGTGTTGCTCCAACAGGCTAAAATCAAACAGCTGAAGTTTTGTTTGTAATGAGATCAAGATAAATATACAAGTGTAGATAAGGATAAGCATCAGACAGCTAGCTCTGAAACAAACATTTAAAAGTTGATTTAGTCCAGTATGTCCTGACCATTCAGTAATTATTTACATCATCATAACAATACTTAGCTCCTGAAAATTATGGGACTCAAATCAGGCAAATCTTACAACTTAAATAACGCTGGCACAGTACATACATGTTTATACATATACAAACACATACATAAAAAATGTGCAACATTTGTAAATTTAGACATGAATGTGCTGCTTTCCCTCTGTTGCATTTAATGCAAAATTCATACCTGGATTAATAACCTGATTGAAAAGTACTTGATGTAAATACGCAGTCTAGGTGACGTAGATGTAAAAATGCCTATAACTACTAGGCCTGTTACTCAATACAGGCATATTCTGAGACTGATTCTGGTTAATAATTGGTGAACATTTTTCACAGCATTTCCAGAACAGCTGTCTTGTTATTTCAGACTGGAAATTAAAAGCAAAGACTGGTCACAGTCCATTGAGTGGGTTCATGCTGATGTGACTATAGTAAAGTGTCAGCCCTCTATTGTATAGCCCACTTGAAATTACATCCATTTCAAGCTAATTCATCCGTGGCGTTGCCAGACCACAATGGGCTAAAGGGAAAAACGATGGGACAGTGCTGCCAGGTTAGTGAAGGATGAACACTCAGATCACAGCTTTTCCTTCCCTGCAGTGAACTCTCAAACATCATACTTTGACAGTTTAGTCACTTCCACAGGCTTGGTTGTTATTTACAAACAGGGAAATAGCAATCACTGAGCATAACACCAGACCTGTTTGAATGACACACAAAAAAAAATACTGACTGCTGAAAAGTTGCTGAATGCTGAAATGCTAGTTTGTTTAAAGGTATAAAAGTGGAGGAAAAAGTTGACTGAAAGGAAATCACAAAAGGAAAACAGGTTATAGCAGAAAAGGGGAGAAAAGTCAAAAGAAAGAAAAAAGGATATAAAAGAAAGTAAAGTTTAATATTTAATGATAGAGGGAAACCGTAAAAACAATTTGATGTACACATTGTAAAAGCTCAGAACTGAAACAGAAGGATAAAGATGACAGTTGAAAAGCAGAAAGATAAAAGAAGAAGCTGTTGGAAGGAAAGAAGAAAACAAAAAGAAAGAAGGGGTTAGAGACAGCACTGAAGGAAAGAAAGAAGGGTGGAAGAAAGAAGGAACAAGGAAAGTAAAAAAGCTGAAAGAAAAGTGGAAAGAAAGGAAACAAAGCAGCAAGGAAGGGGAGTGGATTTTGGATTGTAAGGGGAATGGATTTTGACCTTGATGGCTATGACTTGGTATGCACAAACAGAGAGAATAAGATGGGAGGTGGTGTGGCCTTGTACATAGATATAAACATTTGTTATAAGAGAGTGGAGAAAATGTCTAGGGTGGTGGATAATTTGCTGGAGTGTGTGACTGTAGAAATACTCGTGGAAAAAAAGAAAAATGTTGTAATAAGCTGTATTTATAGAGCACCTGGAGCCAGCATAGAAAAATTTAATGACTGGATGGAAGAAAATTACTTGACAATAAGTCATAAATTAATGTTCATATGTGGTGACTTCAATATAGATTTGTTAAATCCTAACAAGCACACAG
>NW_018127881.1:3755152-3769939 GCF_001952655.1 Monopterus albus
TTTAGTATATTACTTGTGTGGTGTAGAAGATAATTATTTATGTAGAGATACTGCTTGCAAACCAATGATGGTAAGATGATGTCATGGGGTAGGACTGGATAAGTCTGACTTCTTCCTACTCCATTCAAGCATGTACTAGGTATAAGCAAATTGATATTGGATTAGCATTTGTTGGATATGTGTAAAATTATGTGTGTTGATATATCAACTGTCTTTACATGCTTGAAAGAATAAATCAAATCAAATAGGGAAAAATGATGAAAGGAATGAAGAGTAAAAACATTCTACCAAGAAGGTTAATCTATCTGTTGTTAATGTTAAAAATAGTAGTAGTATTAAAAAGTACTAGTACTGTCAAAAATACTAGTAATGAGAGTAGAGGTAATGAATGGGGGGGGGGGGGGGGGGAGGAATAAAAATGATGTGGCCAAAGGTTTACAGATGTAGGAGAACATAAGATGCTGGTGCAGCAATCCCACCTAACAAAAGATGTGAGCACCAGTTCTGTGGTTAAAACCAGTTAAAATGTTATTTTTTCATGCTCCATTGATTTTTCTCTAAGTCAAATTGGGCAGAGTACAATCGAGGGACAGTTTTTATCACTATATAATTCTAGCACCAAAATGCAGTTAAATTAATGGTGCATGTGCTTTCAACACAAAATGAAAACAGTGTTGCACGGCACTGCTATGTGCCACATGCCCTTGTGAACATGGAGTTCTGCTGCCTTCGGTGTGTTCTCCTCCTCACTGTGCTTTGAAGCCATCTTTTCTCAAGCCGAATGTTCTTTAGTGTGAATTCTGGTCAGCTGATGAAATGCAGGGATCTTTCATATCAGTCTTCGTTCCTGTCCTTCTCCTTCTCCTCTTCCTTTTATTCCACTGCAGTCTTCCATGCTGCATGGAGTACTGGGTAATTATGCAAATACTGCATTAGCGAAAGCTAAAGATACTGGCGAAGTAACAAGACCATTCCTTGAAACAGCTCTCATCACTCTGGGTCCAGTGTGTGTGTTTTTACTCTCTTCTTATTCTCCTTCTGGATGCCTCTAGAGTTTGATCATGTTTGGAGGTTATTTTTGTCTTCTGGGTCAAAGCTGGCTTAATTTCCATTGTAAAATAACAATCCCTGCAGAATTGTAAGGAGAAGGCTCATTTGAATATGTTTCATCCTTTCACCCAATCCAAGAAAACAAACTGATGCTGTTTCACTGTGAACATGAACAGTTCAAACGAAAGCAGGAGATTTGTTTGCCTACTGTTATGCTGTTCTTAGTATGGGATCAGTTTCTCCAGCTAAATGACTGAACTGAGCCACGACTCCCTGCATGTTCTTCTCAGTGTTCTTTGCTCTTTCTGGTGGTTAAACAGTTTAGGTGGAAACCAAATGATTATATAAAAGAAGAGAAGTTCCCATACTTATGTAAGAGCCTCGCCATGAATCATCGAAAGATGATGACAGATACTGACAGGCTAATTAGCGACTTACCATTTTATATATGATAGGTCTATTCTTAGGTTGACCCGTAGTAAAAGTGTAATAGCAGGTAATTTTGAATATTATTCATTGCTTGCTTTAATTAAACTGAATTTAAATAGTAGCCAGTATTATGTTCACTGTAGAGGACTGTTAATGTGAGCATCTTGTTTTCACACACCACAGTTGTCCTCCTCGCTCACTTCATCCCTTGCTGCCTTTCTCACCTCTCTATCATTATATTTCCTTTTTTTTTCCCCGAGTGAAATTTAAAAAAGTCCAGCAGTAATTGGTAAGCTAGCAGAACAGGCTTGTGAGCTGAAATCTGTCAGTTTAAATCCCCCGACAGGGCTGGGAAATGTGAAGAGGGAGAGTGGATGAGTAACACATGTACTCCCTAAACAACTGCCACCAAAATGCCCCTGAGCAACAATGAGAATGTTTTAACTTCTATGACAAAAATGCAGGTATGCTTTCCATAGATATATTGAAGGTAAAAAAAAAAGTAATGTAACCTCTCCATTTCAGATTTACATCGTGCCCAAAGCAGCCATCTTTCCCCTGGAGGGCCTGGAAGGTCCCGAAGCAGAGGCTGCTCTGCTTAACAGCATGCGTGTGTACGGGACCATCCTGTTGACCTCCATGGCCACGGTGGTGTTTGTCGGCGTAAAATACGTCAACAAGTTGGCCCTGGTGTTTCTGGCCTGCGTTATTCTTTCCATCTTGGCCGTCTACGCCGGGGTCATCAAGACTGCCATCGAGCCTCCTGACTTGCCGTAAGCAGTGACCACCAAACGGTCCAAAAGATTATACGTGTAGCCAGAAAACATTACCATAACGCAAACTAACATATACTGCATAATACACTTGCACTACCTAAGCTGATGAAGAAAGACAAGCAGTGCCTGCTTTGATATGTTTCTGGTATTCAGAGCTCCATGAACCAATGATACTACACTTCATACTGACAAAGTAAGCATCAACTTTATGATATTCAGGTCCCAAAAGTTCTAGACTTGGAAGTTGAAACTAAGCTAAAATTGGTTGAAAGGTGAATTGATGATGCACCAAATTTTTGTGCAAAGTCATGTCAGTGATTTTAATGTCAACATGCAGTTAGAACCTGCTTAACTAAATATTCATTAAAAAGCCGATGAGCCAACAGTTATGTGTGACCTAGATGTCCACTTTTCATCCCACTTTAGCACATTTTTAATCAACATCTAGATGTTTTGGCCCGCAAAATCACTAAATCAGTGCTTCCTGAGAAGCTACTGTTGGTTCAGGCTGAAGTTTGAAATTTAAAATAAAGTACATTCTTAAGTGCTTCTGTAGGGCTGCTGTACTTTAAGTCACTAAAGTAATCAAACTGGATTGAAGCAAATAAAAACGCAGACACAATGTGACTTTTTGGGTTTAATATTGTGAATCTTTACTGAAAAAGTCAAAACAATTTGCTTACACTGAAATACACATCAACTACTGCAATAATGGTCCGACACGCATGTTGTGTGTTTCTTCTCCACAGTGTATGTATCTTGGGGAACCGTACTTTGGTGTGGAAGGGCTTCGATGTGTGTGCCAAGACCATTGAGACGGCTAACGGCACAGTTACCACCAAGCTGTGGAGTATATTCTGTGATTCACCCTTCCTCAATGCTACCTGTGACAAGTATTTTGAACGCAACAATGTGACTCAGATCCAGGGCATCCCAGGGATCACCAGTGGAATCATGACAGGTTGGTTTGGTGTTAGTCACCGATCATTTCATGATGGCAGTGGAATTCTCTCCTCAAAGGAAGGTGCTTTCGTTAAGAATGCATAGTTGGCTATACACATGAATGCAGATGCAAATGTTGTCCTAATACAGGTTGTGTATGTGTCACTTATAGTTCTGAGCTTCTTTCTGTTTTACAAAAACCAGTTGCAGACCTGCCAACCTTGAAGAAAGTCTTACCACCTTAGAGGGGTGATGATGTTCAGTTATTAACCTGCGGATCCTTGATTACTCATGTCAATATCAGTACTGCAAGTTGTGCAGAAAGTACAGAGGAGAAGTCTAGAGATGTGGAGGCATGACCATCTCTCAGTAATTCTCAAGGAATTTCTGCAGCATGTGTACTCACCTTTTTCTTCAGTGGGGGTGCCATGATGTTCATTAAGATTACGGGTTTGGCTGTGATAATTAATATTATGAATGCATGTTTAATGGACAATATAACTTACTTTGTCAACATAAATGACTGGTGAACAAGCAAGCTAGGTTGCTAATGTATGCGAACATTATGCTAACATTATCTTAAGTCATTTTAAAATCTCAACTTTCCACATCCCCCAGTTCATTTACCTTTGCAAAGGAGGTAAAAGAAAAGTTCTCATTCGATGAACCAGGCAGCCAGAGTAAGAATAGGGAATGAACGATGTTACACTTAATGTTAATGTTTCAATTATTCCCGCTTGCTTCCTTTTAAGGTGAGAAATCTTATCAGCATACTTTGATATCAAAATACCTAACTGCTACACAAATTGCATACTGGTTGGCAGTTTATCAAAAGCAATAATAAAATGAATGTGGAAAGCTGTCGCTGATACATTTTGTTCTAAACGTTAGTGTAATAGAAGCAAATCATTGTCAGGTTGCAGTAAAATGGGTGTTTATTTCTTACAGAAAGCAGACATGGAAAAGAAAATCTATTTTCACTGTATTACAGTTTGAAAAAGTGCAATTCTTACTTTTTTTAAACTGGAAATAACAGCTGTCTCTTGCTCTTACTGTTCTGGTTCCATCTTTGCTGCTCAGTCCGTTGACTGGATACTGCATGTGAAGATAAAGCTCATTCTGTGGTGATTGTTGAAAAACAAAGTGCATTCATTAATTAGATTTGGTTAAGCCAGACATAAAATGTGCAAAATGGACTGGAACATTCACCCACGCTACGTTCCTCTAACCCATCCAGACAATCTGTTTGGGACCTACTATGAGAAGGGGGACCTGGTTGGCAGGAGGCACATGGAGTCAGCGGAAGACCAGGATGATCCTCTGACCAGCATTAATCGCTACGTGTTGGCTGACATCACCAGCTTCTTTACATTGCTGGTTGGCATCTACTTCCCCTCTGTGACAGGTGAAAAACTTTTATAAACATTTTTTTTTTTTTGGTGTAACTCAGTAAAATGGTAAGACAGATTTCTGTAATAGATTTCTTCTTGACTGTCAGGGATCATGGCTGGCTCCAACCGCTCTGGAGATCTGCGTGATGCCCAGAAGTCTATCCCTGTTGGAACAATCGCAGCCATTAGCACCACCTCTGCCGTCTGTATCCTCTCACTAATACCACCTGCAGAATAACAAGCAACTCCAAAGAACACGTTTTTTTTCAAATGTCGTCTTCCACACAATTTAAACATTTACACTAATGCCTGTTTTTGACTCGCATGTAAACAGGACTAGAAGCTGTGATATGGTGCTTTGCTCTGCTACAATAAAATCACGTTAGCTGGCCTGTAGGGATCACCATAAATACAAGGCAGTGTTTTAAATAGTGAAAGGTCATAACTGTTACAATACCAGTCTGATTTTGATGAGGAGACATTCCTTGTTTTTCTGACTGGCCTTTATCACCGATGGGAGACGATGTTTACTCTCTGATGAATCACAGTTTGAATATAAGCTCATTTTTGCCACTCAAAGAGCTTTCCATCATCATAATGTATCTTATATATTTGTTTCTGCTTTTGTAATGTTATTAACCAGAATTAAAAAATGCTGTTGATATTTTTCAGACACACCTAAGGCTTTATTTTTCTTCCAAACTGTTCCTTTGCATTCTCATAGTGTGTTGGAAATTTTTTTAAAATTAGGATTCTTATATCCTAAATTGAACTGAAACTGAGCTAAGGCGGCTGCTACACGTGCACTGCAACATATAGGCTGATGCGATTTCAGGCCTCCTCCTCTGAAGTAGCGATGTCTACCCAAATTTGATTAGGACTTCTAACTGCATCAATGGGCCGCCTATGCTACTGCAAGTTAATAAAGCAGAAGGATATTAGTTACGAAGACATTTATCTCTGAGATATTATCCTAAACAAAATCAACTCTCAGAAGCTATAGCTAAGTGGTTTATCAGCTCATTGAGTGCATCTTCAAAAGGAAAGCTTTATCATTTTTATAATCAAGTCCTGCCAATCACTTATCTGGAACTTAGAATATTCAGGCCAGCTAACCAAATATCCATTATTTGAAACATGCTACACCTGTCTGTATTAAAAATGGATAAATTACTTTCCTAAGCCATAACTGCTTAGACATGTCCAGTGTGGTTCTGTTTGGTGCCTGCATCGAGGGTGTGGTCCTCAGAGACAAGTAAGATTTTTATTCTTCTGATTCTTCACTGATTATTCTTTTTATGTTGTGATTACTGTTAATAATGCAACAAAAAGCTGAGATCTCATGTGTTTGAAATGGCAAGCATACTTCATCTCCTTTAGGTTCGGGGAGGGAGTGCACGGTAACCTGGTTATTGGCACATTAGCTTGGCCGTCACCGTGGGTAATCGTGATCGGCTCCTTCTTCTCCACATGTGGAGCAGGGCTCCAGAGTCTGACAGGAGCTCCTCGCCTCCTACAGGCCATAGCTAAGGACGGCATCGTACCCGCCCTTCGGGTCAGTCTGTGTACTTGTGAACATATCATACCTTTTTAATGTCTTTCATGAGACAGGACTTTTAGATAGCAGTAGTGTTAATGTGCTTTCTGTGTGGTTCCTGCAGATCTTTGGCCATGGGAAAGCCAACGGAGAACCCACATGGTCCCTCCTGCTGACAGCATGTATCTGCGAGAGTGGCATCCTCATTGCCTCCCTGGATTCAGTGGCTCCTATCCTCTCCATGTGAGAACTGAAACAAACTCTCCAATTTACTGCAATTTTTAAGAACCAACAGTGGGAGATTTCACAGCAGCCAGTTTCCTGCTATTCCTTGAATGATGCAAATGGGAAATTTTATGGGCTCAGGATTAAGCTCATCACACAAAACAGCAGACTTTTTTTTCTCCTTTGGTGATGCATAGAAATGAAATGAGTTGCTGTGTTTGTGTGTGCCCTGCAGGTTTTTCCTGATGTGCTATATGTTTGTGAACCTGGCCTGTGCCGTGCAGACGCTGCTGAGGACTCCAAACTGGAGACCTCGCTTCAAGTTCTACCACTGGTCAGTTTAGCAGCTACTGAGAAAAAGAGCAGCTGGACTTTTGTATTTTAAATCAATTATCTGTACTTAAATACATTTGTCTCACTGGGCCTCGTTCTCACTCCATCTGTACAGGACTTTGTCCTTCCTGGGGATGAGCTTGTGTCTCACTCTCATGTTCCTCTGCTCCTGGTACTACGCCATCGTCGCTATGGGAATTGCCGGGTCTATCTACAAGTATATTGAATTCGCAGGGTGAGTGGAGCGCAACCCCAGGAAAGATTGGATTTGTTGGCTGCCTTTGACTTTGGCTGGCTGTGTGTGTGTACTATTCTGTTTCCAAGTCTACACTATGAATCATTTTTGCTTAGGGGTTTAAAGGGAAGTTGGTTTTGTTTGTTTGTTCTTTGGTAGTTCCACTATTTCTTTTGGGCTTTCGTCACTTCCTGTCATGATTTCCAGGCTAACGACCTAATATACTATAAGAAACCTGCTACACATAATGTCCTCTTTATAGTCATGGACATACATTGAGACAGTGGGCCCCAAACAGGTAAAAGACCCCCCTCCCTCCTACATATGAGCAGGACCCCCAGACTCAAAGAGACTTAAACCAACTCCAAACAATGTCATTTTAGTCATTTTGTATTGCTTTGCAGTTGTTGTGTCTCTCCTTGGTGTGATTTTGTTTCTTTTTTTGGAAGACTTATGCTTCATCTCTTTGTTATCATTTTACATGTCTTTATATTCATTTTAGTTCTCCATAGTCACTTTGTGCCTCTTGTTGGATGTTTTGCATCTCATTGTTGCCATTTTGTGTCTCTTTTGCAGTTGTTCCCCATCACTTTGCAGTCATTTTGCCTCTTTTTGTTGTAATGTTACGTCTCTCTGTAGTCTCAGTATGCTGTACAGCTGCAATATGAAGAAATGAATAAACAGGAATTTTGATTGGATTTGTTGTCAGATATTCAACATCAGGAGCAAAGAAAAAGTGGTCAGGACAGCCCTGCTTTTTACTGGGCTTTGTAACTTTACAGAAGGAAATGTCATTGTCATTTCAAACAAAGGCTCTACCTCAAAGGCCACCTGATGCCTCAAACCCCTGTGCCTATATCTGGTAATGCCCGTTTAGTAATCCGTCCATGCTTATAATGGAGTAGTGCAGAGCCATGCACACTGAGTATTTATGTGCTTTGATTCCCTGTGGTGAATGACATCAGGTTAACTTGACATTTACCAGTGATGCCTAATCCTCAATCACTGCACTATGTAAAACTGTCAACAAAAAGATTAAGCCCATAGTGCTGAACATATCAGTCACTTTTTTACACTTAGAATGAAGCCACTATGCTACTGTTTGTTTTTTGACTGACAAATAACGATTGGTGCTTGTTTGTGTCACAGGGCGGAGAAAGAGTGGGGTGATGGGATACGAGGTGTGTCTTTGAGTGCTGCACGTTACGCTCTCATGCGACTGGAGGAAGGTCCCCCACACACCAAGAACTGGAGGTAGGACACAAAAGCAGAAAGTAGCACAGTGTGTTGTTTTATTATGGATCTAATTAACACGGAAATTAACAACATGACTGTACATGTTCAGGCGTTCTCTCAATTAATGTGATTCTCATTATCACAGCTGTCAAACATGGAAAGCATGTGTGAATTCATATTAACACCTCAACCTTTCATGCTGTTTTTCACTGTCTCTCGCTCCCATTTAGGACCTTTACTTGGCTCACTTGGCCATTTCTTTCCTAAAGCCTTTATTTGACACTTCATCACTCTTCTTGCCTTTTTCTAGCTTGTCCTTCTGCTTTTCTCTCCTCTGTATTTTCAATTTTTCTCCCCTCCACTCTGCCCTTTCTTCAGGCCTCAGTTGCTGGTGCTGGTTAGCACAGACACCGAGCAAAACGTGGAGCAGCCTCGTCTGTTATCTCTGACCAACCAGCTGAAGGCGGGCAAAGGTTTAACCATTGTTGGGACAGCTCTGGAGGGCACCTACTTAGAGAACCATGACCAGGCCCACCGTGCAGAGCAGGTAGGGAGCTTTGAATTATCAAAAACAGTCTTAACAGTTCAAATTCTCAAAAAATGCTGTGCAGCATAATACACTGTTTCAGGAAATTTTGCATGGAAATAATGTATATTGTCATACAGAAAATTTATGTTACAGCATAAGTGTGATGCTGGTTATGATCACAAAATTCAGCTCATCAGAATCAAACAAACTTTATTAGCATATTAATAACTGAGAGCATGATAAGATGCCTTCTGGTTTACATCTGAAGGCTTGAAAGGCCTCTTCGTCCCTGGCTGCCCTGGGCCCAGTAGTTCCAACACAGGCAGAGGCAGCGGCCTGTTCATTCCCAGTCGCCGCTGCTGCTCTCTCTCTCTTGCAGTGACTGGCTCTGCTGTGGTGCTAATGCTAACATTAGCAATATTGTTTTCATCTATGTTCTCAGTAACGTTAGTATTGGTAGCATTAATTTTGGTCTTCTATGAAATTATAATGTTACTTGGAAAAAAAAATCTGATATTCCTTGCTTGCTATTGTTTAGCATTGTTGTTTGCTAACTGTGGACTGAACCTTTCCCTGAGGAGTTTTCTTAACAAACCATTTACTCAATAAATAATTTAAAACAATTTTTCTACAACTATATTCCTCTGTTTTAAGCCACTATGGCCACAATTTAAACCAAAAACAAATAAACAAAAAAAAGATTTTAATCTTTTTTTTGCTAAGTGTCGGCTAGGGGGCGCTGCAGGACCCTCACCACCCCCCTTTCTTGTGGCAGTGCTGGAGTTGCATGCACTACATGACCACATGCATGGTTAAGCTTATTGGAGTGTCAATGAAAACAGTTCTTTCATTCAAAATACTTCTGTAAATGTAGTCTTTCTAGACACAGTCACATGGGCTCAAAGAATGCAATGGTGGCCAAATGGCTGTTTGGAAATACTAAATGATTTACTGATACTTTGTTATTTTGGTGAGTTTCTAAACAAAGTGCGAGTCTGACACTAGCACAGCTCTGGTTTTCACTTGTTTTCTGCACATTTGTAACAGTTATTCTCTCTGTCATATCTTTCTAGGCACTGCGGAAACTGATGGAAACTGAGAAGGTGAAGGGCTTCTGTCAAGTTACTGTATCCTCAAACCTACGTGATGCCACATCCCACCTACTCCAAGCCAGTGGGCTGGGAGGCCTGAAACACAACGCTGTGCTGGTCTCTTGGCCTCGCAACTGGAAGCAGGAAGATGATCACAAGACCTGGAAAAACTTTGTTGGTGGGTTACTAGAAAAGAAAACAAACATGATTCCAAACAAAAACTGCTTTTTATGTCCAGCATCTGTGCTGCAGAAGCATATCAGAAAGACAGAATCCCTAGGTGTAACCTTTGAGTAGGTCATTCTCTATTTAACCTCTCTGGTGAGGGGTTATGTCAAAACATCTCCTTAATCGGCTAGTACAACATGTAAAAAAAAGTGGAATATATTCAAACAGAAGAGAATTTGCTGATGCAGAGTAAAATACTTCATGCAAAAACATGCAGTAAGAGAAAGTCTGCAAAACAGCTCATAATAGACATAAATGCTCATATTGAAATCAGATCAGTGTCAGAACTTCCCTTTGAGGTCGACCAAAACACTTTAAAATGGTGATAAATCCGGTGTTAACTATTTCTGAAAACAGTTTCTTAATGTAATACAGCTAACACCATCTCTCGCTGCATCTGTTTTTCTGTTCTGCAGAACTGGTCAGAGAAACCACTGCTGCTCACCTGGCTCTGCTCGTCCCGAAGAACATCTCGGCCTTTCCATCCAATAGCGAACGTTTCAGTGAGGGTCACATCGACGTGTGGTGGATCGTCCATGATGGAGGCATGCTGATGCTGCTCCCCTTCCTGCTCCGCCAGCACAAGGTACTGAGCAAAAATAGTATAAAAAGACAAAACACGCCAACATTACTAGTGTGGTAGAAACAAGGAAAGCAGCAAAGTACGGCCTGGGTTACTAAATTCTGATTCAAGTTTCTTTCAGATTATATGAACACTTACTGAGATGCAGCTCAGTAAATTTTTTAGCCAGACAAGCAGGTTTCCCAATGCTAATCACACCATAGAATACTAATAAGAGATTATGAGAGGAGAACAGTGGAACACGATGTCTCAAATATTATGTTGTTGCTCCTCAGGTTTGGAGGAAGTGCAAGATGCGCATCTTCACTGTGGCCCAGATGGACGACAACAGCATCCAGATGAAGAAGGACCTGACCACATTCCTCTATCATCTCCGTATCGAAGCTATGGTGGAAGTGGTTGAAATGGTGAGTTTTCTCAAGACTGGACTGACTTATTAAATATGTGGAGCTGAGAAGCTCAATGGTTAAATAAGAGAAGCCAGCAATGTCTTTGTCTTGGTCAGTTGCTCCAGGGAACACAAGTAGCATTGTTCAGTCTGTTAACAGGTGGCAGTCTGTATGAAACACAGAGTATGTCAAGGTGCCACTATGCTTTAGACAAAGTTCTAATCACACAAAGTATTTATTTGGATTGCTGAACAATTTCTAAAACCCCCTTCCCCCACACCGTTCCAAGGCTGGAATTTTGGGAGGTGCGGGTCCATCCAACAATTTTTGTAACTTTCCAAAAATAATTTATCATGCCTGTCCACTTCTCAAAGAGACAGATCAAAAATCTAAGCAGGAAATTTATGAAATCTCTCAATTTTTTATTCTTCCCATAATTTCTTTTTGTCATTCTCCAAGTGGAGGAAAGACTGTGCTCCATTTGTCCTTTATGACAACAGGATCTCCACGCCACATTCAAGTGTGCCCATTTAAAACTGTGACGTAGATTGTTTATATTGTAAATATAATAATAAATGTGAATTCACTGTGTACTTGTATGCAACTTTATTAGCAGCTTCCTCGTAACATTGCGCCAACAACATAACATGAGTATAACATCAAAGTCTCAGTTTTCAGTGCTGTGGTTTACGATCTCAGGAATCCAGAACACCGACAGAGTTGTTGTCTCGAACATACTTTTAAGGCCGCCGTCATTTGCGATCTCCAGCAGTTGATCTTCTTCTTGCACAGACCTGCTGGATTCACCTGGTTTGTTGACAAATGGGTTGCGGATCCATTCCTTGGCAGTTCGTGGGTCCTTTGTGGTTGGGAAGTAGCGCTCGAACTCTTTTAAAAGCAAAGACAGGTGATCGTGCACCAGCTGGGAGAATGAAGGCTCAGGCTCAGTCTCACCCAAAATCCCCACTAATGTTTGAAACATGTCCAAAATGCCTCTGTGGACGCGCCGTCCCCACAAATCCAGTTTGGCTTTAAATGCAACTACTTTATCTGCCAACTTGAAGACAGTTGTCATTTTCCCCTGAAGTGACAGATTGAGTTCATTGAGCAGGATGAATATGTCCACAAGTAAGCCAGTTTTGGCGCTCAAGTAACCGAGAGAATACGGTCATTTTCCAAAATAAAAGATCGTTCATACTCAGATAATAAATAAAACGGAAATAATTAATGATTTCTTGTGCGGCCCGGTACCAATTGATCCACGGACCGGTACCAGTCCGCGGCCCGGGGATTGGGGACCACTGCTTTACACAGTCCAGGTGAAACTCATTCCTGTTAAGAAAAAAGGAAGTAGCTGGTGACTGATATATGACAGCATTACACATAAGGGATGCAGCAATGAATATACCGGTTTAAAAAAGTTAAAAAAAACATAGAAATGGAATAATAAAAATTTAGCTGTTCATTTCTTTCATTGTAGCATGACAGTGACATCTCTGCCTACACTTACGAGAAGACCCTGGTGATGGAACAGCGGTCCCAGATGCTTAAACAGATCAAAATGTCCAAGAATGAGCGTGGGAGAGAGGTAAGAAACTTTGTTTATGTCAGTTTTGCAGTTTTGAAAAGCACTCAAACATACACACATAGACCTGATATAACTTGACAGCCTGACTTGGCACAGCTTGACGTAACATACCTCAATCTAGACAAAAGCATATCTACGGATAAACTGGAGCAGAGGACACCATATTTACCATCTCTATCAGTATTGACAATAGCAGCTGCTTTCCTTTGTCTGTGACAGCATGATGGTGTTTTGACACGTGGAAAACATACAGTACTGATCTCAGCATAATTCTGTTTTTACCTCTCCCAAATTATTTGTTGTACTTTAGGATTTCCCGGTCATCCAGGTGGAATTATTCTTATTCTCAAACATGTTCCTGACTTGTTTGTCTTTTCAAAAAGAACTCTGCTCAGGTCACTTCTTTCCTCCTTCATATGTGTCATCACAGATCCAGAGTATCACAGATTCATCCCGGGGGTCTATCCGCCGTAAGAACCCGGCAGCTGTGACCACCCAGCTTAGTGTGACCGAGGAACCACCAGCAGCAAGCAAAGAGGAGAAGCCTGAGGAAGAGGTAGGATCAGCTCTTTGAGCAGAACTTAACTCTCTTTAAGTATCGTTGCATTTATATTATCTAGATGCTTAAATGCATTACAAGCAAAAAGTAAAAAAATGTCCTAACTGAGAGGTGCAATAAAGCCAAGCATCTAGGGAAGTTGCATATCATTTGATAAATGGACTTGCACTTATATACAGTAGCTGGTTTGACACATAAAGCCCCAATGTTTTTTTGTCCTTATAATGAGAATATACAGTATCTTGTTCCAAGAAAATACAGTATGTCGTTTTCACATGAAAAGTATCTCCAGTATCTCGTTATATCCAGATACTAAGCAGATTTTTTTCCTCATGGTGGCAGCTATACGCTGCCGTAGCATTGTCCGTTTTCTGTTGAACTGCAGTAATGCCAATTTATGTTCTAACAGCAGGCTGATTTTAAGGTAATATATGTTATAGATTAACGGTTCTCACAAGTCATGATACTGGAAAAGAAACCAGGTAATGTAGAGATAGAAAACAACACGGAACTTCTTAATCACTCTTTTCTTTTCTCCCTCTCTCTCAAACACCTGGCTCTCTGTGACTTGACCTGCATTCCTACATTTCTACCTCAACTTGACTTTCACCCTTCCATGTAAATCCACTATCCTATTTTCCTCCTGTTTCATAGCCAAAGTCGGCCTCTTCTCCTGTGTCCCCCCCTGCCCAGGTCCAGCTCATCCACGACAACACAACCCCAGCCAGCCCTGTGACCCCAGCCACTTTACTGACACCTGAGGCGGCTCAGAGCCCTGGGGAGCAGGTCCAGATGACCTGGACTGAAAAGTGTGATGGGGAACCCGACAAGCTGCCTGGTCCAGCCACCCCAGAGGGCATCAAAGACATCTTCAACATGAAGCCGTGAGTGTTTTGCAATGCTCACTGAACCTTTACCTGTTGTGAACTACTGTCTTGTTCCTGACAGTAAGAGCGTCAAGTCTACACAGCCTTTTTATTCCTGTAGAATATAGCATTAGAGAAGACTGTCAGGATGTTATTAAAGTATTTGAGGGTTGTTTGCAACTTAGAATTAGGTATATAAAAAATGTATAGCTTAGTACTGATAAACATGTTTCTCTTCTTGTCATGCTGCAGTGAGTGGGAGAACCTGTAAGTATTGAACTCCCTATAAACCTCATTCAGTCTATTCACATCTCATACTGACGAACTTGAGGATGGAATACTGTCATCTGTCACCTCCACCAGCTTAGCATTACGAAATGCTTCCTAACATGCTCTGACTATAACATATCTAGTCTTTAATGACTGTGAATCAGTTTGACCTCCTTTTCTTTTGCTTTGTTTTTACTCAGGAATCAATCCAATGTGCGACGTATGCACACAGCTCTCCGGCTGAATGAAGTCATCATCAAAAAGTCCTCAGAGGCCAAGCTAGTCCTTCTCAACATGCCCGGGCCACCCAAGAACCGGTCAGGTGACGAGAACTGTATCCTTCACCCCCAACAGAAGTAGGTTTGCTGAGTCACTAATGCATTAGAGACGGCGTTACCCATCCATCCATCCATTGTCCTCCGCTTATCCGGGACCGGGTCGCGGGAGCAGCAGTCTAAGCAAAGATGCCCAGACTTCCCTCTCTCCAGACACTTCCTCCAGCTCCTCCGGGGGAATGCTGAGGTGTTTCC
>NW_018127881.1:3770832-3781739 GCF_001952655.1 Monopterus albus
AAAACCGCATTGTTCCTCCTGAATTCGAGGTTCGACTATCCGTCCAATTTTTCTCTCCAGTACCCTGGCATATACTTTCCTGGGGATTCTGAGGAGTGTGATCCCCCTATAGTTGGAACACACCCTCCGGTCCCCCTTCTTAAAAAGAGGGACCACCACCCCGGTCTGCCAGTCCAGAGGCACTGTCCCCGACCACCATGCGACGTTGCAGAGGCGTGTCAACCAAGACAGCCCAACAACGTCCAGAGACTTAAGGTACTCGGGGTGGATCTCATCCACCCCCGGTGCCTTCCCACTGAGAAGCTTCTTGACTACCTCAGTGACTTCAGCTTGGGTGATGGATGAGTCCACCTCTGAGCCCTCAGCCTCTGCTTCCTCATCGGAAGACATGGCGCCGGGATTGAGGAGATCCTCGAAGTATTCCTTCCACCGTCCGACAATGTCCCCAGTTGAGGTCAACAGCTGCCCACCTCCACTGTAAACAGTTTTGGCAAGGCACTGCATTAGAGACAGCGTTACCTTCCTTTCAAAACACAAATAACCAGTATCCACACTGTTAAGTCACTTGCATTATTTCCTGCGTCCCTGGAATGTACCCTTAAAGTCCCCATGGCATGCTCATTTTCAGCCATTTAATGTTTAATCGTGGGTACCTCTAGATTAGCTTTGCACCCAATAATGCAGATATACTAACTTCTCGCACCTTACAACAGTTCTCTCTAACCTTACAGAAACACAGATGTTAAGGCAGAAGTGTTGCATTGAAGTGCATGCATTTGTACAGGTGTAACTAATAAAGTGGCCAGTCAGTGCATTTGGAACTAAATGAGTTACATGACCACTACTGTTTTAGACCCCTCAGTGTTGCAACTCTTCTGTCTTAAGGGCTCTGGTAGTTTTCATTTTACAGACCCAGTTTCACTTGCAGTATAATATATGTATGTATTTTGTTTGCTTCCTCTAGTTTCTTTAACCGTTCCCTCTCAGACATGGAGTTCCTTGAGGTTCTCACTGATGGCCTCAACCGAGTGCTCCTGGTCCGTGGAGGAGGCCGCGAGGTCATCACTATCTATTCCTGAAAGAGTGGCCCTCTCCCCCACCACCAGCCCTCCGCCGCTCTCTCAGCCCTGTTCCTGTGTCATCTGTGCTCCTGCCCTCTCATTAGCGCTGCTTCATCATCATGTCATCAAGTACATTTATTTCTGTAAGATAGCCCTCTCACACTCAACAAACAGCCCAGCTCAGCTTCAGCACCTCTCCCTCAGCTCCGTCTTCAGCAGACTGATGAGCAGTAGCACATGCTCAGCTACTAAACCCTTCACTTTAGTCTATTAAGCTACTATAACTATTGTAGGCTCTAGACTAATTTAGATGCTATTTAGAGTTTTTCTTAGACTTTCTTTCCTGCTAGTCAGCAATCTATTGTAGTAACACACGCTGAGTTTTAGTAACTCGGAAAGGAGGAGGTGGGTTGTTAGCTGAGGTGTGAGCGCACATGCACGCATGTATATGTCTGTCCTTGTTTTAATCTCTATAGATTCTTTATTTTTTCTCCACATACAAGCGGATTCTGCTCAGAAAGATGAGAGCCAGCTGAAATGAGCTCAATGTAGGTTTGTCTGTTTAATTCCCTCATGGTGATCGGACACCTCCCACAGCCTGTTGTCTTTGATATGATTCAACTTTCAAGGCAAAACACACTGCTGCCCACAGTCAGGACCATCAACTGGAAGCAAGAGGAGACTATAGTCATGTATGTACTGAGAAATTCAAATTAACTTTCAAAGAAGACTGACATGTGGATCAAACCAGCAGTATTATCTTGAACCTGATCACTCCTTTGCATGACATCCTTAAAACTGTGTTTTTACTCAGCTTGTTCTGTTACTGCCATTGCTGTCTTTCCATCCATTGTCCTTTCAGCTCATCTCTTAGTGGCTGTTTATCCCTGTAGCCACTATTAGTGCCAAAAAATACAACAAGGCTAGCTTAGTTTGTAGAGATTGACACGTAATTAAACTGTGAATAGTGCGTTTTCTAGCAGAAGGCTGGTGTGACAGCAAAGTGAGGAGACAGAACAAATCCCTGAGGAGATTATGCCAGCACTGCTCGACCCTCGTGTGGATCACTGTAAATAATGTACAAGCTCTGACGCGTTGTTCGGTATGGGTGTAGTATTTTTGTGAGATACTAAAAAGCTTCTAGTGGAGAGAAAATGTTCCATTATTCAGAGGGACAGCTCAAAATGCTATTTTTTAAAATTAATATATTTATTGCATTTATTTATTGGATGGCATAGGCTCATGTCACAATGGTAACCATCATTGTAACCTCAATAAGCACTGCACCTGCACTGTCTGCCACTGTGCAACAAGTGAAACTTTGATGAATTCATCAAGTTGATTAAAGTAAATGCTAAATGTTATTTTTTCATCTAGAGAACAAATATGTATTTATGTTTATAGATAAAACTTACACATATTGAACAAACTTTATCATTTTGATTGTCACACAGATATATTGTTCTTTTGCCAAATTTGACATGAAATGTGCCATATCGAAGTATGTTTCAGACATAGTGAGCAAAATTCTGATTAAATCACAGATAATAAAATGTGCTAAAAAGAGAAAACCGGGGTGTCTTCAGGGAACTATGTATGGTGATAACACCGTAGCTGGAAAGGCCCCCTGCAGATGATAAAAGAATAAATGTTCAGACCTCCATAAAACTACCAACACCTAGCTGTAGACATAGGCGTATCAGCTTTTACTGGAGTTTGAACATCTGTCGACTGATTCTTCATGGCGTCAAGTCTAAATAAATAGAGAGGACAATGGCTTCTGTAGCTAGGAAACTCACTTTGTCGACAAGACTGAACTCTATGCAGTAGACTCTCCAGTGAGATTTTATATCCTCTAGATTGGTTAAGATTTGAGCCACACGTTCCTGACTGAATGACTTGTGAGCAAATCATACTTAGATTTAAAAAGTGCATCTTGAAAGGACTGTGCAATAGCTGAAATCCGGACTCATGTGATCATGTTATTTATTTTTTTACACATATATTTTGTATATGTAAATTTCGTAAGTCTTATAATATCCAGAATCATCTCACTCTGACCAAGGACAGCTGTCACTTTAATTATTTTCTGTTTCTTTTCTTGGAGAAACTGTTTTTGGTCATTTGCACTTCACTATTTAAAACGGTATTATTGTGTTTTTAGTGTCACTCGAATGTCAGACCATATGTTGTGAATGCTGCTAGTATCAATAGATTTATTTGTATTGTAAATAGAAATGACTAAAGCAACATTAACGATCAAGTTCAAAAGGGTAAAGACACACATATCAGAGGTGGTGGTGGTGGAGGTGGTGGTGGCTATCTCACAAGTCAAGGCTGAACCTATAAACATTTGGCCTACAATTTCTGGACAGCTTTGTGTTTTAATAGAATACTACTGAAAACCATGATGCAGTACTACAACTGGGCAAATCCTCCACCCTTTTAATATCTTTTTAAAAAGAAATGCTCCCTGGTTATTATCATCTTAAATCCCATGAGCAAAGCAAACCAATTTTAAGGTAAAAGATGATTACTTTACATAGTTTACTTGAAGAAAATGCCAAAATATATTTAAATATATTTATCTGCTAAATGTTAGTCTGCACATTTTTTAACACACCTACCTTTTACACATTAAGATGCAACCATTCCTTAGTTTTCAAAGATTCTAGAGTATCAAGTCAAAGATTTTCTTTAATATGCTTGTCACTCTTACTATAACTCTGACAAAGAGGCTATTTAACGCTCGCATCAGTTTTTGAGGAACATGGCTATTTTGGGATCGTCTCCACAACATTGCCTGCTTCAACTGAGCCTTTTAAATTTATTCAAAAGAAACGATATCTGATGTGTTTCGGAGACATTTACTGGAAATGAATTTATTGAATTATAAATGTTTTATAATTGCTGTTTGCATGGTACTATGTGGCAATATTTGTTTTAGTGGTTTCTATAGTAATGACTTACATGTTCAAGGCGTAGAGTCGGGGAAAAGCTTGTCAAATGTTCTCACTGAGTTGCACATTTTGACAACTCTGGAGTGTTTGCTGTATAGCTAGACCTTGCAAACAAGTCTTTTGCAAAAAATAAAAAGTATGAGTTCAGTATAATATACTTGTTATATTTCAATCTTGCTCAAGTAGTCTTATGTAACGTAAAAGGAGATTTTGAGTTTGCGAATGGATGGGCATAAGAATGGTCATATCATCTTTGTAAATATGTATCACTTAAGTCAGAGACACTGTAACCTACTAGTGTTGTCTTTTGTTGTACACTGTTCTATTACTGTGGACAAAGTCTTAGAGTTTCGTAAGATTATGTGCAATATTGTTCCCATATGGATTATTTTGTCATGGTTATGTTTTTATTTTATATAAATTGGATGTGTTAGCAGTCACTTATTTCATCAGAATGTTTGTCACCAGGTCTTATGGGCCTTACAGATCTAAAGTGTTCATCCCATATGTGGCTAAGACAGCAAAGCACTTTACACTGAGGGGATTCTCTGTGACAGGATTGGTCTCCGGGAGTTGGGGGAGTCAAACAAGAGCCAGTTTGTTCTGTACAGACTATCCCACAGTGATCTCTGGTGGCACATGAGTGTATTACAGCCAGCTGTGGCAGTCAGACAGCTCAGACTATGAAATATGACTAATTCCCATCATCTTGATGCAGTGCACAGCAAAAATCTACCTACTTGATCTTCTCACTTGAGCATTTTCTCAAACATGTTTAGAATGCATCACATTCTTTACTTTCTCTTGCCAAATTTCTTTAGAAGAATAATAGTAACTGTTAAATTTATAGTGTTTGTTACTCCGATCTGTGAGGTGAGCCTTTGCAGAATCAGAACCACCCCCACCCCCACTCAATCTGCCCCACATCACTGGCCTCCCCACCCACAGCCACTGCCCCAGCTCTGTATTTCAAATATGACTGCAGTATAACTTCTGAAAATGATCAAAGAATATAAAACTTGCGCTTCCAGTTCTGGTACCAGCTCTGCTTGGACAACACTAGATAGTCAGCTTAGAAACCAGCACGTCCCTCTTCCCCCAGCTGATCCATGATTTAGATCAAATTCATCGCCTGCACAACTGTAGCATGAAACAAACTTGCTGGTGATAATTACTCGGGGTGTTTTCACACCTGGTCCCTTTTAAATGAACCAAACTCGGTCCTCTTTAAAGTGAAACAAAAAAGGGACTCGGTTCTTAATGTGTTCGCAATGCGAGTACATTTGAAAGAGGACTCGGTTCTCTTTCTGGTCTGCTTCAGCCCTGATGGGGCCTCGCTCCTCTTTCTGTTCATACTATAGTGACTCTGGAGCTCTCAGACATTTACTGCTTTTATGTCAAAGGATGCTCTTCTTTATTTTATTTCGTGTGGTAAAGTACTTCTGATGTCATTTTTTTCCACTTTGATGCCGCACTGCAGTGGGGTCCTAATGAAGCCCCTCACTCTCATATGAGCTGAAAACTGAAGGAAACCCTGAGCGTATCTGTGCATTATAGACTTTGTAGTTTGATGTGTTCTTTGTTCTATATCTGGAGAAGTGCAGTAGTTTCTTCCTTGCACCAAATTACTCATCCATATGGCTATCATTAAGATTTTTAACAGTACTACCCCCAATACCACTTATTAATCTGGTACTTTATTCCTGTCGGTCGTTTTGTTAAGTTAGATTAAGAAGAACGTTAACATTACTTTATTTTCTCATATTTACTGTCAACATTCTTGGGTAGCAAATTGCAACAGCATTGTTTTGAACAAACCACTAGACTATAATGTGATTACTGTAATGTAAAAAAAAAAAAAAAACCGAATGCAAAACATTTTTTGACAGTACTTCTACTGCGAGGTGCCTCCAGCCCTCAAGTCTTTATATCCGCCCCTGCTCTGAGCGCTCAAATGAAACTGGACTTCTGAACAACATGATGCTTTGACCACTGCAGACTGAATTTATGAACGAAGCCAAAACAATCAGTTGGCTATTGGTTATTTTTATTCATTAACCCATATTCGTCAAATTTAGTTAACGCCGTGCGGCGGCTCAAGGCTGCTTAATATAAATAACGTACACGGGCAAAGAGAATCTACAAGCTAGTCAGTAGCAAACTGCATTTCTCCATGATGCGCTGTCACTAGATATTTCAACAGATAGCTGGTTCTCAGTTCTGTTCATTCCAGAGGGGTCTGCGTTCATTTGGAGTGTTCACATTTTGTTTTGAGGGCTGAAATGGGCCAGGTGTGAAAACACCCTTAGTCTCCATCCTTAAATGGATATTAAGGGCTCTGAAACATCTGTTACTGGGTTGAGAAGGCTGTCCCATTACAACACTGACAAAGAAAATACAAATTATATATACAGTGAGTGAGAGGGCGGTCTGTAGCTGAAATAAGGTCAAACCCCTTCAGTATATCCTCATAGAAGTCTCAGAGGTGCTTGATGTTGAAGGTGAAAATAGCAGCTGCACTTAAAATTTACAAAGTCAGTGTCTCTGGGAGTTACAAGAAATCTTAAGTGGCTATCCATGCAGTGCAAGCAGAGCTCTGTGCCAGTTATGTTGTGTAACTCAGTGCATGCATGCAATTACCCTGAACGAGGTGTATTGATAAATATATTGAGTGTCTGTGGTATAAAAGTATTTTGTTTATGTATTTTTTTCTTTCCTTAAGACTGGCTAATCATTATAAGATGAATGGGCCACATTCACCAACATCTTCCCGTTTTCTTAAAATTCTTTCTAGGCTATTCTTAAGAAAGGTCCTAAGAAAAGTCCAAGTCTGATTCATGAACGTACTGTTAAACCTCACCGGTTCGTAAGTTACCCAAGCGCATACCAGTTGTTCCAGGAATGCTACAACGAAAATCTAAACACGGTGGAGCAATAAACTCCAAACTGAAGAAAAACCTCAAATCTGAGGCAACAAAGCAAATACAGAAGAGAGACACTGACCAGTGGAGGTTGACAGGCTGGCCCAGAATTATCTGAGCTGGACCAGCGCATCGGGGTCATACACAGAACTTTCTGGTGTGCCATCGGCTGAGCTTACCTCTTTGCGTGCACCCAGGTCCCTTCGATTGTCCAGAGTCTGATCTCAGATGCGGTGCTGGACAACCAAACACTTACATGCTGGCCCAAAATATCCAAGAGACAGAAAATGGCAGAAATTAGAAATAAAGATATTTGGTTTTAAGTAACGCATTTCCTAATTCTAAGCTACAAATATTCACGCTCTAGCAGTTAAATTTTTTTTAAACCTTGATTTATAAACAAAGCAATTAATTGCTGTAATTTTAGTGTAGTCTATTCGTTTTAAAAGACCAGTGCTTTGTAAAATAATGGGGAAAATAAAGATATACAGTAATGACAGGTGTTATATAAGATTTAACTTACAATAACAGTAGAACTGCAGAAAACCACATAACCATTTATTTCACCAAAATGTCAGCTCCTGTACATTCTGTTCTTACCTACGAACCAATCCCAGATCAGAAAACACCCAATGCCAGAATCTTCATGAAAACCTCTCAAGTGGGTTTTATGTACAAATTAGTTGGAAAGAACAGTTTGGTGAATGTGGCCCCATATTATTATAAGACAAGATTATTTTTATGGTGGATTTGTTGAGTAGTTACTCTGTGTCATATCTATTACCAAAGTATATTTCAGTTAATTACAAAAAAAGAAGTATGCTCCAGTGAATTAGATAAGTGAATGCTGTTTGCCTTTTTACCATAATTTGTAGCAATTAAGAGTTAATAGATAAAATGCTGATTCAATAGGGTTAAGTACCAAAATATTAGGAGATGTCAGCACATTTACAATTTGATGGAAATTCTTTGAAAAACCAGGGTCCAAAACTTTAAATGTCCTTTTGAGTTAGCAGTTGTGGTTCTGTGCAGTGTATTGAATATAAACATTTTAAAACATCAGAATTGGTTATGTAGACGTTTGGTCAAGCTTTAAATGAAAAACTTGACATTTTGAGAAATCCACTTATTCACTTGCTTGTCGAGAGTTAATGTTATCACAAAGACTGGAGATGGGGAAACAGCTAGCCCAGCTCCAAAATTAACCCTCCCAGAAGTATATCTAAAGTACAGAGACATACTTGATATTAATTCATGTAAAAATCTAGGTGTAAAAGCAAGTCATTTTTGAGACCTATATCTTGGCCGATGCCGTTGCCAAGCAACCAGTGCTGACTCCAGGTACATAACCCTATACAAACCAGCAATTTATGGCTTTTATAATCCAGTTTCTGTATAGCTTAAGTCAACAGCAGAAGTGCAACATTTAAACGACAGACGTAAGCAGTATTATTTTCTAATTAAACTCTTGGGAGTACATTTTTTCCTTTCAACTTTATGGGCTTTGAAAATTAATAAACTGGTATCTCCCTACAGATGAACCTCTTCAGGTTTTTCTTCAGTTCACTGGAACTGTGGGAAACATTTTATGTGGGTGCTTGAAAAAACAAACATGTAGATAGATAATATATACAGTATCCCCCCCATTCTGAAACACTCATTACTCTTCCTTTAAACTGTACCTAGTCTTATGGTAAAGCCATAGTTTGTTCTTTTCAGTTTTGCGGGAGTGTGTATGTGTGGACATGTGCACTTGTATCTGCTGGGGGCGGGGTGGCTGCAGGTGAGGGTGGGAGGGGGCTACATGTAAATAAATCAAGTACAGTTAGTGTGGAGGTGTTTTTTTTGTGTCAGTGCAAGTTAAATATTCTTAAAGTATTATTCTCTATTGTGTTTCATGGTACATAAAAAGAAAAAAGTAGTTTTATCTTACATTTCAAATGCTTCTCTATGGCTTCTGGCGATACCCATTCCATTTTATAGATTTGTCAGCACAAAATGCAATAAACCAATACCATTTTATTACAGCAACTTTGTCTGGAGCTTTTAATCATGTCTTTGTTTTGACAACAATGTTACAATTAAAAGATTGTGCAAAACTATAAAACACAACAGATCATGGTTGGAACAGAACTAATGATTCCATCAAGAATCGAGATGTACTTCAACATGCAACATAACATTACCGTTTAACTGACATGTATGAAGATTTTACTATCCTCTGCTAATAACTGAAAATGCAGACCATTAGATACTCTGGACAAGTCAAATATAACCACCCATACCAAGAATTTTAAAAAAATTATTTTTTTTTAAACTTTCACAAAACATCCCTAAAGTCTTTCTATGCACAGCTGGTAAATTCACTTCCGAGAAATGATGATGTGTCTACTTGTATTAAAGGGGAGGTGGACCTTACAATAGGAGAAGTAATTAATTCACTACAATTTGTTAGTAATGTCGAGGATACATGGACATAGGAGGGACTTGGCCCATGCCGGGTCCTGGTCTAGAGGGTGGCTGCTGAGAGGTTCCAGCGCCCACCAGGTGGTTGAGAGATGGTCCGCTCTGAATGAGTGTGTCAAGAGCTTTCTGGACACTTGGGTTGTCAAAATTGATACCTGAAGCAGAGCTGGAAGGTCTCGAACCACCTGGTGGCACCGTCATGCGGCCCGGTGGTGGGGTTCCATAACCCTGGGATCCAGTTGGAAGAGGGCCAGACATAGCCGGACGGGGCGGGTTCTGGGAAGGGACTGGGCCAAGGGAACCGTAGGCCTGCGGCTGGGAGGCAGAGGATAGGCTACTGTTGAACAAACTGAGGATTTTAGCTTGAAGCTCCTGCTGATGGCTGGGAGTAGCTGAGGTGCTAGTACCAGTTGACAAGCCAAGGTGACTTGTCTGTGGGGCAGTGTGAGTAGAATGAGATGGAGGAGGCAGCCCTGCAGATAGGGGCGGGACATCGTGGTGTGATATTGCAGGAGCTGCAACTGTGGGGTGACAGCTTCAGTTAGAATTTGATGCTCTGCGAACAGCATTACTGGATTCAACAAACAAAACTGTCTTTTGTGTGAGAAAGAATGTTTGTACAATTACAATTACATTGTAGGTTAACATTTAACATGTTTCAATCTGTTAATATACAGTTATGGTAGAAAAAACGTACACCCTCCAATTCTGTTTTTACTTATCAGGGCCTTAAAAAAAAAGAGAGAATGAGAAGTTGTTATCACGCTGTGTTGAATTTTGGGTAGATGCTTCACTTTGGGAGCATTGCACTCATTGTATTAACTCTGAGTTAATACAAAACAACAAAAAAAGCACTTCTATACAGCTACATACAGCAGCAACTACATCCAAACACCCACTTTGGTGTTCAGTCTGAGCAGACGGGACAGAAATTGATTCATCTGAACCGAGAGCTCAGTCATTTTTCAGTCTGTCGCTCGCATTGACGGGATCTCTAGCTCCGTTGAGTTAGCTAAGGTTATACATTCTGAATTACCAGTCAGTAAAGGGAGATCTAAATGATTTAAGCAACTTTTTAGTCAAACACAACAAACATATCAAATCAAATCAAATTTTATTTGTATAGTGCCAAATCACAACAAAAGTCATCTCAGGACACTTTACAAACTAAGGTCTAGACCTTACTGTTATCAATATTATTACATAGGGAAAACCCAACAAATCCCCCTTGAGCAAGCACTTGGCGACAGTGGGGAGGAAAAACTCCCTTTAACGGAAGAAACCTCCGACAGACCCCGGCTCTTGGTGGGCGGCCTTCTGCCTCGACCGGTTGGGGTGAGTGGATAGAGGAGAGACAAAAGAAGAAAAGCAACAAGACACAACAATCAAACACTGATCAGGTCGATGTGGCCGGTGACTGCTCGTCAGAGATATAGAGCTCCAGGGCAACCTGCAGAAAGTTACAGGGAGAGAGAGAGAGGACACACTACGGGAGAGAG
>NW_018127881.1:3782705-3784549 GCF_001952655.1 Monopterus albus
AGACTTGATTACACACAGGTGGATTCTATTTATCATCCTTTGTCATTTAGGTCAACATTGGATCATTCAGAGATCCTCACTGAACTTCTGGAGAGAGTTTGCTGCACTGAAAGTAAAGGGGCTGAATAATTTTGCACGCCCAATTTTTCAGTTTTTTTATTTGTTAAAAAAGTTTGAAATATCCAATAAATTTCGTTCCACTTCATGATTGTGTCCCACTTGTTGTTGATTCTTCACAAAAAATTAGTTTTATATCTTTATGTTTGGAGCCTGAAATGTGGCAAAAGGTCGCAAAGTTCAAGGGGGCCGAATACTTTCGCAAGGCACTGTATGCACGTAAATACAGCGCTTCTTCCCATAATGGTGCCCCTGTCCCAACATTCAACACGGCGTGACGGCATGAGATTCATCGTTCTATAGTGAAAAAGAAGGTACTGAAAGGGTGTACTTTTTATTTTCCTACCCAGTTTCTGCCTGGTGGTTTACTTTTGGAAAACAGTAGACTACATATTGACATGTGTCTTTTTGAAGAGGTTTGTGAGGTCCACATAATTGCTTTTTAAGGCCCTGATAAAAAGGAGGGTGTATTTTCTTTTTTACCATGACTAGTTTATAACATACCCTAATTTACACAGAAAATGTTTTTGGTTGCTATAATAGTTACTCCTCACTATACTTTTCACAAAAGTCCTTTATTTCAACACAGTTACACTGTGAGAGATGTGAGACAGAGCCACCAATTCCTCTTTCAATGCACATATGGGCATGTGAGTTTTAAGAATAGACTTAAAAGAAAATGTGAAGTCTTTAATATGACTTACCCACAAGAGGATCTGCAGCACTTCGTACCAGTCGGGCTTGTTTGTCCTTCAGGTACGCAATGAGACTATCCAGTTCCTCTGGGGTCACAAATCTACCCAGCAACAACAGGAAAAAAAAAAAAAATCCCTTAATGTAAGTGCAGCAATTTTTTTAAAGTTATGCATATGAAGCAAAAGGCAAACATACCAAAATTAAATTTGATAAAAATTTACATAATTCTTTAGAGTTCTCAAATTTTTTATGCAAGACACAAAGTCTAAAAATATTAAACCCAATACCTGTTTTCAGACAACAGAGTGATGGTGGTGAGCACAGAAACAGGGTGGCTCTCTCTGTCAGGCTCCCTGAGCAATACATCGTCCGCCATCTTGGCAGCCTTTCTGGCAATCTCCTCACGTTCTTTTTCACGATTTTCAATTTTGTAGGAGTCGTAGTTGTGGGCAACTAGCATCATGGCATCCTGCATTGGCATGTTTCGGTGCTCTACAGTGATAACACAAATTATGTAAGACGGGAAACAGAAATGCTCTCTCTCTGTGACTTAACGCCATCAACCAAAAGTCCATATTTCTGTCTTGTTACCTTGTGGTGTGCCAAACAAAATGTTAACAGTGCAGGAGCGGTGGACCTGGTGCTGCTGGGTAATGATTATGGCAAAGGGAGTGCGGGCTCGGCCCACATCCTCCAGCGCCTGGGTTAGAGACACTTCTGTGTTGAGGAAGATCAGGTCCACCACCATGCCCAAATCACGGACCTTCCTCCCGACTGTCTCAGCATACTCCCTACAGTTGTTTTGAAACACACACGGACACACACACACGGACACACACAAAAGCAATATGAAATGAAAACATGCCGTGTGCTGACTGAATATTTAAAGAGATGTTGCCAAGATCAGTGTTCCCCATCAAGACCAGAGAGTGGACTTACTTTTGTGCCTTGTTGACAACAATCACAGAGCAGTCAACAGGACGGTCTGTGTCGTAGCGCCGCTGGAGTTCTTCATAATACTGTCGATACAA
>NW_018127881.1:3784744-3815577 GCF_001952655.1 Monopterus albus
CGCTCTTCTGGTCGAGCACGATCATCTAGAGCAGATTGGAATTTTTTTTCAATCAGTATGAATAACTTTCCAAATTTGAATGCAGTTTAAATTTTGATTCCTTCAGTTTTGCAAACCATTTGACAATGAAATGGATAATTTTAACTTACTGGGTGTACACCTTCATTTAACTGTAAATATGTACTTGAAATAACAGAATATTTACCTGACATTCTGATTACCAGCAATGGTGCAATGTCCCTATACTAGTTGGCAAAATGTTATATGCCGTACCAAAATGGCACTCAAAGGCTATACAAATAAAGGTGGAATGTTAGGGAAAAAAGAAACCTGGATAGAGTTTATACTCAATCAGGAAAATCTAATCTATCCAAGAAAAATAAAATGTATAATATTGCAACTGAGCTACATTATTTTGAGATGGTCAAGCGCTCAGACCACCCAAGAGTAAACAAAACATAGTGTGTAGCGCGCGTACCTTCTGGCTCACGGCGTCCATTCCAGGGATCTCTGAAAGGATCCCTGTAGGGATCATCCTTCCTCCGGTAATAGTCTTCTGCACCACTACCACTGCGGTAGTATCTGTCATAGTCATCTCTGGTATATGGAGATATTACAGGTTCAGACAAAAATATAACCACTCAACTGTGGACTTCCAACTGATTAGCTGACTGTTAGCAGTCACCTGTATGCAGGATCCCGCGGGTCAGCTCTCAGTTCCTTGTCTCTGCTCTCTGAGCTTCGGTATCGGTAATCGTGGTCACGAGAGTGGCCACCTGGCCTTGGGTCTCTAGCGGAGTCCCTCCCATCACGGCTGTCCCGAGGGTCACGTCCATCACGCCCTTCACGCCCATAAACGGGTGAACGAGACCGAGGCCGGGAATCTTTGCTGTCCCCGTGAGGGCCATATGGGGCTCTGAGAGAAATGTTTTGAATTAGTGCAGGAACACTGAAAGTTTAGACTGCCTGTGAAATACTACAAAGGGTAAAGTGCTAGAGACTGTCGACAGCCCTACAGTTGATAAATTCAATCAAATATGAACACATGGAATAAATTCACACAACAGAAGTAGAGAAAAAGAAAGTAGCTATCATATTCGGAAAGGGAACTACGATTTCACTCCAGGTGATTCCGAGATGATCTTTTGGAAATGTCCAGTGATCCATGTATGCAACAATATCGATTTGTCGACCATGAGATTCAATGACCATAAAATTCGCAAGTATCTTTGCTGTGAATTTTTTTTTGAATCAAGGCAGATGTTAAAATGCTTTAAAACAAAAAAAAAAAAAATAAAACTCTGCTTTCAAGAAAATACAACTGCAAGTTATTAATCTTAATGACTGGAGTTCCTAAATAAATTGACCGAGGTGTATCTAACACTACGTTCACATTACAGGCCTTAATGCTCAATTTCGACCTTTTTGTCAGTTGATGGTTCACGTTAATATTTGTGAGTGACATGTATCCAACTCCTAAACAGCCACACATGCAAAAAATTAACTACAAGGTGAGTAACCTGCATACAACAATAAATATCACCGGTATGACAAATTGTACAATTTCCTAAAAACTGCTCGATTGCAATAGATTCCTTCCAGTTCAGTGCAATCAGAAGCTTCTCCATAAACTTTAAATAAAAGTAGATCATCTCTCTGCTGACCCCCAAACATGTTGCTGCTCTCCTCCATGTTTTGTTTTTACTGGTCTGAGGGACTGATACTGAATGAAGATGACAGGTGATATGCACAAAAGCAGAGCAGTGAGAAATCGTAAAAAAACAAAACGTGAATTTCCGATCTGACAGCGGTCAGATTGGATCTAGATTTGGTTTTTCTATGTCTGTAAAGATCAGATCTCAGTCACTTGGAGAGAAGAAAAAAAACAAAAGGAAATCAGATTTGAGTCACTTCAGCATGTAGTATGAACGTAGCACAAGTGGCCATCACGTTAAGAACCATTTGAATTTCTCTTGGAAGTGTCTTTCCTAAAAATGTTTCCCTATCAAGGAAGAGTGGTTAGAATAATGTTTTTAATATTACTCATATTGAGCAACCCTCTTTAAATATTTCATTTTTATCACAATATATAAAGCTCAATTTAAAAGGCAAAAAAAAACCCCCAATATATATAAGCCTCATTCGCGTTTGCTGGCATTGGTCTGTGATCCCTCCCATACCCAAATCTCTCCACAATAAGCTTTTAGCGTCCACTTCTATGCCACCACACAGAAGTATTCACCTTCATTTGACAAGAGTCAAACCAGTCAAATTATTATTTTTAACATTAGATCCCAGGCATGTTAATATTTTGAAATTCATTCAATAGTTCTTAGTACATGCACATACAAAATGTACCTTAGTGAGAGATGGTTAAAAACAGTTTTGTTTACCAAAACATTTAATTTTACTATCGTTTGCCTTCAACAAATTTATTTATTTTTTACTTTAGGTGAGCTGTTCCTCTAAATGCAGTTTTAATGTACACATTTAAAGAAGTCATGTTAAGACATGAACCTGGATAATGGATGTGAGGCAGTGAGAAGTAGCACTGCATTTTCTTCAGATAGAAAGCTACATATGCCAGCTATACGATGAAATGCAGTACAAAAATCACGCAAACGCCACGAATGTTGAAAAGCTGTGAGGTAAAAATTTTTGAGACAAAGACGATTCATATGAAATACATTCATGTCTCACTTCTTTATTTCAACACATCTGGAGATCTCTTAATTTAATGGTGAAATACTGACTTTCCCATAAACCATCACAAACTCATCTAACCGGTACAGTAGGTTCCATCAAGCGGCCTTTACCACTGGTGGAAACAACAATTGAGGAAAAAGTTATGCGCTTTTTTTGTTTTGTTTTTTTAAACCAGCACGTCAGTGGTAGTAGTTCTTCACACCCATTTCGCGTTACTTTACCTTCGTGGAGGGCTCTGCTGGGATTGAGGTTTAGCTTGCCGTCGCTCCACTGCCATATTTACATCTGAAAATAAATCAATCCAAACGTTGAACATAACAGTGACAGATAAATCAGCTTATGTGTTTAGGCAGAATGGAATGGCCGCGTCAAGACTTCCACGATCCAAATGAAACTGAGCTCCATTATCCAAGCTTGAAAATCCAAACTGGACGAGAGGTCAAAATGCAGCAATTCAAATCTGTCGAATTGAGTTTAAGATAAAGAAATGAAGGAATTCCTTTTCCCCTTCAAAACTGGCAAAACACTAGCAAAGCCTGAACATGTCAATTAGATTTTTAATTAGAAATTTGGTCTTTAGAAACTCCCAAAACCACAAGTGCACCATTTTAGTGGAATATTTAAATCCAGGAAGAAAATTCCAAGCCATCGTTGTAAATAAGGATTTCAAAAATTCACGCTTTGCCAGAATTTCATAATGCATTTATTTGTTTTGCAAGCCAAGACTTTAACAAGTCTACAAAAAGAAAGTCAAAGTCTGCTAGGCTAATCTTCGTTTTAGCAGGCCATCAGTTGCACCATGCAACCTATACATTGTGATGTGATGTTGGTTGTGGACAAGCACAGGCCTCCACTTTTTATTTCCACATTTCATTTACTAGATGCAGCAAATCACATTGTCTGTAATTATTCTAAACTAAATGAATGAAAAATATCTGGCTTTCAAACAACCTTTAACTACATAAAGTTGTAGGTTAAGTGTTAATCCTTTAAGTAGCAAGTTTGCTGCCTTGTCATTGCTGTCATTGTTCATCATCACATCTATAAAATCTTTTTTTTTCCACAATTAAGCCAGAATACCTAATCATCAAAATTTGTTTTAAAAAGAAAAAAAAAAACTTGTCATCTTTCAACAGTTTGGTTTTGCTGCTCGCTGTGCGCCAACAAAAGCGTAGCCCTTTTAGCCAGACAACCACACCTACAGCAGTTAAGGCTTACCTATTTTATAACCTCTATATATTCGACCCTTTTGGGCCGCCTTTGCAGCTTCAGCTTCCTCAACGCGCTCAAACTGTACAAATCCAAAGCCACGAAACATGGATACGCCTGGAAGAGGAACATTTTAAGTGGTACAAACTTAAGACAAATTTGGAAAACATTTTAGACACCTACCCATTCACCACTTAAGAAGTAGGAACATCATTAGGAATTTTACATGCTTGTATTGCATGAAGGAAAAAAAAAAAAAACAACAACTTATGATTAAGTTAATACTACTGTACATTTAAAATATTCCAACACGATGACACTCGAGAACAGCCTGCCCGATTTGAAGTACTGGCAAAATTTGTGTCTGACATCTTATCATGTATATTGTATTGATTACTAACCGACTATCTTCCCATATGGGCTGAACAGGTCTTCCAAATCCTTCTTCTCCATGTCAGAGGTGGGCAAATTTCCAACAAAAATCCTTCTCTCCAAATCTCTAGGGTCATTGCTGCTGCAGGAGCGTGAATAACGCCCTGGTGATGCACTGCGGCTTCTTCGGCGAGACATGATTCAATCCCAAGGTTTATTGGCTTCTTTCTTCGAATGTCTCAAATGCTTGAAAAAGTTTGCTTTTTTGACTAATATGTGTCTTTAAATTGCAGTCCACAATCCTGAAACATGTCAGTAGGTTAAAGAAGAAAAAAAAAAAAAATCAAATTCCTTGGGAGGACAGAGAATTTTAGTGGAGCAAAAGTTGAAGAAAGTCACACACAAATTCAGACAATGCAAATTCAAATGCATTTCAAATGTCGCAAATCCTCAAATTTTAAATAAACAGTTCTGCTCAAATCACAAATCCTCCAACATTGTATATATGTATTCTTTAATATGCCCTGCATCTCTCCTGCTCATTTGCGTGGCAGGTCATTGTTCCGCCAGGTCTTTACGCAAGATGTTGCCTTGTATTATGACATGAGAGACGGCAGTGGAACATCAATGTAAGGCAGTCTAGAAAGTCACTTTCGGCTTTTCCCGTTTAGGGGTCGCCACAGCAACTCGCATGTTGACATTTGGCACGTGTTTTACGCCGGATGCCCTTCCTGATGCAACCCTGATTCGAACCCGGAGGGCAGCAGCGAGAGCGCTAGGGCGCCTTAACCACTAGCCTACCAGGGACAGCAGTGTAAGCCAGTCTACGTATGATTAATTCAGAGTATATTAACAATACATGCAAATGCAAATCTACCATGTGAAACTGATATCGCAATGGATTTCCGTTCAATTACCCCTTATGTAGGAATGAGAAAACCTTGGAGAACCAGCCCACAGTTTCACGTCACTCATTGTCTGGAAAGGCTCTATTGCTTGAGATACAATCTCCTTGTCGTTTGTGTGTTAAATACTTTTCTCCTCCACTGTAGTTCTCATTTCAGATAACATTTTATTTGATCAAGTTGTTCTGTGTTGTTGGCTGGTTAACAGCAGCCGCCCTGTTGTAGACAGTGTGTCTGCTTGGGCTGAATTAAATTCTCAGCAGACATCGCCCAGTTTTACATCTCATAGGAAAACTGTAAATGGCACACCTGTATAGATTTTGCCATGATATGAATTGACAATATAGTTTGTGCTAGTACAGAATTTAACTCTGACATCAGATAAAATGCAGCACGACTCTTTGTATGTGACCCTATGGGCATACACCTCAGTTTTATGCTAAAATAAAAGCATCACCTCCGTGTTAAGAAAAGGAAGGCAAAGAATGATTAGTTTGTTGCATCTCTTAAGAGATGGTGCCCGTTGAAAATTCAGAAATGGTTTTAAGTCGATGGTCAGGCAATGCAGAACGAAGCAACCGACATTTCACGCAAAACAAAACTGCCGACCTGCAGCTGTTGTGATAATGTGGAGTGAATGGCACAGCTACCGACTGTGCAGCCTGATCAGCTGAAACTCCACCTACACAACTTTGCAGAAAACTCAATGTTTTTTTTTTCTAGCAATAAAAATCCAGTGGATGCTGAAATCATCCTCTTCTCTTGAAATGAGAGTATGTCTTAAGGAAAGTCACATCGATGAAATGAAATCATGGGCTTATGGTCACTTTAAAAATGCCAAAATTAATACATATCCTTTTGTTCCAACAAGCCAGTGTTTTTAAAGGTTTTCAGGTCAAGTTCATGCAGCCTGCATGGCACAATACAAAATTATTTCAGCAAAAGAGGTCAATCCCAGCACATGTTACAGGCTGATATCAGAAAGTGAAGGGATTTTTGTTACATTATATTTATAGTTGAAAGTAACTTACATAATGCTTTTGAGGGAGCAGCCACTTACATACCTTAACTTGAACCTGGAGGCCCTGGATTCTGTATCCACATAATTTAAAAATCCCAAGTAGTCTGAAAGGAAAACAAAGTTAGTAACCACTTTATATATTTATAACACTTCACACAGTTATAAGATGTTCTTAATATTTTCACAATACAATGCTTAGTCTTCCCAAAAGAACTGTCATGTTCATGCAAAGTAGGGTACATCGAGCACATCCCGTTAAAAATAGTAAAAACAATTCTACAATAAGTTTCCAAACAACAGTTTTATTTTCAAGCATAAAAAAATACTCATGCATCATAAAGCTTATAAAGAACATAGCAGCTTCCTGCAGCGGAATCCACAGACAAAACAATAGCATTTAATTTAACTAACGTCAGATGTGTATGGCTCCTAACAGCGTGCCACCATATACAAATACATTTTAGAGCTAACGTTACTGTTTCCAGCAGCTAGGAGAGCAGATTTAAGACTTCTGTTAATTACAGTGAAGAATTTTGGTTGCAAGTATAGTTAACGCTAACGTACGTTATTTCAAATGCCCTACACATTACAGAATTACTAAAACGTTAGCTTGACTGTGTTTATGATATCGTGTCCGTCCACTGAAACTGTACGCAAGTAATTTTATACAGCACGATGTAATGGTTCGTATATGCTAAAGTTAACCTTAGGTTTTGTGTAAATATTAACATTAGAGGTGAAGAAGCATTACTTGCGCTGACAAACCACACAGCTCAAATGCTAGCATGGCCTGTATGCTAACTAACGTAGCTTAGTTGTTTCAATATGGAATCCACCACGGCGAACCGTTGCCAGCCGCGCTGCAAATGGCGTCACATGCTGTAGCACTGGTTAATATGAACTTACATCGGTAACACATGTAACTTGGTTGCTCTCTTATTATAAAGACTAGCTATGGGGAGTATTTTATACAACGCCATCATTTGTTGTGGCAGCACCTGTGTGGTTACGATGTACATGTAGCTAGGCTGAGGTTGGTTGTTAGCTAACTAGCTAGCTGCTAGTTCAACGTTACTTAAAAGTTATCTTAAAACTAAGCGGCTGGTTACATTACTAACCACATTACAATACACAGTTTCCACTCTATTTGTTATCATATTAACGATGGTAGTGCAAACTTACCGAGACTGTGTATTTTATCTCCGTTTCAGTCGCTCAAGACCACGGCTAATTCGTAACTATTCTTACGATCTTCTCCCAACAAGACTTCCTCCTTTAGCGTTAACTGATTTGTTGCCGCCACCTCTTCTTCTTCTGTGGGCATAGCTACTACTGTATTTTAGACATCACCGCCCACTGTAATTATAGCAAATAACAGTACTAATACTCTGTAAGTTTATTTTGTACTACTTCTAAAAATCTACTGCAGTCTAAAATTACTACATTCATCAAGGTTACATTGTTGTTTTATTTCTACTGCCGTGTTAATTCAACTGTACCCTATATTTTGGATGATACACTGCCTGAGTTCAATTAACTCCGAGTTAAGCTTGTGCATGATGACTATAAAAAACCATCACTGAGCTTTGATACTAAGATCCTTCTAAAGAAAAGCTTGTGGACACCCGGTTTGGGTGTATTAGCCCTATTGTCCTATTGTCCATGATGAGAACAACAGCCTATCCTATGAAGCCTGATTGTCAAGTACACAGGTTGACACTATACTGAACTATTATTACTGAATTTTACTCTTAACTTTCTTATAGAAAGATTATACTGTGGGCTGAATTCTCTCAAGGCTAACAGGCTTTATATGGAAGTAAGAGATGAAGGAACTGAGCTCTGTAGGGACAGTGCCTCAGTTATTAAAAATGAAAATTGGCCCTTTACAGTATGTCCTGCCAGCTCTTAGCTTGGCAGCATGAATTTGCCTGTCCTCTTTTCTAACTCCACATATTCCTACACAATGTACACTGATTGTGTTTTCTAAACTGACATGTATAAGGATAATCACCTTTATTTGGTCAAGTATGTTACACACAAGGAATTTGTTTCCAGTACAGCAGCCATCTACGGCGCCAACTCAACCGATGGCTCTAACCATCGGGGGCAACTTGGGGGTTTAGTGTCTTGCCCAAGGACACTTTGACACGTAGACTGCAGGCACCGAGATTCAAACCTCCAACCCTCTGGTTGGGAGATGACTGCTCTACCCACTGAAATTAGTGACAGAGTAGAGAACAAACATGGGAGACAGTTGTAGTGTCAAATCAGTGATGGTTAACACTGCTGCAGTATATTGCTTTTTTGGGGAACATTACAGGTTGTGTGTTTATCTCGCTAAATCAGTGCAGAGTGACAACCTGTTCTAGCAGTGGACGAACCGGGTGGCATTTTTTCATGACACATGGGGGGTGGTACAAGCACTTGGAAAGAAAATAATCTGCGCCACTAAGTGGTTTTCTATTATCTATCATATGTGGTGCCCCTGCTTGATGAGAAGGTGCTGTGCGCAGAAGCTGTGTGAGAGGTGGAAAGAGGATGGGGCGCAGGAGGAGAGTTCACTTCTCCCAAATGGAGCAGACGAAGGGGCGGGGGGTCCACTTAGTAGAAAGAAGTTTGTCTTACACTTATATTGTTACAGTAAAACATCACTGTGCAAAATTTAGTGTTTTTTTTTTCCTGGGGGGCCCCCCCCTCTGAGCGCCCCAGGGAGTAATTCAATGTAGAACCGCTACTGTGTTCTAGGGTTAAGGAAGCCAGGACTTCTCCACACTACAGAGAACGAGGTCAAATGAGTTAACTCGCATCATAAGAGGCTTTTCTCCCTCCCCTTCTTCTCAGTGTGTGAAGGAGTCCAAGCTTTCAAGTTATTGGTAGTTTGGACAGTTGTTGAGTCCCTCTTTAAACCTGTATATTTGCTGGAAATGTGACTGAGGTAGTCAGAAGTGCAGGTACCTAGAGAAATCAGGCAGAGTCTAGGCAAATACAGGCTAGATCAGCTGCTGTAACTTGAGGTAGAGCCAGCTGTGACTATTGCAGTTCAAGATGATGATGAAGAGTAGACCTAGCTGCATAAAGGTGTATAAAACTCAGTTAATACATTGTGCACTTAGGCTGGGAATAGTGGAGAGGGACAAGAAGCAGTACACCTCTCACTTCCACTCATCTGTATTTGAGCTTTACATTTTTAAACTAACAAACCTACATTTCTTGTCTTCACTGAACAGACTTAGTTTCAGGACCATGCGTAGGGTGACTAGATCTCTTTCCGTCCTTCTCTTTCTGAACTGACTGTACTGTTCCACAGCACCTTAGTTGAGTATCTGAAAGCACCAGTCAGGGAGAATAAAGCCATTGTGAGGGACAGTGGACTGGCTATATTCTTTATGTTAGAGAAAAGTACTTATCGGTTGAAAAGTTGCAGTTTACCAAGCTGTTTCCTGTCTCACCAGAGAAGCTGACGTGGGACGCTGGGACTCAGAAGTTGACGTGTTAAATAGTAAAGAAGACGAAGACCCTGCTGTTTCCTGTCTCACCAGAGAAGCTGACGTGAAACACTGGGACGCAGAAGTTGACGTTAAGTTGTAAAGAAGACAATGCCCCTGCTGTACCTGACCCTCATCAACAATGACGCCTCTGCACCATGAGTTGTTGATCTCTTCATAGATATCAGGTATCCACCTCTGTCCACTTAATAAAATCTTTTTTGTCTTTCTACTTACACTATATTGCCAAAAGTATTCAGTCGCCTGCCTTCACATGCACATGAACTTGAGCAACAATCCATATTAATCCATAGGGTTTAATATGATGTTGGCCCACCCTTTGCAGCTATAACAGCTTCAACTCTTCTGGGAAGGCTGTCCACAAGGTTTAGGAGTTAATGGGAATTTTTGACCATTCTTCCAGAAGTGCATTTGTGAGGTCAGACACTGATGTTGGACAAGAAGGCCTGGATCACAGTCTCCGCTCCAATTTATCCCAATGGTGTTCTATCGGGTTGAGGTCAGGACTCTGTGCAGGCCAGTCGAGTTCTTCCACACCAAACCCACTCATCCATGTCTTCATGGACCTTGCTTTGTGTACTGGTGCGCAGTCATGTTGGAACAGGAAGGGGCCATCCACAAACTGTTCCCACAAAATTGGGAGCAGGAAATTGTCCAAAATGTCTTGGTATGCTGAGGCATTAAGAGTTCCTTTCACTGGAACTAAGGGGCCAAACCCAGCTCCTGCAAAACAACCATGCATCATAATCCCCCCCTCCACCAAACTTTACACTTAGCACAATGCAGTCAAACAAGTACCATTCTCTTGGCAACCGCCAAACCCAGACTCATCCATGAGACATGAGAAGCATGATTCATCACAGAGAACACGTCTCCACTGCTCTAGAGTCCAGTGGCGGCATGCTTTACACCACTGCATCTGACGCTTTGCATTGCACTTGGTGATGTAAGGCTTGGATGCAGCTGCTCGACCCTGGAACCTTATTCCATGAAGCTCTCTATGCACTGTTCTTGAGCTAATCTGAAGGCCACATGAAGTTTGGAGGTCTGTAGCTATTGACTCTGCAGAAAGTTGGCGACCTCTGTGCACTATGCATCTCAGCATCAGCTAACCTTGCTCTGTGATTTTACGTGGCCTACCACTTTGTGGCTGAGTTGCTGTTGTTCCCAATCGCTTCCACTTTGTTATAATACCACTAACAGTTGACTGGAATATTTAATAGTGAGGAAATTTCACGACTGGACTTATTGCACAGGTGGCATCCTATCACGGTTTATATTTTTTGTTTTTCTTTAACATGGTTCCTGCTGCTTTGTCATCTAAGATTGTTTTACCACCACAGTGTATGCTTGCATTTCCATATAGTCACCGTATCTTAAAATGATAATCTAAAAAAAAAAACAACAACATCTGGAATGACAACATGTTGGTACCAGGTTAGCACTGTAGAATAGTGAGCATTGCCTGTTCCGACACACCCTGAATGCAGCATTTTAACCTCCGTGCTCAGTGTTATGTCTCATTCAAGTCATATTATTATCAACATTTTTGGAATTGCATATGGCGTTCAAGTTAGTGTAATTACAATTTTGAAACGGATTTTTCTCATAGTTCCAGACTTGTTAAATATAGGGAAGAGACTGGGGGGAAAAAAAACAAACAAACGTAGGCCAGGTCAGCCAGAGTCAATCTTTCAAACATGATGGATATCAGTTATCGGTGCTCAGTAGGCTGTTTAACCAACTTTTACGTTAAGCTACTGTTTTGAGTATTTACATTGTAGCACACTATTGAAACACTTAAGTCGAAATCGGGTTTTCTTCTTCATTGATAGGAACTGAATGCGGCAGGGTTGCCAGGTTGGGATATTATCAGCTTTAGTTCATAGTAATAGACTAAATCGTATTACCCGAGTTTCATTATTTATATAAATAAAAAAGTATTGTAGGCTGTTTATAACTTACGTCTTAATAATTAAAGCTGCATGAGAATCCGTTTATAAACAGACTATATTTGAGACAGTAACATAGGGAGTCGGCTACACAAAGGAGGCTTTAGAAAAGTCACCCTTGTGCATGAAGCTAGAAATCTAGGGATGAGTTTGTTTTTTAACCTAAACTTTTAATTTCTCTAAAATACCAAAGACAGATATCTTTCCTTTCTGGAGAATTGTTAGGATTAGATTTTCAATTTCATGTCAAGGTGTAAAAATTCATATTAATGTCTGTCTTTGTTGGACAAGTGTAGTTCCTTATTCAGTGACCAGTCAATTGAATAGCTCCAGTTTGTACAAAATACCAGCTCCAGTTAAACAAACAACCTTAGCGTCATTTTTCAAATGTCTACTAAAGACTTATTTTCATGTAATAGCTTGTATTTACATATTTTCTCCTTATGTATGCTTTTGCTCCCCTGAGTGTTCTTTTTATTACAAATTTCCTTTTGAAAAGTGTTATTTAAATACAGGTTAATTATAATTACTCACCAGACGTGTGCATTGCGCTGGAACACTTTCTCATTTGCTTAGTTAAAAGTAGTTGAAAGTGGAAAGCCCACCCTGTGCACAGCGCTAATATATTCATGGTACTTTGCCTTGTAGGGCTTCATCGTGCTGGGAGGAGTCCCGCATATCTGGCAACACCAAGAGTGGCTTTGTTAAACGCTTCATTGAGGCAAGATGGGAGATTTCGAAGAGCTCAGCGATCAGGAGAAGGTATTATCTTTTAAAAATCGCAGTGTGGTTATTCTCTAGCTTCTAATCTTCATCTTGAGATGTACGTATCCTTAGATTATATACAGCATGAGGAGTGTGTGCTTGCTCAGCCTTTGGCAGTGCTGAATTTGAACAGTTCAGAGTTGTAACGTTGCCTTACATGCTGCTTCTGTGTACAAATGCATTCTGTAAGTTAGCTAACTTGTGTGACTCTGACCCTCGTTGATAAATAATTACATATGCTGATGTCTGATTCGGTTTGACTTTGAGATTACAGTCATTTCAATTTGTTAGGCAATGTTAAATCTTAGGAAGTCGAGCTACTTCCTGCATTGACAGTCACAATAATGACAAAGCATCGGCACCATAACACCACCCACACCCAGTTTTTTGTAAGATAATGTAGCTGGTTGAACTGGTATTGATAACACCAAAAGTGGAAGTTAGTCCCACATCTTACAGGGCCTTTTTTAAATATTTTGTGTTTAGATTGTAAGCCTGTAACTTTGGCCCTCTTTTCACAGGGCGGTGCAATGCTCCAGCTGTGTTGTTGGAGCTTGCACTGGCTGGTGCTGCTGTCTGCAACATGCTGCTACATGTTGTAAAGTAACCCTGTGCATTCCTAAAGCTGATGATGTGGAATCTAGTGTAAACCCCCCAGTCTTACAACAATGAACATGTAAACATACTGTGAACAAGTCACTGTAAAGGAAGGAAAGTCCCCATTTTATTTATCTTTACCTTATACTGTTGAAAGGGATCTGAGAGCCTGAGCCCAGGAGTGCTTTCAGAACTCTGAATGGAGTGACTATTCAGGAGCACAGTTAGTCTAGGTGACCTATTGTAATGCTCCTCTGCCCTTTCAGCTGGATGGGCCCCTTTGTAGGTCACTCCCATACAGTCTATGGCCGCTGCCTGACAGACGGCATCACTATAATATAAAGGGGAAGTGACATTGGGATGTAGGACTGATTCATGCTATGGAGGATTAAAAATAAGAAGAGGGGTTATTGCAACTTCTTTAGTGACAGTAACCTTTGCTACAACCTCACTGATTGTGTATTGTTTGCCTAACAGCCCTTACAGAGTATTGCTCTATGACAGTACTTGTACCTGCCACATTCTTACACTTGCATACTGGCTGCTAAGAAAAGCCCTTGGGTGACACGCACTGCCTGCCATGTAAGGAGTGGTCAAAACAAAGCCCTCTGTAACAAGCTTGCAGCTAACACAGTTTGCAGATTACGCTCTGTTTCAACCTAGTGGCTATTTGGAGTTTTTCCACTTCTCATCACCTACTATATCTCAAAAGAGAATCAGTAGGTTAGATTTTCCAAAAAAAAACCAAGCAGGAGGTTTGGCTTGTGGCATAGGAGGCTGTCGTTATTCTACCTGAGTTTCTTTGAGTTACACACTGTGTTTAGTGTTAATCTGATGATTCGAGTTTTATGACAAGACATTTAATTTATTTCTAGGTCCGTATTGCAAGTAATTTTGTGGTGCACGCTCCTCCAGGAGAATTCAATGAAGTTTTCAATGGTGAGCCTCATTTGTGATGTGCCATCTGTAGGGCTAGCTGGATTTCAGTGTGTATGGAAACAATTTGTTAATGCTCATTTTGTGTTCATTCTTATTTTCAGATGTACGGATACTGCTTAACAATGATAATCTTCTCAGAGACGGTGCAGCACAGTGTGTTTACTTATTTATTTATTTCATATTTGTTTTAATTTAACTAAATATTGATGCTCTGGATGTGCATTCAACTTGTGGCCATGTTCTCTTTTGATGCAGTGCCTTTGCCCAGTACAACATGGATCAGTTTACCCTTGCCAAAATTGAGGGATATGACGATCAGGCAAGCATTTAAAGCATATTTAAATTTTTTTTTATTATTCTCACCAAAACTCCATCATTAATTTGCATTATTGGGGCAGTGCTTGAGTAAACTGTCTTAGTAACGGTATGTTTGATCTCTCCATTGCTGTCTGTTTCTCCTGTAGGTTCTGATAACAGAGCATGGAGATCTTGGTAACGGTCGCTTCTTTGACCCTCACAACAGGATCTCCTTCAAGTTTGACCATCTTAGGAAAGAGGCCAGCGACCCAAAGCCCCATGAGGGCGAGGCAGCCCTCAGGTCATGGAGAGATGCCTGCGATTCTGCTCTGAGGGCCTATGTTAAGGAGCACTACCCCAGCGGCATATGCACTGTAAGAACGTTCTCCCAGTCTGCACCACAGCTGCTGTGTTCAGCATTACATGCCATGAATCACCCATTCATCCTGTTTTATCTGCCACAGGTTTATGGGAAAACAATTGATGGCCAGAAGACCATTATTGCTTGTATTGAGAGTCATCAATTTGAGCCCAAAAACTTCTGGTAAGTTGATGGAGGGTAACGGTCTCATTGTAATCTCCCTAATCAGATTCACTCAGACAGTTATGTCTGAGCAGCGTAGGAGAATCGACGTATTATTGTGTTAAAGTGTACTCCTGTACAATTTCTGTTCCCAGGAACGGGCGCTGCCGGTCTGAATGGAAGTTCAGTGTCTCGCAGTCTACGGCACAGGTGGTTGGAGTCTTGAAAGTACAGGTATGCTGCGTGGTTATCATGTAGCATGAGCTTAGCTATGAACATAGTTTTCTTTCACTGTATCCTTCAGTCTTTTATTTCTTCTTATCATCCCAGGTACATTATTACGAGGATGGAAATGTGCAGCTGGTCAGCCACAAAAATGTACAGGAAGCACTGACTGTTTCTGTGAGTGTTTGTTTTATCTTATTGAATGTTCTTCTATTTAAACTTTTAAGTGTTGTATAAGAAAGGTGCAGATGTGTTGTTTAACCATGGGCTCCTTTTGTAAAACAAATATGTGTTTATAATCCACAAGCAAGTAGAAAATAATTTTATGGACATGCAGTAGTGGATGTTGTGGAAAAGCATTTCATAGTTAATTTAAATTATGCTCATGTGTGTTTAAATAGTTAAAATAACCTATGAGTGCATGTTTTGGCAGAATGAGAGTCAGACTGCAAAAGAGTTGGTGAAAATTATTGAGGATGCAGAGAATGAATACCAGGTATGTGGGAGTCGGAGGAGCTGCCTCCATATAAGAATAAATTAGTAGAGTTTTATTGCTGTGTCACGAGTTCACAATACAGTACAAATTCATATAAACCAGATGCAATGTACATGTTTTCAAAAATACCAGTTTAAATACGTTTTCATAATTTGATCTTCAGATACATGTCTACAATAAAACTCACAATAAAATCCCTAACAAAACATGTCCTGTATGATACTGGCAAGCAAAAACTACTGCTAATTAAACCATTCCCTTCTTTCTTCTTCTGCTAGAAAGCATGACCTGTGTTTTTTTTTTTTTTTTTGTTTTCCAGGTGGCCATCAGTGAAAACTATCAGACCATGTCAGACACCACGTTCAAAGCCTTACGCAGACAGCTCCCAGTCACCCGCACCAAGATCGACTGGAACAAAATCCTGAGCTACAAGATTGGAAAGGAGATGCAGAATGCTTAGAAGGACAGAGGCTGCTGGGTTTACGACAAACTGAGAAGATGATGCTCGCGCAAAATGTGTGATGCAACATAACGTACTGTACGTTCCTCTAAAAGAGACAGTTGTTCCATTTGCTTTTAGAGAATGACAGCTTTTTTTAGTGCACTAAGAGGGGATGCCGTCATTTTAAATTGACATTGAGTGATCTAACAGTAGCGTATTTGCAAATAATATGTTTTTACTTTTGAACAAAAAAATGCCTTTAGTGACACTGTGAAGGTTGGGTCATTCCCTGCTGTTCAAAGTTGCACACATTCCATAGACAGTTTGTGATCTCCCAGTGCTTCAAATGAACACATCCTGCTAAACCCATTGACTTTCATGCAACAATTAATTGACACTTTCTATACAACATTGCTAATGTCTTTTATGAGCTTCCAGTACCTCTGTATTAACAGGGGGCCAACACTGTATGCAGTTTGGTATGATATCAGTCTGAACAGTTGACAGCTTCTAATTATACAGTTTCAGTCAAAAAAAAAAAAAAAACTAACATCTTAACATATTTATGCATTAGGTTGTAACCAGAGGTCATGCCAAAGCATTAACGTTTCTCTTCTGCCACTCAGTGACTCGATTTTGCCTTCCCTGTTGAGGTTTAGTACTTTTATTTCTCTCTGTTTAGAGAGACATTTTCAGTGATAACCCCTCTATACCCCATGGACTGTGAAAGTATCGGTGTCCTGCTGCCAACTGTTTGCCTTTAGCTTCTGCTATATTTTTATACAAACTATAAGTACATTTAATATTCAAGAAATAAAAGTGTTGCGTTAAATATGATCTTCAGGCAATAATGATCTGTTTTATGTCATGTATGGAGTTTTTGTTTTTTAAGAGAGCCTTGTAGTCAAATGTTTTCTTTTGGGTTTTTGAGGGAATTATTGAACTGAGGTGGAGTTGACATATTAAGGCTAAAGTATATTGATATATTGGCTGCATTCGCCATATATTTTATGTCCATAACAATGTATGTAATTAAAAAATATTATTCCATTATTCATGTGTGGACTGTGGACTTTGAGCATATACATATTGTGCACCTGGAATTATAAAGATTCTATCCCTTTTTAATCCTAATTATACGGGAAATAGTTGTTAAATTGATCCATTGATTTGACTTGTTTTTCTAGCGCATCCCATCTCGATTGTATCGAGATCTGATAGGCCAAAGCAATGCTATGAAATCTTTGTTCTGCATGTCCCCAAACCATATCATTTTTGCAATGTGGCATGGTGTCTTATTCTGCTGAAAGAGGCCCCTTTGGCAACAGTCGCAGCTGGAAATCTTCTTGGAGTTTGTACAAGTTTGCCCACCTTTTTTTTTTTAACGTTTTATAAAGTATTACAACGTTTCTGAAACCACTGGCTTGCACCACAGTGCTCCATAGGGCTCCACCGGGCTCTCTTCCTGCTTGCTTGGTTATTATGTAACTACAGCAGGGAGTGTCAATAATAAAATGTGTGAGGACGCCATTGTCGTAAATCACCAGAGTGGAAATTTAAATTAAATATCTTTTTAATATAGGCAGAAAGACAGAGGACGTTGCTCTGGAGCTGTTTGTTTCGGCTCCGGTATTTGTTCCGTCCCTTAGATGTTGTCGCTCTCCTACTGTGAGCGACACATTTACAGACGCTCCCTGGCTGGCTGGCGCCGTTGGGCAGCGTGCATCACACAGAGTTTTGCTCTGAACTCTGCTCTATGTGCAGGTTATTTTATTGATGTTTTAACCTATAAAATGTAGGCGAACTCGATGCTCACGTTAAGGGTTAATGTCAATAACCTGCAACTATGCGTAAAAGTCGCGCAAAATACGTAACACGGTAATTTCCCCATTGCCAGAGGACATAGGGATCCGGTAGCGAAACATATCAACGAACGGCAGTATTTCAGGAAACTGGGTGTGAGGTAGTTGGTTAGTGCATGAACTTGATCTTTTCCCTCAAGCGATAGCAGCGGCCTGTAAAACACGCAAACATGAAGTCGCTCGTGCAGTCGCTTGAATCCGGACTGGACTTTATTGAATTTCTGGGAGACAGAATATCCAACACCAGCAAAAAGGAACTCCGAGACATCTACAACTCCGAATTTAAGGGCAGGTAGGCTGAAAATACAAGCGTTTGCCTCATTCGTCTTTTAGACTGTGCTGTGTTGTAGCTACTCCTCCATGTTTCGTTCACAGAACAGGAATAAAAGACCCCACCTTTTCCAGTGTTATTACTGCTCTTCTAAAGTTCAACAAAGCCTACATAAGACAGGGGAAAATCCACATCAATGTCAGACCTCAGGTGAGCTCTGTCACTTCATCAGTACTGTGTAGTGATGTGGCATCTGCTCTATGGAAATAAGATCTGCTGAACTGCGAGAAAACGGAAACGAAAATGAGGAAGCATGTTTTTTTTTTTGTTTTTTTTTTTTATCTCTGCTGTAGGTCAGAGTGTACTGTGATCAGTGGAGGAGGCCCCAGGGCCCTCAGACATCTGATGAGACACCCTCCTTTGTCCCCTCAACCCCTGTGACCCCTGTGTTGACCCCCAAGAAGAAGCTGGCCACAGACATCCTTAACAAGTTAAAGGCGAACAGGTAAGGACATAGGATGTTGAAGGAAATTGTATAATCATTTTAGTCATATTCTTAGCATAAATGTTAAACATTTTTCAAAGATGATATTGAACTGAATATTATGGGATGTCATTGCAATAGTTTCTTCATTCACTTAATAGACAAAACTAATAATCAACATAATTGATATTTAACTGTTAGTTGCAGCCCTACTGATACGTGTCACCGCTTCATGTTTAGGCACAAGCGTTTAATATGTAAAACTTCATTTCTCCAGGAACATTGTGTAACATTAACAAAACGGGAACTCTGTATTAACTGGTGTATTAAGGCCTGTTTGTCCTGTTAATCCAGTTAATGTGACTATGGGAGGAAACAGGGTGTGCAACCTGAAAGCATCAAAGAGGAAGCTGTAGCATGTTCTGTCAGCTGGCAGAGGGTTGGAGAATCCAGGAGACGGGTGGGAGGGGTTCTTCCATCATACTGGTGCCTTTTAAAGATACAGGGTTCAGGGTAGTGTGGTTAGCTTTGTCAAAAAAAGGTTCACACTTGCCAGTCGACTGGGCCTTTCTGTGCAGAGTTTGTCCCTACAGTATGTGATAGCCCTGCGATAGACTGTGCAAAGTGTACCCCGCCTCTTGTCTAGTGACAGCTGGGATTGGCTGCACATCTTTATGGTCATTTGGTGTGTTTTGCAGTTGCTTTGTGGTCTCTCTGTACTGTAGTTGTTTTGAGTCTTTCTGTAGTCTGTAGGAGCAGTTGTAGTTGGTCTGAGTATCTTTGTGCTCTTTTCACCGGCATCAAACCGACGCACCCATGCAGAGATCTATCTGTGAGCCTGTTGACCACCGGCATGCACCGACTTTGCTGTATCTTTACACCATGTTGGCCTTCAGTTGTTCATTTTGCAGCCTGATCACATCTTTCTCACAGGAAGGAGCTGACAGCTGACAAGGGGGGCATTGAGATCTCCTCAAACCCCGTGGCAAGTTGTGGAAAGGTGCAGTTCACTCAGTATTGTCTGAGGGAGTTGTTCATCGTCAGGTTCAATATTGTAAACAAGGGCACAAACTGCATTCACTTCACCTACTACACTGCTCTGCACAAGATGCGCTGTTTCACTCTGGAGGATGAGAGGAGAGTGACCAGAGCCTGTCCACTGTTCCTCTGTCCCGGTGAGATGCTCATCCCATACCTTTAAAATGCCAAATAAAAACCACTGAAGACATATTTAATGATCACTGATTCTTCTGTGCTTTCTTTTCTTCTACAGGAGAAAGCTATGAAGTTGTGGTTCGGTACATGCTGAACCATTATGGATTTTTCCCTGCGACAATGTACTTTGAGTTCTGCCCTGATGTCCCTGGATCTGTGCCCTTCTGCATTGTGAGGGAGATTGAAGCTGCAGCCAAGACCTCGCTGGCTGCGAAGCTGGGACCTGTGGCTCCTTATAAACCCTATCAGGTTGTCACATACAAGCCTGTTGACACTGTGGTAGTGGAGGGAGTACCCCCTGAGAGGTAAGCTGATTGTCCAAGAGTCACATTATAAAAATGCTTGATTATTAAAACAAATAATCGTCTCATAGTTTAAGAAATAATGCTTGGCTGATTTTATTTTATTCATTCTCTCTTGTTGTTGTTCTCTGCAGTTTACAGCATGTAAAATTACCTGTGAAATTAGGAGATAACAAGTACCCTTATTACCTAAAGGAACTGGCTAAACACAGAATGGAGGCCTCTGAGCACCTCTCTCCAACTGCTACACAGAAACTTGCATCAGTGAAGTGAGAGGAACGCCTAATTAATTACAGTTACTTTGTCAAGTATTTAGATCAAAATGTCCTTGTGTTCAACTCAATGTTTGTATCTGTGTTCTGTGTCCAGGAGTCTCCTCAGCTGTACCTTAAAGATGAAGAACTACTCTCATCGATTTCACCTCCTGCTACACCTGGAAGAGATACAGATGGAGGTGGACATCAGGAAATATGACCTCCACAATCAGACCATGACTCAAGAACAAAGCAACAGAAAACTGCTTACGCTCAGAGTAAGGAGTTTGGAGTGGAAGTTTCTATCACCTAAAAACATTATCTTGTCCCCTGTGCTGTCTTTGTGTGATGTAAAATGATCTCTGTATGTTGAAGTTGGCCTCTGAAAGCTTGCTGGTCTACAGTAAACTGAGGGAAGTTTTTTGGAGAAGGAATAAGACAGCTGAAAGAAGAACAACATTGATATACTCCAACAGGTTCCCGGTGTTGCTGAGAATCGGCCATCAGTACTTCGAGGAGACTGTCTGAGAGTGTCCAAATCTGAGGAGACAGTCCAGCCGATCACCGTGTACACTGGATATGTTCACAGAGTAGAGCTGGACAGGGTGAAACTGGGCTTCTCGAAGAAGTAAGATCTGGACTAAGGATGCTTGTTTACTTAAAACCCAGAAAAAAAGGACCTAACTCACACGTTCCTCTTTCTTTCTGTTCCTCTTTCAGGTTGTTGCAGACTTTTATCAGCAATATGAAGTTTGACGTGGAGTTTACTATCAACCGATTCCCTGTGAAGCTTCAGCATCGAGCCGTGGAGTTGGCAGCAAAACACCAGCTCGAAGAAGTGCTGTTCCCGTCTGGTGCAGCAGTGGCTACTCTCTCCATGCCTAAACTGAGGTCTGGTGCTTATACACATAATGAACATGGATACACAAAACCAAAAACCCTCATGGATGTGGTACCATCTACAAAAAATTACAACAACTTTAGTATTTTTGAACTTTAGACCCTGGCAGTAAAGAATTGTAAAATAATTTACTACAGCCAGATTGTTTTAAAGGTAAGAAGATAGTATATTTAGTTTTTTTAAGAACTGACCGTTCTTTTTTAAAGAGACCAGAATGACCCAATTGGCTCTAGTCAGTAGATACACAGTGTTTACTTGTTGATATTTTTGTAACCTTTCATAAAACATGTCTATTAAAGCTCCACATGGTGCTAGTGTCCCACATGTGAAACAGTGGATGGTTAAACTGTTTAGCATTTTGGATAAGAGCATATGAACTGCTAATGATAAGTGTGCATACTCAGCAGATTTCTTTCTGGGCGCTCATTCATCATATCGTGCCAACAGCAAGGGACACTGTTTTTTTTGGTTTTAATGCCATAAACCTGGGGTGACTTATGGGGATATTGTTGGCTGAGGTGTTTCATGCAAAGCCTTGTTTGCTGGAGCACATACCAGTCAAAGTCTACTGTTCTCTGCTTAGGCTCGATCATTAGCCTTTATTGATTACTCAACAAATAAAGCTACAAATTCTGAATGTTTTTGCTTTACTCAGTTGACCACTCTCATTAGTATTTGTAGCCTTTGCCCTAGATTGTAATATTAAAATGTTTCATTAGTGCATGTGCAAGGTGTAAAAATCCATTTCCACACTTCTCTCTAGCATGTTCAACCGTCAGCTGGAAAGCAACCCGGAGCAACATTCCGCTGTCCAGCGTATTGTAGCCGGATCATCAAAGCCTGCTCCTCATCTTGTGTTTGGGCCTCCTGGAACCGGAAAGACAGTCACTCTGGTTGAAGCTATGAATCAGGTATTAAGCAGGACATCTGCAGGTCTGTAGTGGTCTCATAAAGCATTCAATCGACTTCCTTCCAAAAGGCCCGAGAGGGCATTAAAAGTCTTTAAATATTTTTTATTATCTGTAGCTTTTGTATGCAGTTGTGGGCTATTAGGAAAAGTTTTGCACCAACTGTGTAGGCTACAAGCAAGACTGGTATGACAGTGACTGACCCCCAGCTCTTATTAGTTTGTAGTTAGACCCGCAGCAGAGGTTCACTTAATCCAACTATATGTAGTGGGAATGTACTGTATATGAGCTAGAGCTGTAACGATCAGTTGATCGACAGACATCTGTCAATGGATGTTCAGGCCAAGATATCCAGAGTGAAACCACACCCTGAAGAGCTACATGTAGATTATTTTGTATCTATGGTTTATTTTGTCCAGATTTGCTTATTTAGTCATAAATGTTGAAAAAGAAACACTTTTTGTTGTGTGTAACTGTCTTCAGCTGTGAACACGAAGTGTAAAATCTTGTATTTATGATCTGTGCGCTGTGCAACAGGGAGCTGTTCATTAAGAAAAGAAGAGGTAGCCACAAAGGGAAACTTGATTAAGTGCATTTATTCAGTATAGTAGGATTATCTCCCTTCCATAAAGCTGGACATGCAGACTGATGAAATGTTTAAACATCATTGTAATGGAAGTAAATAATGGCCTGCAATGGGCCTGTAACCTGAACTCACAGCGTTTAAAATAGACTATAAGTGTCATTCCAGTTGAGCCCAAGGTTGGCATGTTCACACTCAATAATGTTGTAATGTAATGTGTTTTTATTATGCATGACATGCTTTCTTCCAAGAAACCACCTTGAACAACAACAATGAAACAGCACTGTTGTCCATTTCTGTTTGCCTTGTCAGGTCAGCAGGGCCGATCCATCAGCCCACATCCTCGCCTGTGCACCCTCTAACAGCGCATGTGATTTGCTCTGTGAGAGACTGATGGTACATATGGATCCTTATCAGATTTACCGTTTGTACGCCAGCAGCAGAGACCCAAGAAGTGTCCCCAAGCACCTGCTGGTGAGATGTTTTTTTTACACCCACAAAATAATCAGGTTATTGTTCTTGTACATTTGCCTACAAGTCTTATTTGAATATTTGATATTTTGCAGTTCAGTATGCTTGTGACAATCAGTAACAAAGGTATGTGCATATACTTGTGTACAGAGGAGCAATAACATTTTGAGTTGTGGAATAAAAACTGAAATTCACAGCAAATACAATATGTGCATGTCACAATTAGCCAAGCAGCCACTGCTGCATGTTAACCATTGTCCTCACAGCGATTCTGACAAGTTTATCAGGTGGATCTGAGCGATACATGGTCTTTTTTTGTTAATCAGAATGTACTTTCTGGAGAAACCAAGTAAATGTTTTGTCCAGACTTTTATCTCAGACAAATAGTTTATTTTTGCTGTCTTGTCTTGTGGCTCTTTCAGAAATGTTGTAACTGGGACCAGAAACAAGATGGGTTTATGTTTCCAGAGACCAAAATTCTGATGAAATACACAATCATGGTTACAACTATGGTGACAGCTGGCAGGTAAGAGCCATGTATTAATACTTCAATTAAGTGCAGTTCATTAGGGTTGTAGATCACTAGCCATGTTATTCTTGCATATTACTATAGTAGTAATTCTGCTGTGTATTTCTGCTTTTAGACTTGTGTCTGGAGGAATCCCAGTCGGTCACTTCACCCATGTGTTTGTGGATGAAGGTGGCCAGGCAGTGGAGCCAGAGTGTGTCATTGCTATTGCAGGTAAATATCTGATCAGTGTGCTACAATAAGTCTGTGGCTTTGGTGAAACCTTGATGAAAGCATCTGAAAAGTCATAAACCCCATTCTGCAGGTTTAATTTTGATTAAATCTGAAGGATGATCCACCTTTTCCTTATCTAATGAATACAAATCATTTAGGCTTACTGGTGCATTACAAATTAAAGGTCAAGATTTACATGACCTAATCATTATTTTTATGATGTCTCAAATGAACCATTGTTACTCTGACGAAGTCAAAGAGTGGTAGAGTCTTCTACCAGTGCTGTGAAGGACTCGTTAGGCAACATGTAAACGTTGTTTTCACAGGTCTCCTCGACCCAAAGAATGGCCAGTTGGTGCTGGCAGGAGACCCCAAACAGCTGGGGCCAATCCTTCGATCTCCGTTTGCATTGCAGCATGGACTGGGTGAGACTACAGCAGTAACATCAGTTTATCTTGATGTATTTTGTTGCACTCAGTTGCAGTAGTTTAAGTGTATGATGTGGTATTTTTAATGATAAATGTGTAAGATAAACGATCTTCAACTATTGTTGCTTCTGTTGTATTTCATTCTGTCTAAACTTGGCAAGTATGAGTTGATAATATCGTTTGAATGTTTTTCAGGGCTTTCTCTGCTGGAGAGGCTAATGCAACACAACACTTTATATCAGAAAAGTACAGACTCTGGACACTTTGATACCCGCTTTGTCACCAAACTGCTGCGAAACTACAGGTGTGGCTTTCAATTTACACTTTCATGATGCTTGGTAGGAATGATGAAGTTTTTTTTGTTGAAGCTGTACAGCCTTCATGAGTTCTCCTCCTCCACTCAGGTCTCACTCTGCCATTCTGAAAATCCCAAATGAGCTGTTTTATGAGAATGAGCTGCAGGTGTATGCTGACCAGTGGGACCGTGAGACTTACTGTAACTGGAAGCACCTTCCCAAAAAGGTATGACAACAAGAACAGTTTTAACAATTTCTCAAAAAATCTGTAATTATTTAAATAACCAGCAATACAAAGTAAATATTACAGTGTTTACTTGTAAAACTCTTATACACGATCAATCAAAGTTGTATAGCCCATACTGAGAAACTTCACCGGTTTTTACGTGTGAGCATCAATGGCTGACGACTGACAGCAGTTCACTCTCACATCACCACAGGGTTTCCCAGTGATCTTCCACGGGGTGTTAGGGAAAAACGAGAGAGAAGCCAACAGCCCGTCTTTCTTCAATGTGTCTGAAATTGAGGTTCTGGTCGACTACCTCACCAAGCTGGTGGAAACACAAGGAAAGAAAGGTCTCCCCAAGCTCTCTCCGAAAGACATAGGCATCATCTCCCCCTACAGGAAGCAGGTGAGCCAGCACTGAGTTTATTTGCATTTTAGAGATGTGGAGAGAAAGTTTGTAGGACACAGTCTTAACAAGTTGTCGTGCTTACTTTTCTAACAGGTTGAGAAAATCCAGAAGGTCCTGAAGTCTGTCCCAGCACTGAGTCAATGGAGTGATCTCAAAGAGCTTAAGGTTAGTAACTCTACATCAGAGTGTCTTGTTTGGTGCTCTGAATGAGAGGTCAGTCCCACCCAGAACTTTTTGGAAGCTAATATCTCTGCACTGCTGCCAATGCTGTTCAGTGAGTCTGGGTCACAGGGCTTCGCCAGCACCTCTCCATATTAAGACAAGTTTTTTTTCTACAATATAAATATTTGGAAAAAAGTTACATAGTGTAGCTTTAAGTGTAATTAAATGATCAGGACTTGCTTTTAAGGGTTACAGATTTTTACCATGTGGGAAACTGAGAAAATCTCTTAACTGAACTGGCAGATCGCTGTTTTTCTTTACCAATCAGGTGGGGTCTGTGGAGGAGTTTCAGGGACAGGAGAGGAAGATCATCATGGTTTCTACTGTCCGCAGCAGCATCACCTACGTCAAGATGGACAAAGACTTCAACATTGGATTCTTGTCTAATGAAAAGGTTTGTCATATTCCCATGATCATGCGAGATGGTAATGAAACAACCGGATTTGTATGTTTATCATCAAAGAAGTTATTCATTTCTTCTTGTTCCTTTGTCTTATATTTATGTATCTGCATTGCAGAGATTCAATGTAGCCATCACAAGAGCCAGGTCCCTGCTGATAGTTGTGGGAAACCCTGTGATCCTCAACAAGGACCCCACCTGGGAGAAGTAAGGCAAAGATGTCTGCAGAGATGTTTTAGCTGTGGTAGGAACAGGACTTTGCCAAAAATTTCAACAAGAATGTTCTTTCAGTTGCAGACACAGAGTTAAAAATTGTGATGTGACTATTGAGATTCAAAGCACATGGACCCTGAAAACAGCAAATGACAAAATAGTGTCAGTGCAGTCTGTTACACACTAGGTGTTTTGAAGCAGATGAAATTTTACCAGTTGATTTTTGAAAGCATTTCTTTTTCACGTTTGACAATATGTGGTTTTTCATTTGTAGGTTCATCAGCTACTGTGTGAAGGAGAAAGGCTACACTGGATTTGACTTCAAAGATGCAGAAGGCGAAGATGATGTTGTGTCACGACTGACAACCCTGAGAATCAATGTGGATTCTGAAAGTTAGTGGCCTCCTGTGCTTGGCTACATCATTACTACTGTAGCTGATGTAGAAACAAGTTGCATTTGAAGAAAACATTTATTCACAAATATCACTTGGACAAAACAGTGAGAAACTAAAAGGTTGTTGCTCTGCACCTGTTATAGGTCCTGTGGGAGAAGAGAGCGCCCTCCAGCAGTTTGTGGACCCAGAGTGGAAAAATGAGCATTAACATGTTTTTCAGACGACCAGCACAGAACTGACACAGTAACATCCTCACAAGCCTCTTAGCTTTAAATACAGAAAGGTCCATATTTCATTCTTCCTCTCTTTGAGCTTTAAACACAGCACTGGCATCTTTTATTAAAGAATAGGTTCTTTTTATTAACTTTTCTAAGAGCGTCTGTGTATTTTGGTGCAGTAAACTGTGCTCCGTTTTTGATGACATTGCCAAAATGCACCATTGAATCTTTAGTTTTTCACATTAGCGTGTTTTTAAATAGTAATCATTTTCTTTGTTTCGGGGTTAGAAATAAAGAGCAGACAGTTCAGTCTCTCAGGAACTCATTAGTTGGAGTGAAGAAATAAACTAATTTTGGACATGTTACACTGCACACTGTCATGACTAATATTCCTATTGATTAATCATATACAATGTCTTAATTTCCTACAAGATTGACCACAGAAGGAGATTTGGTCTAGTCTCAAAAATAGTTTATTAACAATGTTCATGTTCACTTCAGATCAATTATTCACGACAACACTTTCCTGTTTACAAAGCATTATTACAATGAGCTTTTATATAAATCTGATTCATTTCTAATTTCAAACACTTCCAGAGAAAGAAAAAAAGTTGCACAACACTGAGCAGATGTTCCCAAAGACATGTGCTCTGCGTGTGTGTATACACTGTGAAGACCCATGGTTCTGTCATGCATGCATTGACCTAAGGACAACTTTTGATTTCGCACATTATCTGCATACACATTAACAGCAGTATAGTACATGCTCTCTGTGATATGTTCCACACTCGACCCTCTGCTGCTCTAAGCTAATGCTTTCAATATGTTGTGCTTCCAGCTGCATGTTATTCCACTATTTTCATGAATTCCCAAGAATTCCTTAGCGTTAAGCTTGCTGAGACCCCTTAACATCATGGCTCGGCTATGAAACATAACTCGAGGCTTTTGTTTTTCATTGATAAAAATCTTCAGTAGTAAGGATCTGAATGTGTTTGCCTTGTTACTGTGCCTATTGTTGTCCACAAACACGCAGCTAGTCCAGAGCTATCACAGCGTCTGCCCTACAAAGATATGAGGTAACAACATTTATATGGTGCTTCTGATTATAATCAAAAACGTCACATCTACAAGTAGTTTAAAAATTATAGCTTGACCACTGACTCTCAGTTAAAGCATATGTGCTTGGCTAGTGGGGGGGGGAAGCTGCATGATAGATAACAGACCTTGTCAGCTGGTAGGTTCTTGGCCTTTCCTAGCATTGTAAGAAGGTTCCATGCAACATCAAATTTAGTGTTTCGCCACACACATTTCAACATCCACCCTCCTATTTACCGACAACAATATGCAACCAATGCGATATGTGCACTACATGAAAGAGCAACAGAGGTGGGGAATAGGAATGCAGTGAGGAGTCTGTGCCTGGGGAGTCGGTGGGCCGTTGAAGCTTTGTATATCAAGTCGTCAGGTCAAGGTAACAGTTTGGAATTTTGAGAGGACATCACTGAAAAATGGGACCAGGGAACAGTCACCGATGTGTCTCCAAAAGCCCCTTTAAGTACAATACAGTGTAGACCACTGATCTTCTGCTCCTTTGGCTTAAGATGTCAACTCTCAAAGGTTTCATTTGCCAAGAAATGAAGAGCAAGATCATTGTAGATCCAAGATGTATAGATATAACTAAAACATTAACAAGCATCTTTCTAGCTGCAGCCAAGTGTTTTCCCATGATTCCTTGTTAATTCAATAACATTGAGTCTATCTATGCAGCAAATACAGTCTCAGTCATTATATTGTGAGGGCATACACCGTAGCACAGGGACATTTTTCTGCTTTTCAAACTGTTCAGCGATCTGAGCTTTGAAATGTCAGGATGGTCGTCATCTTGACCTCAACAGGATCAGGTTAGTATCAAGCAGCTGGTCTATCTGGTTTGGGAGAGAACAACAAAAGGCACACCAGAACGGAGAAGGCACCAGGGTGAAAACACACTCCTCACATGGCTCTTCTCAAACATGTAAAGAATGTCGTCCAACTGGACACATCCACACGCAGTAGTCCAACAAGACCTGACTTCCATGACTGGGCTAACCCGTCCAACACACAAATTCCTACAGTGGGCGCGACCAGCTCACCTCAGTCATAATACACAAATAAGGGAGGTTTCACCAGGTCTCGGCCTTCCTATGGATTTCTTTTTCAGCAGTGTCATCTTGTTGATACTAACAGCTGTTGTGCATAGTTAAGTCATATTGGCTTGTGTCTCGATTGGCCAGTTCTCATCCCCCATCTAGGTCCACTGCACAGATCAGAGGGATGCATGAGAACAATCAGATCTGATTCTCTTATACAGTGCACTCTTTTGTTGACCATTATCACAGAAGCAGCTGCTTTATCCTCAGTGTGAGCAGACTGAAAATGGAGGGCACAGAGAAAATGCTGACAAAAAAAAAAAAATGCCACAAGAAGCTATGTTTTGACAAACTGTCAACAGCACTGAAAGCCTAAGTTATGGCTCTGCTCAGGTTTCACAACGAAAGACATGAGAAGTAGACGGTGGTGTGCAAACTTTAAAAAAGGCACTAGCTCTTATGATCAAAAGATATCAACTTTCATCTTCTATCACGACTGTTACCACGATAAACAGAACTGATACTAACAGGACAGTCTGGACTCTCTGGACAAGACCTTACTCAGGGAGACTTTCTACAAGATGATGCTGCTTCTCCGAGCTCGTGAAGAACAATATTGCATACAAACGTGTGCATCTACACTGCCTCATTACCTTACAAATATAAGGAAAAACAAGTAGGAAAACATTCTATGTATAAAGAAAAAATGCAAATCAACAAGAACATTAAACATCAATATCTAATCACGGTTGTAATATAGACAGGGTCCATTTCCTGTATTATGTTTGTTGGCCTGCCTGTTACCGTGAAATGCGGGATACAGTACAAAGATGCCATTTGGTAGAAGGTCAGTTCTTTTCATGCGTTTTGTTTTTCTCCTACTGGTCAGCTGTTTGATGGCGTCTGAACTGCTCACAGCAATGTGCAGGCTCCTCTCTTCTTACGCTTGCGGACCTGCAGCGCCGCTCTGGTGGCCATCTCGAACACCTCCCGCACACCGTCTTTTGTCTTGGCAGAGCACTCCAAGTAGCCGAAAGCATTGATCCTGCCGGCCATGTCTCTGCCTTCTTCTGCCTTCACCGGCTCCTGCATGGTGAAATCAAAGATTGTTAAGAGTAAAATTATTAGTGGTCAGAATCATGTCTTTTTGTTTCTTTTTGCGAGGGGAGGCTTAATTTACTGAGAGAGTGGAATGGTGTAATGTGCTGCACCTAAGCATAATTTAACATGCATGTACCTGAATACTTTGATTTTGTAATTCTTTAAAGATTATCCTTTATCTTTATCCCCACAATGGGGACATTCCTCTTTCAGCAGCAATAGAGAGCAAACAACAAAACCGTAAGAACAAACACCATAAAGATCTCTGAAAAATAAATCAAAAATACATAAAAACACGAGAAAATATAGTATTTAAGAGAAATCAAGAACAACAAGATATTGCATATGTGCATATTTACAATGCATTTTACACCTAAATGTGAGTATTGCACCTCAGTAGATTATTGCATAGTCTCTTATAATTTCACTTTGCTTATCACTGCAGTGATGTATTGTACAGTCTGATTGCTGTGGGGAGGAACGACCTACGATAATGCTCCTTCCTACACTGGGGATGTAACAGTCTTGTGCATAAAATCCTCTCTGATTGCCAATACGGTTTTAGGTCGAACCGATCAACATCTTTGGCCATTACCGACCTGATGGAGGACATTACAAGTGCTATGGATGAGAAGAAATACACGATGGGAATATTTATTGACCTAAAAAAAGCATTTGACACAATCAATCATGAATTATTAATGGACAAGTTAGAAAAATATGGGATCAGAGGAATGGTTCTGAAATGGATTAGAAGTTATTTGACACAGAGGCGTCAAGTTGTGAAGTTGGGTGAATACCAATCGAGTGAGCTGGACATTGTATGTGGAGTGCCTCAGGGTTCT